>NW_024581136.1:1257432-1560306 GCF_017639235.1 Corvus kubaryi | reverse complement strand
AGCGCCCCCCGGACACCGCCCCCCGCCTCCCCCCGCCCCCGGCGGCGCGGCTGAGCCGGGGCGGTTCCGCGCCGCTCCGCGGGGCCACGTCGGGCCGCGTGTGCGCGGGGCTGAGCGCGGCGCCGTGACTGCAGGGTGAACTCGGCCGTGCCCAGCGGCTCGGCGGCGATAGGGGAGCGGGCTCCTGACGAAAGCGGAACTCGGCCGGGCCCATACAAATCAGAAAAGAGCCCGGCCGCCGCGGCAGAGGGGAGCGGAGCCCGCGGGGGCAGGGACGCCGCCGCCGCCGTGCTGCACGGATCAGCGGCGCCGCGAGAGGCGCCTCCCGATCTCCGTCCGGGTCCCGGCTTCGACTCCGGCTTCAGCCCCGTCTCGGCGAGCGCGGAGCGGGACGGCCGCCAGCAGCGGGCTCCGTGCAGCGGGCAGCGCTCCGCACCGCGCGGCGCTGCGCCGGGCGGCGGGCGCGGGGCACCATGATGAGCAACTATCCGGACGGCGAGGAGGACACGGTGGCGCTGCTGGCTCATGACACCAGCGGCAGCAAGGAGCCGGATCGGGGCAAGGAGGAGCTGAGCGCAGACAAGGGCCCCGAGAAGCCGGACCCCTCGCAGAAGCCCCCCTATTCCTACGTGGCCCTGATTGCCATGGCCATTCGGGAGAGTGCGGAGAAGAGGCTGACGCTGTCCGGGATCTACCAGTACATCATCAGCAAGTTCCCTTTCTACGAGAAGAACAAGAAAGGCTGGCAGAACAGCATCCGCCACAACCTCAGCCTCAACGAGTGCTTCATCAAGGTGCCCCGGGAGGGCGGCGGCGAGCGCAAGGGCAACTACTGGACCCTGGACCCCGCCTGCGAGGACATGTTCGAGAAGGGCAACTACCGCAGGAGACGAAGGATGAAACGGCCTTTCCGGCCGCCTCCGACCCACTTCCAGCCTGGCAAGACCCTCTTCAGCCCCGACAGCTACGGCTACCTGTCCCCGCCCAAGTACTTGCAGTCCACCTTCATGAACAACTCGTGGCCGCTGGCGCAGCCCCCCGCGCCCATGCCCTACACGTCCTGCCAGATGTCTGGTGGGAACGTCAGCCCCGTCAATGTGAAAGGACTCTCGGGCCCGGCATCCTACAGCCCCTACTCGCGGGTGCAGAGCATGGCGCTGCCCAGCATGGTGAACTCCTACAACGGCATGGGCCACCACCACCACCACCCGCACGCCCACCATCCCCAGCAGCTCAGCCCGGCCAGCCCCGCGCCGCCCGCGGCCCCGGCGGCAAACGGAGCCGGCCTCCAGTTTGCCTGCGCCCGTCAGCCCGCCGAGCTGTCCATGATGCACTGTTCTTACTGGGAGCACGACAGCAAACACAGCACCCTGCACTCCCGCATAGACATCTAGGGAGGCTCCGGCCAGCCGCCGTCACAGAAATGCACCGGCCCCGCTGCCCCTCTCCTGCCCCGCCGCGTTCCCCTGCGCTCCGTGTCTCTCCTCCTCGTCTCTAGCCACGGACTTCCCTCTCTCTGTGCCCAAACTCTCGCGGAGGGGAAATAGCAGCCTTGCCCCGCGTGTAGTGTCAGTGTAGGAGCCGTCCCTCCGTGAGAAGAAGGCAGTGTAAGTGTGGGGGCTTCCCCGCGGGGCTGCGCCGGGCAGCGGCGGCTGGGCCGCCTGTCTCCGGGCGAGCGGGGATTCACCGGGAGTTTCTCCGCTCGTGTGTGTGTGTGTTTGTGAGTTGTTGGGTTTGGTGGGGTTTTTTTGTTTTGGGTTTGTTTGGTTTCGTTTTTGTTTTTTGTTTTTGTTGTTTTTTTGGGGGGGGAAGCATCTAATTAAAAATTGGCTGTTCAGCCCTCAAAATTATGCTCCTTTGTAATTCGGCCGTAATCTTTTCGGGCTCAGCCATGAGGAGAGTAAAGTGGAGTCTGTAAATAGCGGAGGCGTTTTCACGCGTGCGATGCGAGGCTGGCGGGGCCTAGACACTACTGTGTGCCCGCGGTGTTCGTCCTCCTTCTTCTCTTCATCCCCTCTGTCTTCTTCCTCGCTCTGCAAAGCACTGCGCTTCTTCCGAGCTGTGGCTTTTCGTTAAAATAGTACTTAACGTGGGGACTGCTGTAACAGCAGATGTGCGATATTGCTGGTTAATAGAAACCAACAAACAAAACCCGCCAGGGTCACTCGTGAAATATTTCGGCAGTGGTAAATATATTTTTAAAGGAGACAATGTCCTCTGAGGTCTTAAAAGTAATTTTATACATGTCAAAAAAAATATTTTGATGTTATTAAAAAAAAAAAAAGAGGTGCTTTCCTGTAAATTGGAATATTTTTCCGTGTGCATATTATTATTAATAATGAAAGTTTAAACTATCTTCAGGTTTTTTGCCCCCAAACCTGGTCCAAAATGGATTTTCCGGTAGGTTCTGCTTTCGAATGCTTACCCTTTTTCTTAAAAGATTTTGATCCTTCAATTTTACATAGATTCATGTGGGGGAAAAAAAATAGCGATTTTAAAACAGGGGCCAGTTCATAGCGATTTTGTAAATGTTTGTGTAAACTGATAGATGCTGTGGCATAGTACCATTTTGGGACCAACTTTTCTAGAATGAACTAGCACTTTCATTGTACTTTCTAGCATTGTAAAGTCTCCAATAAAATGCCTTTCCTTCTTTCCATATCGTTTTATTTCACTCCGCTCCTCCGCGCTCGGGATCGGGAAGAGGCAGCGGAGAACGGGGCGGGCGCTGTGTGCCGGGGCCGCTCCGGGCTGCGGGCAGCGCGCCCGGCCCGCAGCTGCAGCGCTCCCCGGTGCATCGCACGGCCGCTCGGCTGCGGGAACCCGCGGGCAGTGCTGGGCACTCCATCGGCTCCGTCAGGCACCGGCGGAGAGCTCCGGGGGCTCGGGGCTGTCTCGGCGGCGGCCGAGAAGGTGCGGGGACCGTTGCGTTGGTTCCGCGGGCGTGCGGGGCGGGCGGGCCTGGGAGCGCCTCCGCTCTGGGACGCGGGAGGCTGCCGGCACCTCGCCCGTGTGCCTGGCCCGGGGTGCCGGCGGCAGAGGCCTCCGGGCAGTGCCTGGGGCTGTGCCGAACCCTGGCTCCGCTTTCGTTTCTTCCCCGCGTGCTCGGAGCCGTGGTCCTGGAAGGAGAAGAGCGGTCCCGTGTCGCCCCGAGCCCGGCCCCGTCCGGGCCCGGGCCGGTGACGGAGCCGGGAGCCGCAGGCGGGTGTCTCTTTCCTCGCCGGGCCGGTGGCTGCGGCAGCGGCCTGGGCCTCGCTTCTAAACCCGCCCGTCCTCGTAGGCAGCGGCCCTTGCGCGGGCGCCTGGGGGTCAGGAGAGGATGGGTCAGGCAGGACGACCCCCGCCCGGTGCCGGCCCGGCATGTAGTGGGTCCCCCTTAGACTCCGGCCTGGGCCAGGCCTGCAGCTCCGCGGCAGCAGCGGGGATGCTGGCGTTCGCTTCCCGGGCCGCGCGGGCAGCTCGCTGCCCCGGACACGGCTGCCCGGGGTGAAATCCGGTAACGGGGCTGAGCACTCCGCGCCCGCTGCCAGGGGCCTGGCACTTGCCCTTGCCCGGCTGCCTGACGCTCTCCCTTTCTGTCAGGGCCTGCTTCCCTGCACGGCAGGAAGCGGCAGCCTCCAGCCCAGCCACAGAAAGCACTGGGAGACGTGGAGACTGGTCGCCTCTCCGCCGCTCGGCGGGCACGGCCAGGCCAGAAGGGCTCCGGGGAACCCGCCGGGCCATCGCGGAGGCCCTGCTGTGCCCTCTGGCCCTGCTCCCCAGGCGGGGAGGGCGGGAGGGCGCTGGGAGCGTTGGTGCGGCCGAGGGGCTCCGCTCCCGGGCGGACAGAGACGCACAAGGGGTGCAGAAAGCGGGGCACGGGAGCTGGGGGCCGAGTGGCTGCCCCGGGCACAGGGAGGGGCGAACCGAGCCTGGCCTCTGCACGAACACCGGTGTAACGGGAGGCCGAAGGCCGAAGCGGGGATGCCAGAGCGCATGGGACACGGCCGGGACTCACGCCGTTGCCAGCTGTGGCTCTGCGGGAGCGACGCGCTCCTCTGTGCCTCTGACCTGCCCGGGGCCCTCGCGTGGGAGCGGGCGGTGGAGGGGCGAGGTAGCACCGCTCACAGGCACCGAGGATCGCAGCTTTCCACCGGAGGGCTCAAGGCCTTGGCTGCTTGTTCCTTATTAGATAGGTACTGCCAATACCGCTACTTTCCTCCGGGGTACTTGAGGCCACAAGGGAAACTCCCGCCACCGGAGGTGGGCACGGGGCGAAGGGAGGGCGGGACCACCTTCCCGGACCCCCGCACAGACCCACCGGCGCCTCCCTGGGCTCCTTCCTGGGCTTTGCCGTCTCTTGGCCTGAAGCAAAGGCTGAAGCGCCTTTGGCACACTCCCGGGAACCGGTGGGGCTCGCCAGCTTTGAGTGAAGCTATACCTGACCATGCCAGGTGCAGGGAGAGGAGGCAGCAGGCCGGGACCGGGCAGGGACGTGCGGCCCCTGGGGCTATTCCAGTTCCCGAGCGGTGTCCACCCAGGTCCCACTGTGCTTCACCAGCGACCGGTTGAACCCATAGAGAGAGGCAGGGAACCGCGTGTTTGGGAGAGAAGCAGGCCGGCAGGGCCGTGAGGCCGCTCTCCCTGCCAGGCTGGGGGCCTGTCCGTCTGCCGGGCTCCCTGTGCCCGGCCCGGGCTCTGCTCTCCTTCGCCTCGGGCCCCCCGCGCCGCTCCCGGGCGGCTGTAGGATGTTTTCACGATCGTTTTCTGTGTTTTATAAACAGAGACTGCACTGAATGTAAACTCGCAGGGAAATCACGGCGAGAGCCCGGCCGCCGTCCCGGGCTGGCCTGGCCGCGCTCGCCGGGTGCTGTCGGGCGGCGGCCCGAGGCAGGGCTGGTCCTGCCGGCAGCAGCTCGGCCTCTGCCACTGCCGGGAGCGGCCGGGCCTCCCGTTCAGTCCCGCCGGCCTTGGGAGGGGGGCGGCCGTCATCTCCCTGCATGCTGGTGCTTGCCTGGGCAGCGGGCACCGGCCCCTGGGGAGCCGCCACGAACCGTGCTGTGCGCTGCCGAGCACCTAGGCGCCGTCCCGCAGGGACCGCATATCCCGTACGAGCTCTGCCTCCCCGCGGGCCCGCGCCCAGCCCGCTGGGCAGTCCGGGTGATGTGTAGGATCGGGCCGCACCCCGGGACGGTGGAACTTGGGACGGCAGGGGCTGAGCGGGAGCAGGGGTCTGTACAGACCCCTTTGCAGTCAGCTCCGTGGGGACGAACACCGCCAGAGGACCAAGGGGTGCCCACGGTAGCTCAGCATTCCCTTGCCCCGGGCCGCCGCGTCACCTCCTCCCGCGGCTCCCACCTGTCCCCGGCCGCGCCGCCGCCCAGCCCCGCCGGCCCCTTACAAAATCAGGCGGCCGAGCGCCGTACTCTTGGCAAGCCCTGGGTTTGCGCGTTGTGTAAGGTCTTTCCCCGTTATATAAATGACGGCAGGAGGAATGCACCACGGAGCGGGACGCGCTCCCCGGGACAGCACCTTGGCGCAGAGCCTCCTCTGGTCCCGGGGCCGCCGCCCGCCGCGGGGCTGCTCCGGGGGCCAGAGCCAGGGAAGGGGGGCTCAGGGCTGCTGAGCCGCCGCCGCTGCCCTTTCGGAGCGGCCCCGGGTTTATGCAACGCTGGCGAGAGATGAAAGCAGAAGAGCGAGGGGTGTTTTCTCCCTGCCGGAGCGGGCGTGGAAGCAGCCTGCCTCTGTCGGGGAAGGACAGAGTTGGATCCCCGAGGCTGAGCGGACTCCCAGCGCCCCTCTGCTGCTCCAGCACCCGGGGCAGTGCCAGCTCCGGGGAATGTTTTGCGACCGCAGCTTTCTCTTCCTCTCCGGTCCTTTGCGCAGGCCACAAAGGTCCTTTGAAGCCCTGGCCGGGCTCGGAAGGTGCCAAAGCCCTGGGCGCCGGGAGCGCTCCCCGACGGCACGGCACAGCACGGCACGGCACGGCACGGGTGCCCTCTGCCTGCGGGCCGGCGGGAGCGCGGAGACAGGAGCCCGGCAGCGAGGTGCTGAGGGACCCCGTGGTCTTTGTCCCGCTCCTCTCTCGTGCCGGGACCGAGTAGGCGACGGTGGCGGTGGCTGCAGGCAGGGCAGAGCCAAGCTCCATGAGGAGACACACGCAGAGCTCTTACCTTGCGCCCCCCTCCCGCCCCGGCCAGAGCGGCTGTTTAATACCGCCTGATTCCTGGTATTCTTGTCCGTGTTTTAAGTGGTGAAAAAGTCATTTCCAGTCCCATGGTCCGCGTTTCACCCTGAACTCATTGAAAAGAGAGTGCGGGGTCAGGACTGTTTATTATACAACCAATTAAAACAGGAAAATATGCAAAGGCTTTATTCAGCGAGATCCGGCTATTGTTAAACCGAAAATGATATTTTTGTTTCAAAAATAAAAAAGTACATTTGTTACTTAAAAAATCTCCGCTCTGCGTGTGTGACGGTCGGCAGCGCGGCGAGCTCCGGCCCCGGCTCGGGCCCGTCCCGGCCTGTGCGGCCGGAGGGCGGCTCGACGGGGCGGGCGGCGGGCAGGCACCGGGGACCCCCGTTCCCCCCGCTCTGGGTTTCGGCCCGCCCTGCGGCGTTCGCTGCTGCCCGCTCGCAGGGGAGGCCGGCCAACCTCAAACGCGGGGGACCAGCTCCGTGCAGGCGGGCACGGGCAGCCGGCGTGGTGCTTTGGGCAATGCAAGAGGGTGAAAAAATACTGCAAGGGCTAAAAAGCTCGGCACTGTAGCGGCTTCGGGCGGGGTCGGGATAACCAGGCTGGAGAGTCCCGAGAAGCGCTGCAGAGCCCTGAGCCCAACGTTGAGCCCCGGAGCGACGCCCGCAGCCCTGGGCACACCGTGGCGGCCGGGAGGTGAGCAGGGAGAGGGGCCTCAGGCGGGGCTCCCGGCTCTGCAGGTCCCCTACGACTTCTCCATCCACCTATGCGAAATTCCCCAGTAGCTCGTCCCTGGGTCTGCGGGGCATCGCCGCCCTGGCAGGCTCTGCTCTGCGGCGATGTAACATCCGCCCCGCAGCAGGGATGCGCCCCCGCACAGGCCAGGCGGGAGGGCAGGGGAGCTCCTCCCGGTGGGGCTCGGCGCCCGCCCGCCGCCCGCTCTGCCGCCCGGGGCCGCCGCGGCACCGCCGCCCGCCCCAGGTAGCCCTTGGGGATGTGCTCAGCAGCGGGCCTGGGAAGCGTTCACCAAAACAATCGCTCGGGCTGGCCTAATCCAATGAGTTTATTTTAGTCCTCGAGCTATATTGAAAACATTCGCTCTGCTTCTTGTGGTTGTTTACAGTATGTTGGTCTCAACATCACAGCCGCCCTTCTGGAAAAGTCTTACAGGATTCAGGCAGAGGGAAACCAACACAGAAGTGACTCGGAAAGCATGATGGCAAATGATTAATCAAATCAGAGACAGAAAGGCGGAGGTAATCAATGAGTTTTCACTTACAGTTTACTTGGATGGACATCTTTTTCCTTTTTCTTTCCGTAAGTTTAGAAACCACATGGGGTTTTATTGGCCAAACAAGCAGCTGCAGGACTTGGTGGGCTGGTGGGAATTCGTTCAAAATCAGCTGCATGTTTCCTGAAGACGAATTCGGCTTTAGACAAAACCTCGTGCTTGTTCCCGCCCCAGGCACACGGCGCTGGGCGGCGGGCACCGGGCAGGGCTGCGCCCCGCGGGACCCCGCCCGCCCCCGCTGCGGGGACCTGCCCGGT
This sequence comes from Corvus kubaryi, assembly GCF_017639235.1. Lineage (NCBI taxonomy): Eukaryota > Metazoa > Chordata > Aves > Passeriformes > Corvidae > Corvus > Corvus kubaryi. The sequence continues at coordinate 1,552,583 of NW_024581136.1, read as the reverse complement.
GTCCCGGAAACAGGCAGTCGAGGACCACAGATCAGGAGCACGTTGGCAGGGAAGGAGAGCCTTGCTCTCTCTGAGCAAATACCCTGAGAAATCTCATCAGGTGCTATTTTAAAGTGAAACACCGGCTCTCCCTGCTCTGCCTTTGAGAGAGGGTTTGCGAGCTGTATAAGGCCTTTTCCTGTTATAAAATGACGGCAGGAGGAACGCCACCCTGCCCTGCCGTGCCGGAGGTGCCAAACTCGATTTGCCCTGAGGGCACATGCGGATGCGGGCACACAGGTGGCTCCTGACAGCGGCGGAATTTCCTGGCTTCCCAGCTGGTCCCTGTAAACCCTACGGTTTTGCTGGCAGTTGAATTGTTCGCCTACTTTCGTTTAATGTCTTTCTCTCTCCAAAAGGATTTTTTCTCCCACCCCACATGAATAATTCGGAGAGATCACGAAATAACGGGGCGGAATTTCACCTTTCTCGTTCACAGTTATGATTTTCGATGACAAGAGGCAGCACGGGGTGAATGCAGGCACGGGGTGGCCCAGACCTGCGGGCTGGCCCTCGAGGGACATGTCACTGACAACGGATGGGCATCTGGCGCTTGGCTGGGGCAGGGGCGTCTGAAGAAAAACCGCGGGGCTTCGGTAAATGGGCTCTGGGAGAGGTTCGGGATTTGTGGGTTGTCGGGGCAGCTTCCACTTCTTCAGGCAAGCAGTCCTTGCAAAGATGCGGATCTGGAGGCACGCTGCCGGCCCCGCCACAGAGAAGGGTTACTGACGGGTTGTTTAAGGTATGTCGCCGGTTTCCCTGGGTTTTTCCCGGCGATAACTGTGATTCTTTTCGCTACTATCGTTTTGTTCCTTGAAAACCCAAACAATCAATAAAGTACAGGGCGAAGCTGAGCACAACACGAGACGTAATGTTCTAAGTTATCAAAAGGGGGAAGAAACGAAAGAGAGTCACTCGCTACTGATCTCTTTTTTTTTTTTTTTTTTTTTCAGGTGTTGCTTTTAACAAGATGTTCAGAAAAAAAAAAGTATCAGGCACACGTTGACTGCGCTTCCTCTGCTCCTCGCTTTGGAGGTGATATCGCTTGGTGCTTATCAGCGACAACGTCTGCGGCATCTGGTACGTGGCTCTCGGCTGCTCCCCGCGCTCGGGTACACGTGGTTCTTGCAGCGCGAAGGCTGCCCCGCATCCGACCCCACATTCAGCCCCGCATCCAGCCCCGCATCCAACCCCACATTCAGCCCCGCACCCAGCCCCGCCGAGGAGCTGCTGGCAGCCCCAGCGCAGAATCAGAAGCGGCGCCGGTAACGGCTCGCATAGCCCGGACAACGAAATCCCGAGAAATGTTCACCGCCGCTGGCTGCCTGGCTACTAAAACACCCCCCGGGCGCGGGGTGAGGCCGGCAGGCGTTTCGGGGAAAAGCAGGTTGCAGGAGCCTGAGGTGTGGGCAGCCGGAGTTCTGCCTTGATGCGTTTTCACCAAGATTCTGGGGCCGTACCCGCCGGGCGCTGCGGGGAGCTGCTGCCAGCCCCTTCTGCCCTCAAAGCAGCCCCAGGCGGGGGCAGGAGGGACTCGTACCCTGAGTCCGGGAACGGCCCCGGGGATCCCCGCTAGTACCAGTGGGAGAGGGGCTTTCGAGGAGCTTCAATCCATTTCCTCATTAGATCCTGCGATGGATCTGATGTTCCGAGGGAGCGGCGGGAGGGCGCGGGGCAGCGGCCGCCCTGCCGGATAGGCAGGGCAGGGGCAAGAGCAGGGGCAGGGACAGTGGAAGGGACGGCCTCTCAGTTTCCGGCCTTACAAGTTGCTTTTCTGGTTCCTATGAAGCCTCCGAGATACGGGGACGTTTTCAAAAAAAAAAAAAAAAGAAACGGGAAATTAAAAAAGTTAGCAGTAACGCTTTTTAAAATACACATCCCTGATGATATCTCCTGTAGAGCAGCCTCCTGCCCGGCCTGTTGTAGCTCCAGTCCCAGGGAGCAGTCCTCTTGACCTACTCTTTCCCCAAAATCAACGAGTTCGCTTTGGACGCCTCTTGGTTCCGCCTTTTTTGATAAACCACCGTTCCGTTCAGTCCAGAGCAGCCAGTGTTGTCTGGGACAGTCACCAGTTGCCTTGGAACAGAAATAAGAACCACTTGTTTAAACATCTTAAGGTCCCAAAATCTCTAAGAGCCATCACAGAAGGGTTTGGGTTGGTTTTTTTTTGTTTTCCCTTCCCGAAGCGAGAAGGGACCGAGGGGATTATAGGGAACAATGTCTGCTCCGGTTGCTGCAAGCACCAGAAGATTTTGGTTTGTCTTTTTTTTTTTTTTTTTTTTTTTCCCCATCAGTTTTTCCATTCCTTGAGGAAAATTTTTCAGTATCGGAATCAAAGTGCATGATTCCAACTTTTTTTTTTTTTTCCCTGTTGTTTTGTTTTATCTCAGCTCCTTTTCATGTTTTCATTTAAAAAGTGACAGATTTGGTAGAACTCTCAAGTGTTTCCCATTTAGAGGCGGGGAGTTCACCAGTGCGCCTTTCTGATGTTGCACATGACACGTTTCGGAGTTTGAAGCAGGAGCACACCCTAAGTAGTTGCAGTTGGGCCGGTGCGGGGCAGCTCCCGAGTCCCGGCCCGGCCCGGCGCTGCCCTCTGCCGGCCCCGCACCGCCCGCGGAGCGGCTCCCGTGTCCCCCCGGCCGCGGGGGCTCCGCGCTTCCCGCCGCAGCAGCGTCCGAGTGCCAGAAAACGCCCAGAAGAGCCACGGGGGCGGGAGGTGTTTCCCAGCCTGCGGGACGTTCTTCGTGCGGTCTTGCAATGTGGGGAATTCCTGCTCTACAAATACGCAGTTGCACATTTCTGCTTTTGCCGGCTCCATTCCCCTCGCGGATTCTTCTTTTCCCTTCGCTGCTGCTCTCCTTCTCTCGCTTTTACCACGGGGGCTGCAGACATCGCTCCTGACAGCAGGCTTTTGCCATTGCTCTGGTGTTACGTATTTTTAACCGCTGATCTCTCCTTTAAGGAAAATTTCCTTCATGTAGCAAATCATTCTGAGTTCTTGTGTTTTGGAGTGTGGCCCTGTACAAATTTTAAAAAAGTGTTGTGGAAAGCAGCACTTGGTTAGGAGGACCAGAAGGTTCTTCATAGCTAAATTTTCCTGTAGATACATGCAGGATAAAATCCTTCTTTAGCAACTGAGACTTTATAAATACAGAAAATGTGTGTGTACACACTTACTGACATTTTTGGTAGTAAACCTTTGTTTTATACTACTCAGATGCAAAAAAAATTACTGTGTAGTCCATTGATCTTGATCAGACATGGACATTTGTAATTGCAAAATGTGAAATGAGAAAAAAAGAAAAGGGTATGGGCTAAGGAAATATCCCTTTTCCTACATTACTCGCATCTGTTAATGCACGGACATAGGATTGTTGCTAGTTTATAGCAGCAGTTTGTAATTTATGCAACAAAATCACCAAGTTCTGTAGTTCCCAATGTCACGGAGTTTAAGGTGCTCACAATTTATTAGATCCTACATGAATTCTAATATTCTTTATATGATCAGCTGTTGCCCTTTATTTGAAAAAGAACTGACTATTTAGAAAGTATGAGGAGAAACAGGGTTTGCTAAAGAAACTGAAGTGCAGTGGATCCTAGAGAAATGTAAGGACCAGTGAAATGATGCTGCAGACAGAAGGAAGTCCTGGATTCTCTGTGCTGCCGTGAGCTCCCTCACTGTGACCTGGCAGTGGCCTTTCCCTGTTTCAGTTCTGCACTGGGGCTGGGCAGGGGGATTTGTGTGGGGCAGTGTGACTGCAGGGGATTCCCCATGGCCCCTGGTCTGAAGTGGCCGAGGAAAATCACAAAGATTACTCCGATCCTTGTGTCTCAGCAGCCAGCCCAGCTGGAGGATGAGCTATGATATCCGTTGCCAACACAGAAATACAGGCTGAAAATAAATTCTCCCCTTTGGCTGCTCAGCCTGGCTGTGGTGAAGCCACTGTCCCGTTCAGTGTTGCAGTGTCAATGTGCCAGGATGAGAGTCTGAGTGGGAAGGACTGAGCTAGAGCAGCTCTCCTCAGTGACCAAACGTACCTGCCTTGATTTCTAGGGTTGTTTTTTCTTTAATCTTTCAACTTCTGAGCCGACAAAGACTAGAGCAGAGCTGAATTCTGGGCTCACTGAGCACCCACAGCTTGAGCCAGTGCAGTGGGAAGATGAGGTGCTGGCTATTTCTGGGAGAAAGGTGCTCACCTTGCATTGGGAATTCCAGGAGTGGGATTTTTTTTTTTTTTGTGGTTTATCTTTGTAGCTATGGTTGTATTTGTTTTACTGTTCAAGCAAGATTGAGGTGTTTCTGCAATACCACAGCATACAAAGCAGCCCCAGTTCCTGAGAGCCCCCAGTCAAAATACTCCTGTGATGTTTCCAGACTGTTGGCTATCACAGACTGAAGGGCGCCCTGCTCCCAGAGAACTTGCCAGGACTGATGCTTCCCTGGTGCAAATCAGCACAGTAGTAATGAAGTCAGTGCATCCTCATGGTGTTAGTCTGGATTTCTCTTGACATAGTCAGTTAATAGCACTTTTTTCTTTGTCCTGTGCCTCACTTCACTGTAGTACAGAACACCTGTCATGATTTAACTTTTGTGCTTTTTCCCAGAGAACTGAGTGAGATGGATTGTTTTCTGGTGGTCAGTCAGTATTTTCTGGCTGGCAGTCAGAAATAGAACTCACCCACTGAAAAAGCCCAGGTGTGGCAGGAGTAGGGTAGAAAAGGTAAACCTCCGAGCGCAGCTGTATTCTCAGACTCCTTGAAGGAGGGTGCCTGTGGATTCAGCACCAGTGGATCTGACACAATGCGAGAACTGTTTTTCTGTATCACTTACATTATAGTTGAAATGTGAAATGAGCTCCATGTGGCAGCAGCTAAAGGAAAGAAAAAGGGAAAAAAAAAAAAAGGAAGCACTCTCCAAAAGTTTCGGTTATCCCTTGAAGCTATATTACAACATCTACTGCTCTAATTGAATCAGTGTGAGAACTTTTCCCCTCTGTTTAGATCATTCCTAGTCTCTGTCCACTTCCCCTTGGAGATGCCCACATTCAATACAAAGATGTGCCAGGGACACCCACACCTAGGGTAGGATTTAACATTTGGTTTACTGAGTTAGCTGCTGAAAAGGAAATGTCAATTCTTACATGCCTTTGCCAGAATTCATTATGATGTTCTCCCTCTTTTCTCCCCTTCTTTATAGACTTGGGACCAGGATGAGGCCCGGGAGTTTTATCTGAGTAAAGGCTACTAGATCCACTCTGAGGATGCAGTAGATTAATTGATCATTTCTAGGGAGTCTGTTGGGATGAATCAAAAACCTTAAAAGCACTGGCAGCATCTGTGATAGGCCATTAACAAGGCTGATGGTGATGAAGAAGCAATGTGGCCTCGATGCTGCTCAAACCCTACCAGCCCTGACCAGGAGCTGCATGTGAGGCCTTCTTTTTCGCCCGTGAAAGGGTGCCAAGCACAGCCCAGTCAGCATTGTGAGCTCTCATTTGTTACATTTAAAGAGTATTTTTAGAAGTGTGGAGAATATCTCTGCATGTTTCAAAGTATCAATGCTATTACACAGCCCAAAATTACTTGACAGCTCAGAAAGCAAAAGCAATTGATACCCGAATCCAGGTCTGCTCCGTAAGTATTCACATGTGCGAAACAATATGTGATCCACAAAAACATATGGCTCTTGTATCAAATACATGGAATCAAGTTGAATTATGAAGACTTTGAAAACGTCCTCAGTTTAAATGTACACGGCTCTCTGAAATGTCCAGCTAAGTTTAATGCAACAATTAAAACCAGATAGATTGTCAGGATTCATAGACCGGGGATAGAGTTAATTCAGTATGAAAGAAATGAATGACTGGAAAGAAGACAGAAGAGCAGAAGTGGCAGGAAAAGAATAAGAATGAGTGGAGGGATGAAATGCTAGTATGGGGGGGTAGGGAGAGTGAGGAATAGAAGGGGGAAAGAAAGAAGTGAAATTAACGAGAAAGAAAAACATGAAAGATGGAGATGAGATAGGAAAGAGAAGGAGAGCAGCAAGAAAAATAATGACACTTTATTGTGTCATCTCTCAGCTTTTACTGTAGAAAAACTAAGCCTGTAGCATGAAGGTTACTACTTATGTATTGAAAGTGCGTGGGAGGGTTTTTTTTCCATAGTTATAGATATATATGTGTGTGTCCATGTAATTACATACAAAAAATGACACAGAAATTTCAGTCTTCCTGGGGATCTCCCACTGTTCCCCATACTCTCAGTTTTCCCACGCTGCCACAATTCCAGCAGCAGTAATGCCTTTTTCCATGCAGTGCTGTGAGCCAGGACTTTCTGTTTCAGTTTGCTGGTTTTTTCTGTCCTGCCTTCTAAGAGCTGGAAATGGGGGTTCTGGCTCCTCTGTCCTGCAGCCCCCAACTTTGGGGCTGTCCACTTAGATATCACAGTTGTTTGCAATTGCTGTTTCCTCCTGTTGATACTCATGGCAACATTTTCATTTTGCACTGACTGATCCAAAATATATCAACTGTTTTGTTGTTGAATTAGTGTCATTGTTTTTGCCTTGTCTGTTCCTGTGCATTCAAGCTGCTAGTAAAACAGCATAACTTTTCATGCTTTTTAGGGCTGAAAGAGTCATTGAGTGATCTTGAAATTATCTATTTGATAATTCAACAATGCTAAATATTGACCACAATCTCTCTGCCTTCTTTGAGATAGGCCCTTTCTTACTGTATCATCATCTTCTACCTTTGACTTGGGCACTACTGGGACCATCAGTGGCATATCTTTGACAGAGAGTGTTTATGCTCATGGCCAGTAAATTGTGCTCTGTTATTGTGTGGGGAATAACACACTCAGCAAGCTAAACTGGATTGCCCATCCATGTGGCTTCAGCAAGGCTGTCTTGGGGAGACAGAGGCAATAGATGAGGTTTCTGGCTTGGGTGTGACATGCATTTCTCTAGCCAGCTGGGGATCCCAAGCAATTGCTGATGCCTGCTGCAGTGGGTGTGCTCCCAAACCTCCTGCATCTGTCTGTCCATGCATTGGGCTGACTCTCCTCATTAAATCAAATACGCATTTTCTGGATCTTCTTTTCTTAACACGAGGTTCATTTCAAAGCTGCCCAGGGTCCCTGCATGTGCCCTTCTCTTGCTCGAGGTGAAACTGTGGCACCCACCACATTTAGGGTGTTGAGGATGGTGCAAAGTTTCCTTTCTTGCCCACTGATAGGTTTGTTGCTGTATGTCTCATGCCTGTACCCTTACAGCCAGCTCCTGGGCTCGCACCGATCCCTAGTTTTGGGTGTGCCATTCCAGCTCCAGTTTGTCTTGCCTTAGACATTCTCCCCAAGCTGTGAGGAAGGTCAGACTCCTTTAGTTTTCTCCCGCACACTGTGGAGAGTTTCCTCTTCTCCATAGGTGTCCTCAGGTCCTCCCATGATTGTGTTTATCCCTTGTCCCTCCAGGGAGGGCCACTTTATGAGGAGTCCAAGGATTTTTGTGGTTCAGTGATGGATACTTTATTTCGTGGTGCTGTTGGAAGTGGCATTTCAGCATTTTGTTAGTGACCTGCATGCTTCACTCCTATGCCCTGTCACAGTTGGCATTGTTCACCTTTTTCAGGTGTTCTAGTTTAAGCATGGATCCCGGGTTCCTTAACAGTACATGGTTAATCTGTAATTCTTCTAAAACCAAAATGGCCTCTGACCATTACTGGACTATTTCTGAATGTCTTTTCTGCTGGTTTGTGTAAAAATCTGAGCTAAATTTTGCCATTCTCCCATATCATTTCCCTGTTTCATTTCTCATCGTTCTAATAATCCTGTGACGAAGACAAGAAACAGAAACATGGATGTTTAACACTTAACAATGTCTTATTGTCTTACTGCTTTTGGAAAAGCAAATGGAAGAGGAAAAACCTCACATAGGGCTATAAACAAAACAGAAGGAAGTGAGTTCACTGTCCACGGGAAAGCGCAGCTCTCCTGTGAAGGAGATTTTTGTTTCAGTCAAGGGGAAATGCACCACTGGTCTGGTACTGAGCAGTTCTTTTCAGCAGGCTGCAATGCTGAAAAGAACTTGTCAGGAAACCCCACATATGTCATGCGTACCTTGGGAGTCTTTCTGATGGACATGAGGCCTCTAGAGTCTGAGGCAGAATCAGAGCTGCATTGGAGAATTGGGGATGAAATAGTTAAAAGCTCCTTAAAAATTCTACACACTTAGTGATCTTTGTAAGAATAGCAAAAACCTAGATTACTTAATGTCTCAAGTTTGATAAAGCACAAATATGACTGAGTACCCTAATTTTTTTCCTTTCCTCCAGAAGATGGCAAAAGTTAGCTGCATTTAACACAGGCAGAGGGAGGCAAATGTTGCAGGGCTGTTCGTGCGATGCCCTGGTTTCAGGTCACCAGTGGTTTAATGCTGCAGCTGGAAGGATTGATCCTGAACTAAGTGTTTTTTTGGAGCAATCAGGCACTGCAGCTGCAGCACTGCTGAGATGCAGCTCCAGGCAGCACCAGAGGCTGCTCAGCTGCTGCACGTTCCCCAGGAGCCACGCAAGTCCCAGCTATGGCTGGACATTTCCCTTCTTCATGAGGTGGGAATTGTCAGCGACATCTCCATGGGGATCACAGCCAGAAATGCAGCTATGAGAAGTTTAAATTTTATACACAAAGTATGGAGGCATGAATTGCAGTATTTGTTAGTGCTCATGGTATGACAGAGTTTCTGCTGAAGAAAAATCCCTTGAGACTTGCTCCTCAAGTACCAAAGAGATTAGCTCCCACTAATACAGCATATATTTTGTCTGGGACATTGTGGAGAACTTGCATTTACATAGGAACCTTGACTGAAAAAAAGAAAAGAATATGTAACAAGTATATAGAAAGAAACATCAGATTAAATACAGATTTGGCAACTAGGATTTTTTTTTTCCATCTCAGCAAGGTACTTTAGAAAAAGGAAAGAAATATTACTAACAACATCAAAAGAGACACAAAATAAGCTTTATTTCTCCTGCAGTTAGTTTATTTTGTTCCTATATTTAGCTGCTCTGGCAGTTTATCATTTCAATATTAGGAAAATATGAGCGTATTTGGGTGAAGTAATTCGCTGAAGTCAAGAGGCTTCCTGGCAGCAGAAAAGGAGAACTGAGGACTGCTTGTTTAAAGGATGCTCCTGAGGTGGTTCAGCTTAACCTGATGCTTATCCCATGGTGAGGTTCTAATTTGATTCCAAACAAATTTGTCCTCACAACTATTTCAGCCTAAGGGTTTTGACAGCTGCTGTAGCCGCCTGATAGATGCTCAGAGAGGATTTGTGCCCATGCCCTTGGAAGGGAAGGGAGCAATGGCCAATCTGGAGGACATTTGACAAATGCCAACGCACCAGCCAGCTGTGCTAACAATGCAAGAGCATGTGACAGCTATTCCTCTCTTAAATGTTCTCTAGGAGGAGGCAAGCTGTGTCCCTAATTCGAAGAAAGCTCCAACTCTCTTCTTGGAAGGGCAGGGCAGGACCAGAGGTGGGGCAAGGACATTGAGCTCTCACCTGTGCTGCCTTTATGTGGAGCTTTGGACAAGATGCACTTGAATACATGTTTTCTCCTTTGGACAGTGTTCAACATACCAGCCACATTACTTGATCCACAGTAAAGTAGTGGTTGTGTCTTCTGTTATGAGAAAATATTCATGTCACAGTTGACTTCTACAAGGTCATATCCTTATTCTTCAAGCTGACTGGGAAATTTTAACAAAGCGATTCCCTGGCCCTCCACTCCCTGAGAAAATTAAATTTATCAGAACAAAACCTTGATTTTTTTTCATTTTGAAGTCTCTTAATATGTCAAAATATTGTTTCCCATCCAGAAGCAGGAAAAAATCTTGTTATCTCAACGTTTTTGGCTGAGTTGAGTTTTCTAATTCAAATGTGCAGAAGGAATATTGCCAGCTGGCTGTTTTTAGCTGCATGAGAAACAATACCAACCACGAGGAACGACCCTGTATCACTTCCATTGGAATGACTCAGCAATACTCCTTGTCAAGAGCCGATTCTGATCGGGTTGGAGAGCCCTGCAGTGCCGCTGTGTGAGCCCCGTCCCAGGGCTGCGTCAGCGATGGTTTCCCTGCCTGTACGGCAGAGGAAGCAGGGACACAATAGCTACGGCGGTAGGAAGCTTTCTAGCCTCACCCCTGCTTCCTCCCCACAGCAGGGGCATTACCTGCCTGCCCACTCCTCTCTGCTGGGTTCACCTTCCTATAATCCCTCTCCTCCGGCAGCTCTCATTTGGATAGAGTGAGACGTGATCAAAATCCTGCAGAAATGGGACCGTTCTCAAGGTGTGTATAGTGCTCTGCTGCAAGCTCTGAAGAAGCTGTGGCAATGTTAATGGCTCTGCTGCTGCCAGATGAAAGGAGGAGAGTACTCAGATCTAATAAATCAACAGATGTAAAATCAATTTCTGCCTTCTCTGTTATATTGCACATCAACAGGAATGTGCAAAAGTGCTTTTTTGTACCGTTTAGCATCTGACATTTCAGCACATCTTGTAAGTGTGCATTAGGAGAATGGAATGTACTTGCCGATTTGGAATAAGGAGAAAATCTGGAGAGATGCAATGTGTACACGGAACATTTTCCAGAGGGGTTGAGGCTGAGGAAACCCAGCACAGTGAAGCTTGAGCTGTCTTGAAACTTCAGGCTGCAAATGCATGGAGTCAGAGTTTTGAAAAGGAACTGAAAACTGTGGAAACTTGTAGCTGCTTCTCCAAACCCTGCATAATTGTGGGATCACAGATGGCACTGTAAAATATTGAAATAGTGTGTTTGATTTTAATCAAATTTAATTTAATTTAATTTTTGATTTAATTTCAGTTATTCTGAAAATATGTTGTTCCTTCATCTTGTCTCCTCAGCTATGCATGATGGCCTTTTGGCTGGTGGCTTCAGAAGGGCTATTTTTAGGTAAACCAGGCTTTTACTGATGAGACCTGGCAGCATCCTGATACAGCCCTGTCTTGCTACTGCACATCAGCACGATCTCTCCCCATGCTCGTTCAGCAGTTTTCTGTTAGATCCCTCCTTGCCTACATAGTGAGGTCTCTGGAGTCACCACAAGCCTTTAGTCAGTTCAGGTGTGTGTCTCTCGTGTGTCAGGGCCCTGAGGGCACCAATAGGCCCCAATCAGCCTAAACAGCCTCCCCTGGGCCCTCCACCCACACCTCTGCCCATGGCTCAGGAGCCTCTTTCTGCTCACCCTGGAGCCTTCAGTCTTGACCTGAGCTACATGACAGCTCCAGCCATGGTCACAGCTGTGTCAGTTCTGGACCCCCAACCCACAGATGGACATTGTGGCCTGGTCCCAGACCTGCCTTGTCACTATGGATCTGCCTGGGAGACCTGGAGGGAACTGGCATGCTGCTGGAGTGGTGAGGAGCCAGCAGCCTCGGCTGCTTTTTGACATGGAAGATGGGTCTTGGGAGATGGGCCAAATGCTTAACTTGCCCCAAGAGAAATTGAGCTCTGTCTAGAGGTGAAGAAACCCCTCTACAAAAGATGCAGAAGCTGGTAGATTTGTGTGGGGAGAGTAGTTGTGTCCTAAAAAGCGGAGATGAATTGCAGAGGCAAAACTGATAAAATCTTTCTTCCCCTCTTCTCTGGTACTTCTCCTCAATCAGCTTCTTTAGATGTTACCTTTCCTTTCTAGGTTCATTTCTCTGCTTCTGCCCAGGCTCTGCTTTGTCCCCTCCTGAGTTCTGGGCACATCCCAATACCCCTGTCCCTGAGACGCAAACTGGGACAGTGCTGCAGAGGAGTTGTAGCCAGTCTGGCCTCCCCAGGTGGAGTGTTAGCTTTAAGGCTGCTGGAAGAACGGAGCCCCGCGTCCCCAGCGCGGTGTGACCGAGCCCATCCCGGCGTGACCGAACTGTCCCCGGCGCGGTGTGACCGAGCCCATCCCGGTGTGACCGAGCTGTCCCCGGCGCGGTGTGACCGAGCCCATCCCGGTGTGACCGAGCCCATCCCGGTGTGACCGAGCTGTCCCCGGCGCGGTGTGACCGAGCCCATCCCGGTGTGACCGAGCCCATCCCGGTGTGACCGAGCCGCCACTCCCGGCCGCCGCCGCCAGGTGTCGCCATGGGGCGCGGCGGGGTCTCCTGAGGGCGGTGCCGACGCCCGCGGCCGGCGCTGGGCCGGGGAGCCCGAAGGAGCCCGGGGAAGCGCCGGGGAGCCCGAAGGAACCCGGGGAAGCGCCGGGGAGCCCGAAGGAACCCGGGGAAGCGCCGGGGAGCCCGGTCCGGGCGCACGGGCTGCACCGTCTGCCGGCCCGATGCCCCCGCGCCCGTTCCTCCCCGCCGGAGCCGGGTGAAGCGGTGGCTTTGCCGGCACGGAAGTAACAAAGGCATGGTCAGGATTTCGGTCTCAGCAGATCTGTGTTTGTGAAGTGTCGGCTATGCAGGGGCTCTGACTCTGCTGGAGTTGCTGAACGACAAGAACACTGCGAATCCGAACACTCGGTGAGCTCGGCAGGTGTGAAGAAGCCTCAGCAATGGCCAGGTGTGTGGTCAGTGGTCACTCTGTTACCTGTGCCCACCCTCTGTTACCTGTGCACACCCACTGCCAGGGCTGCGGATCAGGTCCCGAGGGCGCTGTTGCCAACTGCAGTGGAGCTGAGCTTTCTGCTCCATCTCTTGTTGAGGAGAAGTCGAGTGTTAAAGTGCAGCCCTGGAAAATTCCTGCCCCCTGGGTGTATCATTCCCAAGCCTGAGGTCCTTAGGGCAGCTGGCATGCTCTCCACGGGGATTTAAAAAGGATCATTTACAACTACCCAATTGAATGTTTACTACCCTTGCCCCAAGTGGAATCGGGCCAGCTAATAAATACACGTACAATTCTTTTTGGAGGAGTCTCAGCTCAGTTGAAATCTTGTGGAAAAGGGTTCCATAGGTTAACTATGTGCTGTGTAGAAAAGGATTTTATAATTTAAAATGTTGACTTTCAAATTGCATTGAAGTAATATTGTTCTTGTATTATTAAAAGAGGGTAATCAGTCAGCCCAGAGCTTACAGCAGGACTTAAACAATACATGTTAGTGGCAAAACATGTGGAGCATAAACAGGACTTGGGTTACTGTCTACTCTTGTTAATGTGCAGACTTTCTATAGACTCACTTTAAATTTTGCTGTGAAAAGGTATTTCTTTTCTTCAGATTTGAGTTTTCTACCCTTTCCATTTCCTTTCATATCCCTGTGTTCAAACATCAGGACAGGAAAGAGCCAAGCTCCTATCTCCCGTATTGAATGCTTCTATCAGGTCTTCTTTGACTCACTTGTTCTCTCTCCTGGGAAATCCTGGTCTTTCAGCCATCATTTGAAGTTTCCCAGGCCCTGTGTCATAGGCATATTGTGAAGATGAAGAAACCGACAGCTTCAGGGCTGGTGTTTTACTCTGAAGGAGGCAGGGCTGTAATCTCCCTTCCTTCTACTTAACACTGCTCACGATATTTTTCCACAAGCTAAAGAGTAGTTGTTATAATAACAACATAATTACAGCTGTAGAGTGCTCACATACCTCAGGTTCCTACAGAGATTTTTTTGTTTTGCTGTCCTGTACCTCAAGCATCCCAGGCACCCTGTTGCCTTCATTGACCATACTCATTCCCATGACGGCTCTCCAAACCTGTTTGCAGTAATACCCAGGTAGATTTTGTCCCAGCACCATTAGCTGTGAGAAGCAATGTCTGAAAACAACTATGCCTTAGTGCTTTACCGAAGTACAATTATCTCTTTAAGTGCCCAGACTCAGCTGGCCTTTATTTTATCCCTGTAATTGAAATTTGGCTTCGAGTGTTTCTAACTACAACCAGTAAATAGAGGCAAAACCCAATCCTTCAGCAGTAATTCATTCACCCATTGTCCAATAATGTCTCCAATGATTTATTTGATGACTGTTGCTTGGCCATGGAAGAGATGGGATGACAGGAGCACTGATGAAAATTTGCACCTAAAAGCAAATTTGGAGCTAAAGCACCTAAAAAATTTGGAGAGTACATGGGAGATAAGTGTGTATTGGAGATTGGAACATACATTTCTCAAAGGACTAGGAGGGGATGGCAAAACGTGCATTTTTAAATAAGCTAGCATCCAGATTTTGTTAGCCTTATTTAGGGTTACCCCAACAGGCCAACTCTCAGACTTTATTGAAGTTTGCCATTGTAATGACTAGATTTTCTTCCTCTTTGGATTTTGTCCAGGGAAAGCAGGGAGCAGCTATCAGTGAGTTTCCAGTAGTGCTCTGAGTAGAGGGTATGGCCAGGACATACAAAAATAAGATAGCATTACTCATTTTAAGAAGTGGCAAAATCTGGCCTGTAGATATCACGGCTGTTTTCCCACTTATCCAGAGTATTGGTCACATGCCAACAGAAAAAGCTGCCAACTAAAACGTTTAAAGAAAGGAAACACTGTTTGAATCCTGGCAGTTAATGTTTTCCTTCCCCTGAAATATGTGCTGAACATTATATAAAGAAGGAAGACTCAGGAGTGTCTAGTGAGGTTTAACATTTTGTAATCATACAGATGAATTTGTTAATATTTTCACACTTTGTTCTTTTAGTAGATGAACATTGTAACTAATGTTTTTAGTTAGAAACAGTACTTAAACACTGAAAACAAGAGACAATGTAATGCAGTTGGATAAATCCATTAAAAAGGCAGCAGTATAGCTTTAAAATGCCAACACTGTGAATCCTTTGTCAGTTTAAAATTCCTCTGCTGTTCTGCCACTTTCTTTGTTTCTTTATGCTCCTGTTTTTCCTTGTAACTGAAAACATCAGATGACCATGAGGGATGAATATGCAGCGGTGCTGCCTCCCAGGATGCGTAGCTGCAGCCTCTAAGCCCAGTGTTACGCAGCAGTCAGGATCCACGTGGCCAATTGTTTTGCAGACATAGTGGTGGCGTATTTATGTATTTCTGAACTTGTTTTTCAGGCTCTGTGGCCGCCTGCATATCATGAAGCTCGCTGCTTGACAACAGAAATAAAGCACTTGTCAGGCAGAAGCAATGCGTCAGTGCAAAATGGAATTCGCAAGACTAAAGTTTACACGAGGCAACAACAAAATCTACTGTGCCATTCTGTTAGGCAACAAAGGTAATTTGTTATGCAACATAATGAGGACTTGTGTGTGATAGGCAGCAGTGGCTCTTGGTTACAGGGCATTGACATCAACAAGCACATGCAGAGCTCACATATAAGAGAATTGCTATACATAGCACAGAATTCAAAAGCTTGGTTTTTATTACAGGGGTTCTTTCCATCTTAAAATTGCAGAATAAACAAACACATTGAGACTGGTCCTGCAGTCCTTTATGGTCTGGGTAGGACCTTCTTCATTTCCTTTTGGGTTAGTCTGTGTCTCAGACTTGACCGTCAGTCTAGGAGCCACGAGGACAGGGTCACAAGTGTCATGCATTTCATGTGGCTCTGACACATTTGGCAAGCCTGCCAGCCCACACAATGACAAGGGAAGGGTAAGTGCAGGGGGAGAAGTTAGACACAGTCACAATGCTGTTTACTGCTGCCCAGAAGTCTGTGATGTCTAATCCCACGTGCTCCATTGCTGCAGTTAGCACATGCACTCCTTTAAGCCAGTTATCCTTCCTGTTGGGAGGCAGTGGTCATCCACCTGTTTTGCAGATAAACTGCAGTTTGCAGGCTGTGTACAGAGCTGGGAATGGAGCCCTGGCCTATAAAGCAGCAAGGCTCATCTGCTTTGCCATATCACCTTTCAAAGTAAATCTACCTGCTGGTGTGATGGGGCCTCTTGATGATGACTTAGGCTGCTCTCTGCCTCCAGATCTGGAGCTAGACCCAAAGATCCTGTTTGCTGACATTCCAGTACTGTCTCACAACTGCTTGTGTAATTCACTGTGGGGTATGTGTTCTCCTGGCCCACACTGAATGTTTCCCTTGTCATCCAGCTGAAAGAGAGAGTCTGGAAGCAATCTCTTCCTGAGAGCTGCAAGGGAGAGAGTGGGCTCGAGCTTCACTGATGAATTAATGCAGGAGAAATGAGGAATCAAGACTGTGCCACATGGCCTGGAGAGGACTAAGCTGAAGATGTGTTGGTAACCTTTGTCCTTGCAATCTGTGGGGTTGGTTCTGGTTTTTCAGTGTATGTGTAACATTGTACCTTGTGCATGATATTCTGCAATAACCATAGTCAAGCAAACAGTGTAATTCCATGAGTGTTGTGTTAATCTGGAGCAAATGGTTGCTTTTTGCCTCAAAAGCCTGGTTGGCCAGACCACGTCAGGGGAAGCTGCTCCTGCAGAAAAGTCAAAGACCCCAATTACCTGGTGTGCTGTGCCTTCAGCATCATTGACATTGGCAGGATGTTGGAGTTCTTTTGACTGTGCCAGTGACTAAACAAGGGCCTCATCTGTTTACTCCTGCTCAAACAGGAGCCCAACTTCTCAGCACAGTTACAGCAGCAGTACAAATAAGGGTAAGCTACTGAGTTAACCACTACCTTGGTCAAGTTACTTTACCTCTCAGTGACTTGGGGTGTCTAGGACAATCATCACTATGAACTTGCTCTCTGGTGCTTGAGGGTTTAACCAAACACACTGAAACAGCTAAAGAAAAGCGGTGAAACAAGCACTGCTTTAGTGGTTTATGGTGTAATGTTGGACATGACACTCAGGTCAAGTTATTCAAACTAGGATGAGATTGAGAAAAATGTTGCTTTTGGTGCTGGAGAGGTACCTGTACTGTGCCAGGTGCCTGCCATTCAGCAGTGGCCTCCTCACATTAAGAAGCAGATGGGTTTGTCTGGCCCCGTTTTCTTACGCATTTTTTTTTTTCACAGCCTCTTGAACAATAGGGATCTAGTCCTGACCGAAATATTTTAGGAGCCACTGTGACAGAAATACTTCGTGATGATACTGGTTATTTTAATTTAAGACATGTTAATTTAATTACCAACCAAAGTAATTAAATTAAGTCTAACCAAATTAATATTGCATCATAAGAAGCACTAAGATTCCATACTGTGAGGATAAGAAGCAAACAAACCAACCCTTTCATGCAGAAGATGCTATCTGCCATTTGCATAGATATTGTGTACATAATTAAAGCCATCCTTAATGTGTAATGCTGTTATTGCAGCCCTTGCTATTTTGTAGCAGTTGGTAGATCTTATAATGAATGAGTATAAAACTATCCCAGGGACTCTATAAAGCATTGCAGTGACTTTGCAGACAATGATCCTCTTCAAGTAAACTCCACAAGCATCTTTGTTTTTCCCAGGGAAACATCTTGTTAGCATCTGCCAGGATGGCTGCCATTGTGCCTCAAGAAAACGCTGATCCTGGCAGAGTGTGGGCCCTGTGCACAGAAGGCTCCCAGGTGAGTGGCCGGCTGGCGCTGTGTGCAGGGAGTCCACAGTGCTCGGTGTGTTCTCCGCAGAGCCGGTGCTGCTTGGCCGAGCCGCGGGTCGCGGGGAGGTGAGCGGCCACGCCAGACAGCCCCGGTGAGCGGCTCCCGGAGGGGCCGCGCTTGACTGCGCGGCGAAATTGTGCAGCGGCAGCGATCCCGTGGCAGACGTGCCGCGGGCTTGTCTTTCCGCCTGAGTTCAGCTACTTGCAAATGTCCTGCTGCTTCTTCCTCTGGAGCCCTGCTTTCAGGACCGTTTCAAGGTCAAGGCTGTTAGCAGGGCTGTGAGTGCAATGCTGCCTCTCAGACGGCGAGGCCCGTGGTACAGGAGGGATTATTTCCGATGCACTTGGGCAGTACCTGGTGCACTGAAATGTTATTTTCCCCACAACTCGCTCCTCCTGCCTAGCAGCCGCACGGTTTATAAGGCACAACAAGATGAAGGAGCAGCTCAGTAATGTTTAGCTGAATAAAGTATCGTACGCAGAACTTGCGCTGCTGCCATCAGCAGATTACCAAAATGAGAATGAGTACAACTCTTCAAAAACCAAGTTAAGAGAGATTTTCGCATGTAAGTGTGTGGACTGAGATCTGGTATGGCAGCAAGTGGATGTGTGGAGCTGTGTGTTTTAGGCCTCTACTTGTGTCTTCAAGGTGCTACATTAGGGTCAAACTCATATGGGTTGGGATGCTGGAATTTGCTCCTTGGAAGGAAGCCTGCTGCCTGATTTCTCCCTGTGTGGATGGGGTTTTTTTTGCAAACGGTGTGTCTGTATTGCTTTAAAGTCAGTGTTGTGCCCAAAGTGCACCTACAGAAAAGCCTTTTCAAAACGAAGCAATTTTGACCATCACAGGATTTGATTGAAACCATTAAGTGAGGCAAAAATTAATAGATATTCCTTTATTCTGCTTGCAGCAGATGCTGCAACAGGTGACTGTCAGAGACAGGGTGGGTGTGGCTGTCAGGGGCTGACAGGTGACCAATCAACTTTAGTTCACCAAATGGGTAGTTTTTTATATTGTAATCTAAAGCAAGGTTCAAAGCAGGTGTGTTAGAAGTATTTGCCAAGTGCTAGGGCTTGATAAGTGCTGTGAGTAAGATGAAACTTTGAATTAACCACTTTGAAAGTCATAACAGGTCGAGTAGCTAATGAAAAATTAAAGAACAAAAGTAGTGGGAACAGGAGAGTTCCCACCAGAGCAACGAGGCGGTCCCTGACAGCAGCCGGCAGCCCCTGCAGGGGCAGCTTGTGTGCTCTCTTCTCACAGCCACTTGCATCTTCTCCTCCCAAGACTGTGGCTTGGCTTAGCTTTCATTTTGTTTGTTGTCAGTACAGGCTGATTTGAATATGGTCCGAGTGGAAACAGTTACAATCTCAGGATCTGCCCCCAGGAGAGTTTCAGCTGTGTTTTCAGAAGTGGTCATGCATGTTGTTGACAGCAAACAGTTCTCTCCTGGTAGTCAGTTACCTCATAGCCCAGCCTTTCTTATTTCTTAGCTACAGAGCAAGAAATACTCAGAAATCTGCCGCATTCATAACACGCAAAGATCACTTACTGACAGGGAAATGTTTCAGAGTGATGTACAAGTTTTCCCCTGCATTTCCTTATCCAGGACTTGTGATTGCCACGGGGGACTGCAGACCAAGCAGCCCTGGGGAGCAGTGGCAGCTCTGCCTCTCAGCCTGACACCTCTGTCCCTTTGCTGGCCTGGGTCAGCTCATGGGTTACTCTTTACACTTCCTACAGGGCTGCTCACTACCTGAGGGTCGCTGCTGTGCTGCTGCTGTATGAGAATGGGCAGTTTGAGGCTGCTTCTCGTCTTTTGTGAAAGCAAAATGCTGAGCACCCCCATTCCCACAGTTACCCCGTGCCAGGGCAGCGAAAGCTCTTGGGGCTATTGCCAGGCATCAGTCTTAGCACTTTGTGTGCATCTGGGGTTTTCTTGTAAGGCTCCAGATCTTTAAAGTTATGTTAAGAAAAGAAAATGTCAACTGCAAAAACCTCAATACCCCCCCAGTTTTAGTCCTTATTAAAAAAGTAAAGAATTTAAATTAATAATAGATAATAAAATATAATTTTTACCCTAATGGTTGCACGAAAAAAATTAGAAATTAGATGCAGCAGTAACCTAATACTGTAAGCAGAAATTAACTTATAATTAATAAGAAAAAAATCATACTTTAAAAGTGATTTTCATGTTTTTAAATGCTAAGTATTGCCAATATCATCTCTTTAATGACTAAATTCAAGATGCTGATACTGTTTTCTCCTCCAAATAATGTTATAACAATATGTAAAATATGTTTAATACTGCTAGTTCATTAGAATTGGGCAAGCATAGACAAGCAGAAAATGCAGAATAGCACAAAGCCAATTCCTTGTGGCCTTCACAGGACCATCAGAACATTCTCACTGCTTATCAGAAAAATATGTAAATACCTCCTGGCTCCCTTGCTTGCTCAGATAGGGAGGCAAGATCTTTTCCGTAAGCCTTTTTCCAGGAAACTCCCCCTTCTCAAGGTGTTTGGTGAGAAATGATAGTACAAAGAAAAAGCAAGAAGTATAAAAGGCAACACTAGATAATGACAAGAATACAAAGGGATCCTGGGAAGCAGCGAGGGAGGGGAATGGGTTGTCAGGATCTGAAGAATGCTGAGTACACTGATAAGGTGAGATGAAACTGTGGCCAGGAGTATATAAGTTAGGCCAGGCAGACAAGCTGTCTGCAGGCTGAAAAATCCAGCTGTGGTAGTGGACATGCAAAACAAGATTTCTTCATGGCAAGGGCACGAAACTAAGCAAGTCAGGTTTGTCTCTGCAGTACCTTGGTACCTATTTTTACCCCTTCAGGCAATGCTTAGGTGCCACAGCTGTGTTCAGTGCATACGGAACAGCCTTACTTGGACAGCATCACCTGTACAGGGATGGCTGGTGGACGGTGGAAAAAGTGAAGTATTAGCCATGCTCTGTGGGAGGAAATTGGAAATTTGGATTAAGGAACTATCTCAGGGAACTAACTCAGTGAAGAATTAGAGCCAGCTGTGCCTTGATGCTCATTGTTCTCTGAGATTTGACATATTAGCTCCCTTGACGTAGATGGTCATACCAGAGCATCCAAAGGAAGTAGAGTCCTTTCTAAGCAGGGTTTAACCTACAGATGCCATAAAAGCTACTGATAAAGTGCTGGCAAATGTCAGTCATGGAGAACTATGCCTGCAAATCTGTCAATTCTGATGCAGATATAAACTCAAAAGCACCAACAGTCACTGAGAGTTACTGGTGGAAAACACTTCCCTAAGGTTCTGTTTTTCCTAGTTGCTCCTTCTCAGCTGCTTAGGTTTTCATCACATCTGCCATTGATTCATAGAGGTGCTAGGACAGGTGCCTGGATAGATGCCTCCATTTAGATTATTAAACAACTACTTCTAGATACAGAAGTGAGTACTGTCCCTTCTGTTCTGAAAAAAATCAAGTGGATATATCCTTTTTGCTCGAGGAAGGCAGTTGTTAAGAAGTCACAAGTACATTGGGAAAAGAAGCCAACCACTGTGTTTTAGCCTGGATAAGCTCACTCATCCTGTATGTCCAGTGGCAAAGAAGCTTGCAGTGGTGGGAAGGTGGGGGTGATGGAGAGACTACCATGAGTGGGCAAGGGAAGGGGGTGTCTTCCTGTGGTGTGGGTTTATGCCAGATAAAATTGTGACTGAACTCTGACTTTACAGTTTCTGTGACTCCAGGTGGAAGCCGTGTGTACAGAGTGCCCCAAGCACTTCTCCATATGTGAGGGTGATGTTGCAATATGCTGATGTAACTGGTAGGCACAGATGCTTGTCCAAGGGGAGGGGAACCAGCACCCTGCTAGAAATGGCAAGGAACTGCTGCTACCTGGATTTTGTTCTGTGTCGTTGAGGAGGGACAGCTTTGCTCATTCCAGAGGACAGGGGCAGGGAAGAGATCTGGCACTGAGGATCCCCAAAGCAAACCCATACGCATAGAGAAGAGCCTGGGAAAGGAAATTCCAGGTGGAGGGCACTTCAGGTTCCTTTGTTCTGTGACATTGGTTTTCCTGCCTTGCTCAGAACCTTATCTGTGGCCAGCACAGCTGTAGGAGAGGGTCTGCAGTTGCTGTTGTTCATTGCAATCTATTGCCCATGCATTAAAAGAATGTCAGGCTTCAAAAATATAATGTTGCCAGGCTTTTAGCATATATTCCAACTTCGTAGGTTTGAAAATTCTCATTAAACCTTTCTGCAAGTACTACAATTTACTAGAGATCATTAACTCAAGTTCTGCTGCTGAACACCACTCTTGCTGCTTAAGGAATACAATAAAACAGGAATATGAGGTTCAGCTTGCCCTGTGGGATGTTTCAGGCCTCCTGCTAGGGCATTTTTTGGATTCAGGCTTTTCTTAGAGACCACGTTTGCCTTTAGTTCAGCAATTGAGGCCACTCGTTCTGTGGGGTCTGCTTACTGTCCCCCTTTTAGCTTTCTAGTTGTCTTATGTTTGCTGGCAGATACCCTGGCCTTCCCACCAAATCAAAGCTGTAGCCTGCAAGAGCAGAGTTTTGTGCTTTACCACCTGACACATTGCCAGATGTGATGACTGGATTTGCACATCTGTCACCACTACACCTGAAGTTACAGTTTTTGACTTATTAGAACACCATCTCCCAAGCAGTGGCCCAAACTTCAGGGAAGGTTGACACAACATGCTGCTGCAGAGGAGAGTGAAGGCCTTTTTTTGGTTGGAGGCCAGACAGATGTCTGTGTGGGCTGTGGGCAGCTGGTTTCTGCTGTGCATTAGTGCTGGGCTGGCTCAGGCAAGGCAGAATATCCCCTGGTCTTGCAGGGTGTGCCTGTGGGATGCCCTGTGTCAGCCTGAGGGGCTGGCAGGGGTTTCTGCCGGAGTTTCTGTGGTAGGTGGAGGCCTGTGGCATGTGTGATGTTTGTGAAGAAGGCAGGCCCCGTGGGTGGCTGGCTGGCTGAAGGCCATCCTGGGAGCTGGCTGGGAGGAGGAGGTGAGGGATGGCAAGGAAGCAGTGCCCTCAGTTGGCTGTGGCAGACCTGGGCCCTGCATCCCCCCACATGTTACCTGGTGCTTTCCAGGCAGTTCCTCTGAGACAACTGGAGGCTGGCATGAAACAAAACAGCAGATTTTATTGCAGTAATCACCTTTTCTCAGAGAAGGAGATAAAGGAACAGCTGGGTAACATTTGGCGTGACTCAGTATTTCACTACCAAGAGCAAAGTCATGGCTGAAAAGATTATGCTTGTAAACTGAGGGGGCTGGCTGCTCTTCTGCCCGGGGCAAAGGTACAGTGTAGCTCTGGGGCACTGCCAAGCTGTGCGTGGCAGTGGTGGTGGCAGGCTGTGCGTGACAGTGGCAGTAGTGGTGGCAGGCTGACAGGCTGCGTGTGGCAGTGGTGGTGGCAGTGGCAGGCTGTGCGTGGCGGTGGCAGAAGTGGTGGCAGGCTGTGCGTGGCAGTGGCAGGCTGACAGGCTGTGTGTGGCAGTGGTGGTGGCAGTGGCAGGCTGTGCGTGGTAGTGGCCGGTGGACAGCGGTGCCTCGGGAAGTGCCAGTGCCTGGGGGCAA
Source organism: Corvus kubaryi (assembly GCF_017639235.1). Taxonomy (NCBI): domain Eukaryota; kingdom Metazoa; phylum Chordata; class Aves; order Passeriformes; family Corvidae; genus Corvus; species Corvus kubaryi. The sequence continues at coordinate 1,529,504 of NW_024581136.1, read as the reverse complement.
AAGGAACTGTCCCGGCGGCAGTGGGTGGGGAGCAGGGCGTGGGAGCCCCACTGCGGCCCAGGACAGCCAGCGCCAAACACCCTGCCGGTGTCACTGTGCCTTGCTCGGGGCCGGGCCGCGGCAGAGGAGGAGGAAGAGGCGGTGGCCGGCCTGGGGCGGGGCGGGCTGGGGCAGCCGGTGCCGCGGACGCCCTGTCGGTGCGAGGCTGCGGGAGGCACAGCCGGGTAGGACTGCGGGTCGCGTTTTTGCTTTGCTTCTTTTCTGACCTCTCCCGACCCTTTCCCAGGACCGGGAGCCCCGGCGGAGCGGGCGGCTCTGCCCGCGGCCGGAGCGGGCCGGGATCCCCCGGCTGAGCGCTCCCCAGCACTGCCCGAGGGACCGACACCGCCGGAGCTCTGCCAGGCACCGGCGGCTGCGGGGCGAGAGTGAGCCCCTCCCGCTCCTGCTCACTGACCGCTCCTCGCCGGCTCCTGGCGGCGGGGACTCGGGCGCGGTCCCCTCCCTCTCGCTGCTGGAGCTTTTCATGCTGTGAAAAACTCCCCAGTCCCACTGCAGTGGTGGCTGGCTGAGCGGCTTCCCAGTCCTAGGTGAATCCCCACGCTCTAGGGTGCTTCTGAAGTCTCTGTCCCTTTTCGGGAGGGAGGAGATGAGAAGAGGGGTTAGGATTGAATAAAATCAGATGCTACTGCATCAAAAAGAAACCGGGAGAAAAAAAGAGAAGCAGAAGAAAGAAAAGAAAAGGAAAAGGAAAGAAAAGAAAATCGAACCCACCAAGGAGATGTGCCTACATTGGCTAATTTACCAGAAAGCAAAGGGAAGAGGGCCTCCAGTTGGGAAACTTTCAAACCTCAGCAAGGTCTGGCAGCTGCTGGGAGTGGGGAAGTGTGGCTGGCAGCGTGTCTGAGGCTGACACCTCCTACCCGCCAGCATGTGTCAGACCGTTTAGGGTGTTAATGGCAAGAATTTACCAATTAAACAACATCTCATCTTTTTTTCCTGAAATGTTTTCCACGTGTGCTGTCCTAAACAGCAACCTCAAAAATTTTTTAATGATGTAAAGCACTGATGTTGTCTGTCTTCCTCAGCAAGGTGCTTTCCTTAGCTCTGATTCATCACCCTGTTTTTCTATTCCAATTAAGCTGCTCACTTAGAGCACTGAAACAATCAGTGTCTCATCCTATGAGCTGGTCTCAGCATTATCAGTGAGTTTGTCCTTCAGAGTGGGTTCTTGGTGGACTGGAGGTGTTTTCAGTTTCAGGCTATTGTATTTTACTGGCAATTGTAACACGAGGGAGGTCAGTGATCTGTTAAAGCTTGAGCAGACTGGGAGGGGTCTGATAAGAGTGGAGCCTTGATTGCAAATGCCTGTGTGCTCTTGGGTTGCTTCTTGGAGACTTCACATCCCGTAAGAGAGCTCAGATAGCTGCCGGGGCACTAAGTTTTCCTATTAGGGTTGTCCGTTGCCCTCGGATCAGAGTCTATATTAAAGGCTTAAATGCAGTGTTCCAGCAAGAGTTTTTGTACATTAAACATGAAGATCATTGAGTTAATCTTTGACATTGTCAGAGCATTCCCTGGGAGCTCAGTCCCTTTTGGCAATGTATGGACAGATACTGGAGCTGAGATGCTTGAGGAGGGGAAGAAATAGAGAAGGAGCAGCAAACTACTTGCAATTTCCAAGCATGGAAAGAGCCTGGCAGTGGTGGGCTATGGCTGCTCTTCTTTGAGCATCCAGTGTCCTGCTGTAATTGACTCCACTTTTATGGGTGGCAGCTTCAGGAGTGCCCAGAAATGGTGAGGAACAGACATGATCACCAAATATATTATTTTGCAGAAAAATTTAAAGCAAAGCACTTTTGTCAACATTTGCAGTAGACTTCCTAAAATTGTGAATACCTTTTGATTGACAGCTTTGACTCAGCTGCAGCCTGGCTTTCCTGGCCAGGCTGCATCTCCACAGTTGTGTCATCACCTCCCCTCTGAGTGATCTCACACCTTGTGGGAGGTGTGCTCTGGCAACTGAACCACAGCTCCGGTGAGGCACCACTTCAAAAACAAGTTTTTGTTGAAAACAAAAAGATCGTAGGTCTTGGTGTTTTTAGAAGTTAAATACTAGACAGAGTGAGGGCCTTTAATGGAAAGCTTTCCTTTTTTTCCCAGGAGAAAGCCACAATTTTCAGTAGAAAAACATCATGAAGGGAGTTTTTTGACTAGCCCTGGGCAGCAGTTCCCGAGATCCAGTATTAATGGAGAGATGATGAATGAGTGCAGTCAGTCTTGTCCATTTCTTGCCTTGACAGCATCCATGAGTGAAACACTGACTGCCACGTCATCCTGGTGGGGCACTTTGTTCCCTAAGGGCAGGTGGCCTCTGTAAATCTTTCTGCTTTGCCCAAAAGTCTGCATGGTGTAGGTGGATATAGCAGTCCTTTCATGCCTTGGTGGATTTGGTGCTGTTTGTACACTAGTTGCCTAGTTCCTAGGCTAACAGAGCAGTGAGTAGCCAGGTTTATTTCTCACACTTTTAAGGCACATATGAGAGTTTTTTGGACCTGGGAGTTCTGCGGGGATGCTGTATGCTGCACCAAGTGCTGTTTCCAAGGAAAAATACCATGAGCAGGTTCTAAACTTGATTAACCAAGGATGCCCTGTTCTAAATAGTGGATCTTATTTCTTCCTTGCTTAGTATTTCTCTAACTTGGCAATGAATTTTAGCCAAATATTTCTGGCTTGTCCTTCAGTAATCACATTGAAGTCTGTCAAAGAGTGTGGCTGGGAACCTTCCTCTGCAACATCTGGGTATGAGCAGTACTGGAAACAGGATCCTGGCAGAAATGAACCTTGTCTCTGAACCATTGTGGTTTTTCTAATGAGATCAGTTTGCCACCTGCATCTCTTTGGGGTGTGGCTTTATTTTAGAGATTTTGTAAGCATATAAACAACCTTCTGACCTTCCTCCCTTCCATCTTTTGCTTTATTCTCCACTTCCTTCTCTTCCTCTCCATCCTCTCTCACAGTGCTGTGTCCTTGCAGACATTCCTTACAGCTGGCTTGAGGCATATTACCAGGGGAACATTGTCTCACAGCTGCTTCAGACGAGGAGGAAAGAGCTTGCCCGTGAGACAAAGAGCCTTCAGGATTTAACAGCACCCCCTGAAGCAGCACAATCAGCTAAGCTTTGGTAGTGCCCCGGTTCTCACTCACTGCCTCCCAAGTGTTTGTGGTGGCTCAGCAGAGCTCAGTAGTGGAACCCCTGAGTGCACACATCGAATCAGCTTCTCCATGAGCAGAGTGGACTTCATTAAAGAGTTGTGAACAGTGAGACTGAAATTCCCCACTGAGTCTGTGATCCAGGAACTCAGTTGCCCTTGACAGGGTAATGCTGGACTGTTAGATTTCTTATTACTTTTCACGGAAGTTGCTCGGATATAAGGAATTCATGTTGAAGGTGTGAATATTTGGGATTATACTTTGTATTTATTCTCATCAGTCAAAACAACATTGGCACTGAAACTTCCGTGGGAAGGTTGTGAGCTATTAATTATTTTCAGTCTACTTGGCATAACATGAAGGATTATTAACATAACCAGTCCTACAGGTGATGATAAATTCAACAAGCATTACTTCAACTTTTTTAAGTGGTTGGTTTTCATTATTATTAATCTTTCACATAGATGCCTTATTCCAGCTGACACAAATTCATTTTAGAGCTGACTTAAACCTTGTAACTTGCCAGGAAGTTAAGATATTTATTTAAAATCATTTCCCCTCCTAATATAGCAACCAGGGTTTTCCTTTTATCTTGTAAAAAGCAAAACATCATGTCATTATCTCAGTTTTGCAGTTACCTTATGTTAAATTCTGCATTTTACCTATCCATCTTAAGAGGAGGCACACTAAATCACAGGATAATCTTTGTCTTCTTCAATTAAACACTTCCCTTCACTAATAGGCCAGGATGAAAATAGTTTTCAGTTGTTCTTATATATTTACCTTCAAGATTGAGTGTAGCACTCTGAATCACAGAGGTCAGACTGAGAATGAATGTAAGGCTAATGAAGGGCATATGTACATTTTGGACCAGCTTGCACTTCTGATCTACCTGCAGCCTCCTATGTCAGGTTACTCACAGCTCTGACGTGGTATTGGCAAGGTGCATGTAAGCATTGAATTGTGAGCAACTGAGGTTCTGTGGCTTTGATTGACATCTGTTCTGGAGAATATATGTTACTTTCTTGCTGGAACATAGTATCCAGGCTTAAATGACAGACCAGCTGAGTAATCTTGCTCATTTTACTGCCTCCATTGCATGTGTTCAGGTCATTTCCAAGCATGCCTTTGCTGTGCAGTACAATACTATATTGGCTACAGCTGTGTCCTGTGGGCTCAGTGGCTTTTGGAAATGGAGCAATAAAACATAAATTCATGAGAAAGTAACATAACAATGCAAATACCTACTATATTGATTGAAATGTATGTGTGAGAAAAGTTAGCCTTCTAATAGTCTAAATAGAGAGAACTTGTGTGTGTGTAGGAAAGAAAAAAAAAGTGTCATGCTCCCCCAGTGTTATTTTTATTAATAGTAAGTCTATTTATCTTTTCTCCCAGTGAGCAAGTGTATTGAGGGTATATTTGTAGTTAAACAAAATTAATCTGGTTTTGGTTATTACCCTCTTGGTCTGGCACATCAGATGAGTGAGGGCCACTTCCTATGGTTAGAAGTACTCAGGCTATTTTATAGTGAGAGCACTGCTCTTCTGGTGAAAACATATTGCAGTATCCCACCCTTACCTTACTCTTTCATCAGTGGCTTGCTGAACTTCTCTGGTCTAAACAAAGCTTTGGTGCTACTGTTTGTGTTAGTTGATTTCATTTGAATGAAAACACAATTTTTATTTAGTTTCTCTGAAATCTGCCCTGTGTCTTTCTTCTGATACAGATGGCCTTGTGGTGCTTGCTGTCATACAATCATCGCATCACAGAATGGTCTGGGATGGAAGGGGCCTTGTAGAACCTTAGAGATCATCTAGTTCCACCCCCCCAGCCATGGGCAGGGGCACTTTCACTAGACCAGGTTGTTTAAAAACTAAACTAAACTAAACTAAAATAAGCTGTCATGAAAAATACTGTTTATCCTAAGCTGAACTTAAGCACAGCCCTAGTGCTCAGAGCAGAGTGCAGGGCATACCCTACAAGCAGTGATGACCTGTGTCATCTCCACCTGTCCCTAAGTCTGTTGGCTTCAATTAGGCAGACAGAAATGTGTAGCAATGTAAATAATTGGTTATATCTCTCTTTTCTACATGCCTCCACAATTATGCTGCAGACAAGTAAATACCATAAAGAAATGCCTATTTCTTGTCTTGCTTTTAACTCAAGTAACATTTCAATGGCAAAGAAACGTCTATCCTGACATTCATCTTTTGTGATGTGGTCCAGTGAATAACAGTGTAAACTGTATTTAAACATAGCAATTACAGAGAACAAAGGGACGGCTGAGAGAAGCTGGACTTGTCCATGCACATTGCAGGGCTCTTTCAGGAGTGCAGATCATGTCCGAAGGCAGCAAAGTGTCCTCTCAACTTTGTTTCCTAAAATACAGATTAATATGAGTTTCCTTTGCCCTAAACTCGGCTCTCAGTGATGGCAGCTTCCTCAGAGGGGCTCAAACCATCCTTGACATTGTAGGGAATTTTCTTAGGAATGACCAAGTGACTTCTTAAATTCTTCTTTCAGTTTTCTTACTTGCATTCTTCTTTTCAGATTCCTCAGCTGTCTGTTTTACTTACTCTGTTTTTGGTGGGTGAGACAGGAGCACAGAAGCTGTATGTTTCATGTTCCCCAGCTGCACAGCCCGTGTGTTATAGTTCCACCTGTGCTGGCAGGGATTTCCTGTTTTAGAAGATTAATTAGAGTTGAGCAATTCTGAGTTCCTCTAAAAGAAACGATTTTCCTTTCCTGTGTGGGAGATTGCAGTCTTCTGAGGCTGTAAGCTTGTTTAGACCTACAAACGTAGCAATTGGTACCAGTTAGAGATGGTTTCAATTTTGTTCTGTTACATCAGTGTAAATCTGAGTAGTTGCTGTTGCTCTCTTTACCTCTTTTAGGGGTGGTTGTTCTTGTAGGAAGAGCTTTTTGTCCAACCAAAAGTTTGTCTCTTGCTCTCATTATCTCTTCTTTTTGAGTCAAAAGGCACTATCTGTATTTTACTATATCTCCAAAAATAATTGCCCCGGTTGACTTTGAAACCTTAATCCAGCAAGCAGAAGTGGTTTCTAACATACCTTCCCAGTTTGGATGGCCCTAAGGATTCATGTGGAAACAGTTTTCATTTTTTTTCTGCCTTTTTTTCTCTTTTTTTTCCTTTTTTCTTTCCCCATGTTGAGGTGGTCAAATGGCATGGACTTCTGCCTCACCCGCTTAGCTTATCCTCATCTAGTTCCAACAGCCGGAAGGTGAGGAAATGGCCTTTTTCCTAGAGAATTTTGCTTTGACAGTTTTTCTCATTCACATCTACCGCATTAAAGGGCTTGTTTCTTACCTTGTTGTGAAGTATATTTGAATATCACTTGTTAAGGAGGGATAGAGTCTGCCTTTGTGCTCACTTTGCTTCTTTGGGGGAGGCAAGATGGGAAATTCACGGCTGGCAATTCCCAGATTTCCAGAGTGACAGATCTTGGGGTGTTGCATCTCTGAATCCAACATAAGGTTACAAGTGAACACAAAGTCACGAAGTAGGATGTGCAAAGTGGGGTGACAAGGGACAAGAAGGGATAAGAGGAGGAAGAAGAATAAAGGGGACAGTGTATCATCCAAAATGAATAGAAGACCGTGGTGAAACAGGAAGGAGTTCATGAGGGACATTGAGATTTCTGATCTTGTTTCTAATTTAGGCACAAGCTATAAAAACATATGTATTCATATATTTCTCATATGACTTGCTTTGGAGGCTAGTAAGATTCTCCCTGAATAAAACTCTTTGTTCCTCTATCTGACCTGTCATACTCAATCTTTTCAAATAGTTACGATTTAGCAGCAACTGTAAGAGGATATTTGAACTGGTCTCCTGATTCCAACCTGGCATCCGAAACCAACACAGCAGTCAGAGGTTAATGAGAGCTGTGAGAAATAAACAATTTGGTCTGCGTGTGCCATGGATGTGTAACCTACTGGAGACGGCAGGGCAGCAGAATGAGGTGTTGTCCTAACAGATTTTCAACAGATCTCATCAAGCCCAGATGTGGCATTGTTGACTTGAGACTATGTGGATTTGAGACTAAGAAAGAAAGTAATTCTTAATAAACACTTGGGAAATACTATTCAAGAGATTTAAATTTTTTCCCCCTTCTGTTTTATGTCAAGGTGGAATTTTGGCCACAAACCAGACTTTTGTGGATTTTTTCTACTGTGTACTTAATCTCATGCAGTTTTAAGGAATTAGACTAAAATATGTCAGCTTAGCTAGAGAACATTTTTTAAATTTGATGTAACAAAAATAATTTGATAATGATTTCAAAATTCACTCTGACAAAAAGTGGAAAAATAATCTGGTAAATGACAGGCCTCTACTAAATACCTTTGCAAAGGTCACAGCCAATTTGGAGAAAAAATGTGGAAAAAATAATATAGTTCTTTAATAAATTTGCCTTTAATATCATTAACTGGACATCATGTAGGAAAAAAAAAAAGAAAGGAAAATGATGAATTGGAAACCTTGGAAAATCATATTTAACTAGATGGAAAGACCATAAACAGATGGGATGAATTGGAAAAGGGCAAAATGTACAGAAGCTGACATATGCTAGGGAGCAGACTGGCTTGGAAAGAGTGCTGGACTCAGCAGGATTTTTCCTGTGTGTAAGGTTACATGTGTGGGTATGTGGGATCAGCCACTACAGACCCAGAGTACAAAACATAGTGTGATTTTCTGGGCATTAAAAAGGCAGATTGCTAATTAAGATACTCAGTGTTTGTCAGAGAACCTGAAGGAAGCAACCACAGTAACTTGGAGCTGGCAGTAAACTTGCCATGCAGTCATTCATTTGTAGCCTTGTGCCTTCTGCAGCCTCGAGTCTAACCCTGGTGTGTTTGGGTGCCAGCGTTTGGAGAAGGCAAAGCCAGTCCCTTGTGTGCAGAGCAGGTGTTTGCTACAGAGTGACTCGGCTGTGTGTCACCTGGAACAGCACATTCCCATCAGTCCTAAATGCAGGTGGAGAGCACATTTTTGGTGTAAAGCCAGGGAGGAGCAATGGCAGAACAGCTGAGGCAATGCCACAGGTGCACTGAATAGGTGTGTTTGGTAAGAGTTACCTTACCAGGGGGCTGATTTAGTCAGTTAGCCCAGAAGGATTTATTTAAAAATTCTTTGTACCAGAAAAGATGTGTAGCATGGGACACGGGTTTGTTCTTTTAAACTACGCTATAGAAGCACTTGCCAGGTATATCTGAGCAGAGTGTGGAATAACCAGTGTTCCACTCCTGCAGAATTCCACATGCTGGAAGTGGCAGTGCTGGAAGGGGCAGCCCCTGCAGGAGCTGTTACCGGCTGCAAGGAGAAACACAAAGCTGCTTTTGTTGAGTCTCCCTGCATTATCATTCTAATTCAGGGTTTACACAGTGCAACAGCCCCACTTCTATCAGATACTAATTAGGGTCTGTTGACATTTTTTCATCTTTTGAGAGAGGTTATCACCTGATCTTTAACAACTTGAAATAATCAGTTTCTTAATAGAGTTCATATGGCCAAGCCACTGTAGAACTGCACGACTGTTCCCCCAGCTGTTGTCGTGGGCGAAGGAGAGAAAACAGCAAAACAAAATCATGCTATTTTTCAAGGTTTATTTTATGGATAATTTAGCTGAGCATCATCAATTCTCAGGTTTGAAAATGATTAAGCCACAAAGTGTCATGGCATGTTCTTTGATAGAAAACCTGACATGCTGTAACAGGACCTTGTTTTTCATATCTGCATGTATTTCTTTTTAACATATATCTGTAATAATGGTAGTTTAAGATGTGACTGAGATTGAAAGAGGTGAAGTGTGCATCTCTCTAATACTTTATTCAGACTTTTTCTCAAAGGAATATTTAGCATAAGAGTCAAGATTTAAAGGTTAAATATGCATCTTTAAGTTAAATTATCAAAGGAAAACACTAATGTTTAACGATAGTGTTTTAAAAGGTTGTTTTGGATCTAATATATGAAGGAATTAGCATAGGATGGTTTATAAGTTTACAGGTGCTATATCATTGAGACTTTTTCCACTGGGATGTAGAGAAGATTTCTTTTTCTGTATTGTGACTGCTCCAGGTATTTGCTCTGTTGTTAATGGTGCTTGAGAACAAAGGTGCTTGAGAGATGCTACTTGGTACTTTTTTGCTGTTTTGAAGCACCTGTCTAGTCCTCATCGTAACTGAGTCACCATAACTGAAAATTGTACTTGACAAAAGGAATTCTAAATATAGTTGAATGAAATGGTAAGGATGTACTTGAAGTTTCAGTTTCAATGATTCAGTGTTGATGTCCATTATATGGGGGCACTAGAAATGCTGTTGGATTTGTGTGGGATGGTTAAAGGCACCAGGCTCTCCTTTAATGGCATTATATCACAGCTCTGCCTTAGCAGCTCACTGGAGTGTAAGGTCTGGATGGATCACTGCAGCTGAAACAGGTCTGCCTAAGTCTTCTGCTCCAAGCTCTGTGATTTAGCACACGGTAATAAGGATACAGATCTATGTGTAGTCAGGTATGTAAACATTTCCATATGCCAAATGTGTACAGGCTGTCATTACCATCCAGTCTTGGCCTTCCTGCTGGATGAGTGTGCTCCCAACTCCCTGTGGGATAAGGACTCTGCAGAGAGGGCTAGGAGACTGGTGCTGCCAGACACTGCTTTATAACCACAAGCTTATGGTGGGTGTCAGGCTGAGGTCTGTCATTTCTTGCATGTATTGAGAGCTAGAAAGCCAAATTGCTGTGAAGTTGCAGGAAGTGTGGATTATACACATCTCTAGGTGTGTGCAATGTGCGCACCAACAAGCCCCCTCAGGAAAGCCCCTCCTCGCTCTGTGGCACTGTGTCCTGCTTCATCTCCTGTGCTGCTGGTGTGGAGGCTGTGGCATGTGCCTGCCTGTTCCCCTGCCCCTGTGGGGAGGGATCCAGGCAAGAGCTGGGGAACACTATTCTGCTTTGCAGGTGGTGGTGTGTGGGTGGAGGGAAAAAAGGACAGTGCAAATGCATGTCCTTTGCTGTCATCTCATTCCTCTCTGAATAGGGAATTTATACCTGAGCTTTAACACCCCCAGTGCCCTGACTGAAAGATAAACAGCTTTTCAGGTGAACTTTTCAGGCCCTTAAAAGTCTAGAAACCACTGGTCTTTCTGAGAGTCCACTTAGCCCTAACATTTTTAGAAGTCTGGAAATCAGTAGTTTTATTAGTCTTTCATCAAAACAGGTTATTTCACAGTATAAAGAAGAATGAAGACTGCAGTGAGTTACCCTTTCTTAGGAAAGCAGCAGCAGCTGGCCAAAGCTTTCTCCAAAGGTGTTTGTGGATGGTTTGGTCTTTCCAATAGTTCTTCTGTAGGGGAAAAGCAGCAGGGAGTAGCATTCAGAAACCCTTCTTCAAAACACTCATTACTAAGCACTGGCATTCCTGTGATAGCTGTAATGCAGTCATTAATGATCTTCTGAACTATCTTCTGAGCAGGACAGGCTCCTTCTGGCATGGGTTTTGCTTTGTGCCTGTCCTGATCAGCCCAGACAAAAAAATAATCCCGTATCAGTTGATGAGATGTACACAACATGGGATTGTGATCTGATTTTGCCATAGGGGGTGTCATTTCAGTTCCCCTGTGCTTTTTAGTCTTTGAACAGTCACTGGTACCAGTGTTGCAGTTGTCATACAGAGGTGGGAGGCCTTGGTGTTGGGAGCTGTGACGTTCAGTATCACTAACCCATTACTTCTCTTCCAGATGTGGGAGATCAGGGACAAAAGGCTGCTGCTGTAAGCAGGGGGCAGGAGAAGACTTGGAGGAGGTTGTTCACTTTTATTTCTGCTTTCTATTTATTGCCCAAACAGGAGCATATTTCTTAGCAATTGCAGTGACTTAGACCCTTGGATCTAAGTAGTGTTTAGTGCTGCTGGTGTCACATCCTCAGCTGGGCTGCAAGTTCAATTGCCAGGAAAACAACTATGGAAAGGAAACAATCCAATTCAAACCACAACTCTCAGCCCTGTGCAGTTAACAGACATCAAATGAAATAATTTATGCTTGGAAAAAGTTATAGAAAATGCATGATGTTACCTTCTTACTTAACAGCTCTTCTCAAACTTATTGCCCGGGCATTCTTCAGAGTGGTGTTCCCTGGAAGTTCCTTGGATACTTGACCCTAGGTCAGTCTCTCCTACAAAAAACCCTCATGAAAGTACACATGCCAGTGGAAAATCCCAGAAATTTCCTTGGGCAGTTCTCCTTTGGGACTAATGATTCTCAGTCTCATGGAGGTGACTCAAGAGCCCGTCTTCATCCCAGTGATGTGATTAACCAAGTCCTCTTTTGGTTAATTGGCTCAGAACTGCATTTGCCCTGTTGTGGAGTGTCCCAGACAGTAAAGTAGAAGGAGTTACTGGCATGTGCTGTGCAAGCAGTGGGCATGCCTAAAGTGACACTAAATTCCAAGGAGATTTCCTCCACCAGATTGAAAAGAACTGTGGCTCCCCTTGGGAAAAAATGTGAAAACACATATTCTCAAAACTGGGGTGGGGAATACTATTGGGCAATGCATGGTGGGAAGACAAGGCTCGTATAAAACATCCTTGGTGGTAGGAGAAAACCCCCAACTTGCTTCCATTGGAATTTTGTCATCTGTTATTAAGAGTATTACCAGAACTATAATACTTCTGAGACATCAGGTTTTCCCACTGCATAGGCTGTAAGGTAATCAGAGGCTTTCAGACAAGGCCATCTCTGAGTGAGACTTCATTAAGTAAGTTTTCAAGGGGTTTAAAATCTACCTTGGAGATGGGGTGAGAGGAAGATTCTAGTCAGTGTTTGGTGGGAAGTGCTTCATTAATATTAAGCTTTAAGTGGTGAAGAACTGAGGAAGATGTTTTTCCATTATCACAGGAGGGAAACAACACCAGTTAAGCTAAGGCTTGCAGCAGAAACATTTACTGGAAGTGTTTACATGTTACTTAATACCTTGACATGCATTATTCAACTTTTGTAATATCAGCTGGGGTGGAGCAGGGAGGAATGGCTTTGGCAGGAGAATTTGTTTGCTCCCCATGGAATATTTTCCTGCTCGTAGCTACCTTCTTTGGCAATGAGATACATTCCAGGAATAGAAAATGTGTTCTTGAGCCACATTTTTATGAGCTCCTGGAATGTGCTCTCTAGTGAAGGTGACCTAACCTTGTCCAGATGGCTACTCCTTCTCTGAGCACTGACACCCTGTCGGTCTTTCTCCAGTGTAGAACAGAATTGACACAAAAGCCCCCTGTGAGCCCTCTTCAAGCAGAGGAGCTGCGCACTGAATGGTGGAGCCATTTAAATGGATGCACTTCTCATCCTGGAAATGAAAGCCCACTTTCCCTCTCAGAGGGAGGCAGCAAGTGCTCTCTCCTGAGCAAGCCACTCAAGCTTCAGTTTTCCTGATGTGCCTAAAGGACTTTCTGAACTGCAGCCAAATGGGCTGTGTTGAGGAAAAGGCAAGGGGAGTTCTGCTTGTATGAACAGTGCTGCAGTCATACAGTGAAGGAGATGAGAAGGAGAAATAGATTGGGAAGTGTGAAGTTAAGATGGCATATCTGCTTCCCTCATCCACACAGACAGTAATTTCATGATTCACCTGCTGAATGATTTTGTTTTGCTGACAAAGCTGTGATAAACAAAGATTTGGCATCGTTTGCATAGTTGTTTAATCTGAAGGCATATGAGTCATATAAATGACACTTTCTACTTGTTGTGATAGATTCCCAGGCAGAGTGGGTGAAACACGGTTTTTGTTTTGGTTAATCAATACCTGGAAACTTTGTTAAAAGTGATCTAGCACAAAGCCTGGAGTTTCCAAAATAGTAAGGCAGGCTTAATTTCTAGTTTAGAAAGGAATAATAATAATAATATACTTGTATTCTTACACTGCAACATTTTTTTTTGTGATGGCATCTTGCCAGACTTAGTAATGTTAGCTCTAGTGGACTAAAAACTAAGATGATGCATATGTAGCTCGAAGAAACTGTCTAAAATATAATTCCTAGAAATAACATGAGTCTTCCTGCTTCAGGGTGACTGGATTGTCTAGCAAGAAAAGGCTGTCTGAGTACTGCTTCAAAAAATGTACTGGCATTTTAGGAGTATTCCAGGAATCTCTCCTGCATGGGTTGTGCAGTGCCCGTTAATAACACTTGGTGGGCGCTGCTCTGAAGTGTGTCAGAGTGCTGCTTTTTTCTGAGGATGGGACTCATGGCTCTGGATTATCGGAAGTTTAGTAGAACTGTGAGATGAAATTATTTCTGTCTGCTGCAGCAGAGAACCAAACATTCTTGCTTCTCACCAATTTCGGTGTGTGCTTGTGACTGTTTGCACTCATTTAGTGTAGGACAGTTTTATAGAAAAATAAACATTGAAATTAGTTGTACACAAATTAGTATTAGACTTGAAACATCTCTAATAAGACATCTGTAAATGCCTTTTGAAAGCCTATCTGCTAGATATGTGTATTTTTGGTAGTCATTTTAAAAATAGAAACTCATCAGTAGTATTAAGATTACAACATAGACACCAGAGGGAAGAAGTCAGAATCTGAAATTTTAAATAGAGATTAAATATAGAATAATAGTCCATTTGTAGTTAGAATTGGTATTTTTGAGGAATGACGATGTATGTAGTATTTGTCATTTTTCTTGTGCTTATGGATTTTTAAAATTTCACTTTTTAGTTTGCCCTGCTATGTAGGTATAGTAGTGATAAGCAATGAAATTATTGTTTTGATCATGTTTTCCATGGGCTACTGAAATGTTAACACAGTACCTGTGTCTTATGGTACCAGCAATATATCACATTTGCTTTCATCTCTTTCTTTGGTTTGTACATCACGTATAACCCGTGTGAGATAAAGCAAGATTTGCATTGCAGCAAGTCTTTCATGGTTTGCAAATGTCACATGGCCAAATTCTGAGGTGATGCCCACTGTGCACTGCAGGTCAGTAGATGTTTTTGACCCAAAGGATAACTACATCAGTGTACTTTGAGGGATAAAGACTGTGTTTTCTCTCTTGTGTCAGATCTGACAAAATAAAGTCTTGCTAACCGTGGTTAACGCCACTGTGGTTGGACAATGATCTTCTCTAAGCAAACTTGGCAAAACATCAGTTGAAAGTCTCCTCAAGGTGAAACTCTGAAATAACAGTGTTTCATATCCACAGTCATTAAAAAGTGTGATAGACTCAATAACATTCCTGATCATTATTTGTTTTCACAGTTGTCACATCTGCTCTGTTATCAGAATTGCCTTAACAAAAAGGCCAGCTAGAAAATAAGTATGCAAAGAAGCTGAGAGAGAGACGGATTTCCTGTAATGAATCTCTTTCTAGTCTTTGCCTCTGGCTGAGAATAGTAATATGCCATTAACCCAAGGGATGTAAAACATGCTGTGCTGTGCTTGGAAGGGTGTCAGAAGCTCCTCCTGTAAGGATGAGAAGATATTTTATTGCTTTTCCAATTGTTGGATAGCCTAATTGTAGTAAGCATTTTAACAAAAGGGAACTACTTAAAGTCCTTGTGAAGCCTGATGTTTCGATTTTGGTAATTAGCAGATTGCAAAGAGGGGCTGGTAACACAGATGTATCAAGGCAGGTAGAGCAGCTGTTACACTTGAAGTGCTGTCTCGCATTACAACCTGCTGGACACTGAAGCCTATTTTTAGTAAAAGAATAAATAAGCTGGCTGTGCCCTACTTTTTGTCAAAATGTGCCATGGGATCTTTGTATTTGATTAGAAAAGTCAGTAGAAATAACACAAGGGAACTTGGTGCCTCATCTAAAAACTGACAATTCTAACAATCTAGTCAAGAAAATGTTAATATTGGTTACAAATTCAGACCCATAAAGTAGGCAGAGGAAATGATAGCTGGTGGGAGACTTGCCTGTGTGGGATGTGAGGTTACATGTGGACAGAAGTCCTGTTCTATTAGGCATTGGCCTTTTGGATGAAAGAATTTGTTTTGTATTGGTGGAACTATTTTTACAAAGTCTGTGTTAGGAAACTGGAAAAATGAAAGACTATGTAGAGTTATTTGTATATAAAGAGAGAATGTAGCAGGAAAGTCAGTTGACCACTTCAGGATGCTGTTGATTGTTGTAAAGGCCTTACTCTTCCTCATTCTGAGTATTTTTTTTTTAACTTCACTTGCTGATACAGGTGGAGGTCTACATACCTCATGAAAAAGCTGTCTTGTAAAGTGTGACCATACCCAGAAACCAGAACAGATGCAGAAAAATATACACTGGCTATATTATGGAATTAGTGACAATAAGTATTTTCAGTCAGTTTCTCTACAGATTAGTGCTATTAAAAAATTGCTGCTCTATTACAATAGAATTTGCATAAATTGATCAAAATGCCACCATTTAGAAGTGCCTGCCTAAGAGCTCCTGCCCATGGAGTTTCTGTGCTTTGGAAGCAATGCGACAATGTGCCTTCTGGCTGTGGATTTACATGGTGGGATAGGGGGATCAGCTTCCAACTCCTCCTGGCAGAGCTGCAGCCTCAGTGCAAAGGGACTGTCCAGTTCCCCAGCCCAGAGCCCAGGTTTAGAGAGCCCAAGGGAAGTAGTCGTGCTCTATGGGATCACCAGCACAGCCAGGGCTCCAGGAGAGCTTTGGTGGGGTAAGGTCTCCCTCCAGCTTGGACCTGCTGCTGCACACCAGCTCACAGCTTGTCTGAGAGGGGAAAAGGAGAAAGAGCTGAGTCCACCAGTTTACAGCAGGGCTGTGTCTGCCCTGATGGGTGCATCAGCTGACGTGCTGGTGATTCTGGCGTGGTACAGGAGCCAGGGAGGTCAGGGAGGTTGAGAAAGAGGCCCTCTATTTCAAATGGCTCTGTGTCATTTAAGTAGGCTTGAAATTTTAAAATGAGAGGCCTCAGACATGGAATTCAGTAGGGGGAACAGAACAGTGAAGTTCCAGGATGGTCCCCATTTGGGTATTAGTGCTGCTGGCTATTTGAGGGGCTGCTGCAGCTGTCAGAGGGGTTTGCCTCTCTAGTTCCTGTGCATACGCTCGAGGTTCTCAGAAAACTTTCCTACTGAATTTTACTCATGTTAAATAACTTGGTTTAGTAAAGCACTGTTTAAAGCTGCTTGTTCTTGCTGCAGGCTGTTGCTTCATTAGCCAAACTCAGCATCCGTTTTGTCTGACATCTGCATTTGCAGTCTGGTACTGAACGTCACTCAGGCCATTTGCTGCTGCTGCCTCCCCCTTCCCCGGAGTCAGTGTGAGACACAAAGGGAAGCTTATTATAGACACCCATGCTGGTGCAAACACAGGCACAGGGACCAAAGCACTGTCCAGAGCACCTCTGGGGGAATGTCCTGCTCACAACATTGAGGTGGTGTGTCGTACCGAGTCCTTCACTGTGCCATTAGCACATCTTGATGCACCCTGAGAGGCCCTGGTGGCAATGGCCAGCTTGGATTCACAGACTGGGCTGTCTAACAACTGCAGAGATGGGGGAGGTCCAGGCCAGCATGCCAGCTTTTATTTATCAGCTGAAGCTGTTACAGGACCATGCTACCCACATACCTTATCTTCTCTGTCATATCATTTATATGTGCTGCAGTACTTTAACCTAGGGCATGAAATCATGTATTGGGAATCTCTTAGTATTTCCCCTACAGGAGATTAAATATAAACTTTGACAGTTAAACCTGATTCTTGTGATTTATTGTACTAAACACATGGTTTGAAATAGTCACAACCAATATTATTCACTTGTTTAACACTTCTTAATTTCAGTGACTAATGACTCTGTCTTCCAAATGGTAACAACCTGCTACTTTAGGCAATAGGGGACATTTTTTCTAGTATAGATGAAGGAGGGACTTCAAAGTGGAGATGAAAGTTTTGTTAACAGATAAGCTATTTTTTGAATGTTATAAAGAAAACTGGCTTTCCTCTAGTGACTGCTGAGGAGAGTGACATGTTATTTGTCATACACAAGATGTTCTGAAGCCTTTTATTGGATAGCAGTAGGCAGCAAGCTGACAAAGGGATGCCCATGCAGTGTGAAGTGACCATTATTCTCTCTGCTATTGCTCACATAGTTTTGAATATAACTTCTTTTTTTTTAAATAAAAGAATTACTGATGAGAAATTCTCCTGTCATTCTGTATTCACCAGAAAACTTTCCTGTGCATTAACGACCCAAAGCTCATTTGGTTTGTAGATGTTGCCATTGTATCACAGTATCAGACAGTAGCAAGTTGCTATAAGTGTTTAAATTTTTTAATGAATTCTTGCTAAGCATCTCCTGCCCAGTGTTTTGCTGTGTTCTGGATCATTGTCCTTTAGATTTAATAACTTCAGTTTTTTTCAGAACAGCTTTTTCTGCTTCAGGCCAAACATCCTTAACATGGCATTTCCACTTGCCTTTTTTTAATGTCTGGGTCTGCTGCCAGGGTTCTGTGGTGTTTGCAGAGACAACTTAGTTCCTTTCTTTTGATCATTGCAGGGACACAGGATTCAAATAGTGTAAACCCAAAATACTGAAAATGACACATTTCACATTTTCAAGCAACCAAGAATGTGCCCTAGGTGTACAGCTGTTTCACATGCAAAGACATGACTGAGATACAATCCTTTTAGACAAAACCCTTTTGTTATTCTGAGAACACATGTAACAATAGCCTGGGGGGCAGAATAATAGAACATTTGTTGTTTGTGAAGGGGGGTGGGAAGATAAGGATAAAGATAAAGATAAGGAAATTGAAAATTAAAATTGTATTTAAAGTCTGGTGGGGTTTTTTCCATGCCACATAGGGTATAAAAATGTTTCTTTAAGATATTTCAAGGCAAGTTCCTTATCCATATCGCACACACTGTCTGTAACAACTCCATGTGTGACAAGAACATGAATATCATGCAAGTTGATCAACTATAATCTGAAATATGTTAATAACTACTGATTAAGATCTCTTTATTTCTCCTGCTCTATACTGATATTGTATTTGGAGCCATAAAACAGAAAATGGAAAGTGGAAATTGGGGATTACAATCCTGGAGAAAAACTCGGTGTGGTCAGGTTTTATTGAAGTCGATTCACAGACATAGAAATTGGCTATACAAGACAGTTTTAAAGTGCTTGGGGCTTTATGCATGATAGACACTTCAAGACATCATTATTCAATTGAAAAGATGGCAGTACAGTTAACAGATTTTTAATCCTCTGGATTGTAGCCCTTTGATCAGTCCAGTAAGTCACACACATCATACTTGGCTTATGCTTTGCAAAGACTGCACTGGATCCTGCAGAAAAATCACCTAATGTTGCAAGATCCAGAGTAAATAGCTCTTTTTAAAAAAACATTATCAGGCCTTTCCTGTCACAAACCCATTTGTCATCAGTGAGGCCAGCTACTGAGCCAAGGTTTCAGTATCTAAGCCAAGACTATCTGGAATATTTAACGTCAAAACCACAAGTATCAGAATGATTTGAAAAACTGCATATCTGGGACTTTTTACACTACTGGATTTCATTAATACCTTATTTCTTCAGAAATATGTTTCAGTTGTAATGTAAACTTGAAACAGAAGAAACAAGTGGCGCAACATGCTGAACTAAATCTTCTTATGTAGAACAGGATCCATTTGTATTTGCCTGATAAATTTTCAGTTTCGTTTGAAATCTACTGGCTTTTTTTTTTTTTTTTTTCTTCCAGGAAGAAGGGAAGTCAAGTGTTGTTACTATACTCTGTGGTGTGAAGAAGTAGCATGATGTTCAGGAGCAATGCCTGTGGTACTGAGCAGACTTAAGGAATTGGTTAAAAGCAGGAAAGGGAGTTGTTAATTGATACATACAACAGACAGGCTGTGAAGGCAACTGACACACGGTAGGCAAGATTTCTCATTAACTTCTGCCCTTCCACTGAGATTTGCCTAGAGGTAGCATTGCATGATCACCATACATGCAAAAATCCCATTTGCTGAAGTAATAGGGGAGATGATTGTCCTTCCCATAGATTTCCAGTTAATCCATGTTGTGGTTGGTTGGGTGGTTTGGAAAAAACAACAAAGCGTTTCCTAGATATTTTCTAATCCAAATTTAATGGATTTTTAGTGCCTAGAGAATTGGTAAGTGAAGTTGAGGAAGTAAATCCATCCATCCATTTTCAAAACTGGAATAACTGGAAAAATGAACAGACTAAAATAGACAAACCTAATGGTACAGCATGATTATTAGCATAGGGATGTTAAAATATGCATAATATGATCATACTCTTTGTGGACAAGGATGTGCTACGCCTCGCCCTATGTTCATTAAAGGCGGCAGGAATGTTGCTGCTGATTTCAGTGGGTGGGGACGGGCCCGCTGCATGCAAAAGTTGTTTCATTACCGGTTACATCTACTTTGCCTTTCTTTGATTGCTTCTTTTAAGCCTCAGAAAACCCCATTTTATAGGTACTAGTTTCCATGCAATTATTCCTTACAGCTCAGCACCAAGACTCTTGAAATGAGGATGTATCACTGAAATCCTTGGCAAGGCAATAAGCTTCTATAACGATTTCCGAAAGGCGCTTCGGGAAAGCTGCTCTAGGAAGAGCCTTTCCAGCGTGCCAATGGGCTGCTGCCCTTGCCGGCAGTCCGAGCCCGGCCGCGGGAAGGGCTGGCCGGGGGTGCGGTAGCGGCTTTCCGGGGCGCTACGAGTGCGAGACGCGCCCGGGGAGCGCCAGACAAGGGGGAAAGTGGAACTGCGCGTCTGTCCGCGGGGCCGGGCGGCGGCCGCCGTGCGCTGCTGGAGCGCCAAGGGAGGTCTCGCCAGAGGCTCCGCGGCCCGGCCCGCGACGGCGCGGGGGAAAAGGCGACCCCCACCCTCCTGCCGCCAGCGCCGGTCAGAGGCGCGGCCAACTCCGTCCCTCCCGGGGAAGGGGAGCGCCCGGAGGGGCGGGACGCGCCGCGCCATTGGCCGCCACCCGCGGTTTGATAGCGAAAGCCTTGCCCGGGTTGGCGGTGCCGGCCCGAGGGTGAAGCCATCGCCTTGGTAACCCCGGCGGAGCGCAGCGGCCGGTGCCGGTGGCGGCCGAGGGAGCGCTCCCCGCTGGCGCCAGCGCCGCCGCGCTGGCTGGGGAGGCGCGGGACACGGCGGCGGCCGCTGCCCGGGCAGGTGAGCGTGCGGGGAGTGCGGGGCTGGCTGTGCCCGGGCTCCGCTCCGAGCGGGACGGGACGGAGCGGCGGGCACCCGCTTCGTGTCGGTGTGGGCTGCGGCGGTGCCTCCTCTCGGCCGCCACCTCGCTGCTGGCGGTGCCTCCCCGCCCCGCGGCGCCGAGCTGCGCAGAAGAGGGCACCGCTCCGGTTGCGACACGGCAGTTGCTCAACCGCGCGGGCGGCTCTGCCCCCTCCCCGCGCGGGGGAAGGTTTCGGCGGGACGCGGCCGTTTGGCAGCGGAAAGGGGCCCGGGGCGGGCGGCGGCCGGCAGGGCTCGGCTCAGCTCAGTGGGGCGGGCGGAGCCTTTGTGCGCGACCGCGGCGGGAACGGCCCCGCAACAAGTGCCCGGCGCGCTCCGCTCCGTCCCAGTCTGGGGCCCGCGGCGGCCCGTCCAGCCCGGGCGAGCCCTCCCGCCGCGGGGCAGCGCGGGGCGAGCGGCACAGCCCCGGCCCCTTCCGCTGCCCGGGGGCTCGGCGGCACTCCGGAGGGGCTGGACAGTCCCTGGGTGCGCTGCGCCTGCTCCCCCGCGAGCGTTCGCCGGACAAGCTTTGCGCTGTGCCTGGTGGTTTTTTTTCTATTTTTTCTTTTTTCCCCCCCCCCAGCTGAGAACTCTTGGTGATTCTTCTGTGAATTTTAAGTGGCGTTTCAATTACTGGATACTCCTGGTTGTTTTCAGCTGGCTTTCTGGGCGTTGTTTTCCTTCGGAACCGCAGGAATTTGTATGACAAAGCAGTATTTCGGAAATGTGTTTCCAGTCAGCTGCTCGCGCGCTGTGCAGCGCGGCGCGGGCGGCGCACAGAACGATGGCTTTGGCTCCGCTGTCTGTCATCGTGTGCTCTCGTAACAGACAAGTGAGCTTCCATAGACGAGGAGCTGCTTCTGTGGAAGGGGGAAATAAATCTTCATTAGTCCCAAAGAGTTCCTGAAAGAGAAACGGAAACCTTTCATGCCAGATTCGCTGGTTTGTCTAGCTCCAACACATGTGTGCTTAGACTCATGCTGGACACTTTCCAAAATCTGGAAAGCTTAGTTTTTATTGGAGTGTAGGGGGTTTTTTTGTTTGTTTTGGTTTGGTTTTTTTTCCCTGGAACTTTATGCACTTACAGTCTTTTCTTGTTGCTAGATACACTGACAAATTTTATTCATTTGGAATTGACAACTGTAGCCATAACTGTAAATGTTATGTACTAAGTCCGTGCTGCCATTATTCTATTGATATTGAACTTCATTTAGGCTTAGGAAGTTCCTGAAGCTGGGAATTACTAGAAACCCCAGCAACATATTATTTATGTTTTTAGGACCATAGTTCAGGGTTTGAAGTGAGATGAATGCATGAAGGATGTTGGAGAAATTTGACTGGCCTGTGTTTTGCAGTATTAGCTGAGACTCCCACAGCTGTATGCCTTCAAAGATTAATTAAGAGGTGGAGTAAAACTTTATAACATGCTTGCTTTTAGGAAAATTGCATATAAAGGAATATTGAACACCCATATGCTTGGCAAAGGTTTGTGAAGTCTAGTGGAATGCATTAAGGTGGCTGGGGAATCAATCACCAGGTCACTTGGAAACTTTGATCTAGAAGCTTCAGTTCAGACTGATGGTGGTTTTCCAGGCCTTGGGAATTTCATGCCATCAAGCAGTGCTTTTCAGGAGAATGGGGATTCAGGAAGGGATTACTGAACAAAAATTCCTTGGTAACTGGTTTACTGGCCTTTTTTAAAAGAATATCAGGGATATTGGTAACATCAGGAATGTTTTGATGTGGATTGCCTTGGAAACATGCTTAAGTGGGGTTTTTGACATTGATTAAATATTTTGGGTTTGGTTTTTTTTTTTGGTTTTTTTGCGTGGTTGTTTTTGTTGGCTTTTTTTTTTTTTTAATAAAAGAGACCTCCATACGCGGTCTTAAAATATTTTTGTTGTTTGTCTATTTAAGTATCTATTTTTCTTGAGTAAAAATCACTTCTGTTAAGCCAGGTTTCACTTCCTTGGAATATCTGATGTTATGAATTCACTGGTTCTCCAATTGTCTATGGACTTTTGGCAGAACTCCAAATTCTAGTGTGGGAAAGCCATCTTAAAAAAAAAAAAAATCTTTCTTTGATTTTTGTGATGTAGTGAAGAGAGAATGTGTCCTGTTCCACTACTCCTTTCATTTTAAAGTTTGCTTATGTCTTTATATGCTCTATTTTGCAAATAATTTAAACCCAAAATCCAGTAGAAATTCAAGCTGTTAGAATGCTATATATATGAGAAGGGTGCAGAGGAAAGAATGTCGTTATTTAGAAGTTGGGTGGAAATGCAGGCTGGTGTTTTAGCTGCTGTTGTGTTTCAGTGACCAGGGCACACAGTTCAAGTAGTTTAAGTGCTTTTTCACAGATCTAAAGATAGACATGGAAGTGTTGCCCTTGGTTCTTTACAAGTTGCCATCAGTTAACTCACCTGAAAATAAGTATAGGGGTTGTTGGGCTGTAGAATGTGGCACTCTATTTAAAGGCCACAGGGCTGCTTTGGTTTAGGTGGACTTTCTGACTTGCCACTCTTGGGAGCAGCAGACCACTAAGTTCACCCTCTTTTCCAACTGGCAGTTTCTGTGGAAGCAGTCCAGGACGGAAAAATCTGAAATAAGCATTATTTACACAGTTGTGTAGAAAAGCTTGCCTGTTTATTTTGGTGGGGTTTTTTGTTTTTGGCTTTTTTTAGTAATTGTATGATTTCCTCAAACCAATACCCTTAGGCTGACACACATGGTGTTACACACTACATCTCAAATCGTTTGCCTCAAAGTATGAGGACTTTGAATCATGGAGGCCAGGAATTCAGTATTAATGCCTGAGTGCATAAACCAATTTGTTTTGTGGCAGTGCTGCAAATTCTTACAGTCACTCACCTGGGAAAGTTTGTGTGATTTGTTTTGATAACTAAATCAGATCTGGGGGCAAAGATCATCTTGTGTTAGAAATTTAACCTGGTTTTTTTTGTAATTAATTTTAGTAGTAACTAGTAAGCAAGCAGTTTTGCTTTGGGTTGGTAAGGTGTGTACTTACAATCCAGAATTAACAGCAGGTAACCTTTGAAATAATCACAATTCAGAGAGCTGTCAAGATGAAGGTTGTATGTATCTGGATAGTACCTGAAGTATCAGGTACTTTGTAAGCGACATTGGTCAATCTGTTTTAGTCTATCAGATTTACATGGGGAAATCTATTTATCTCAGCCTTTGGTGGAAATAAATTCAGGAATGCGGTTTCATTTACATACATTAGGAGCTGCAGAGGAGGCCCTCATGTGCAAATGCTTGTGGATGTGTAGGTACCAACATAATTGAATTTACATACTGGCTTCAGAAGATTAAAGAAACACAGAGTAACACCGAGGTGTCAAAACCAACTTCCTTTGAGAAGTGGGATGGGGCAGTTCTACTTCCCCACTGATAAATTGTGTGTGTGTGTGCATTGTTACTTGGTTTGATTTTGTCTTCTTTTAGGTAGCCAGGGGTTAATTGCTATCCTGCTACAGGGCACAGCCTTTCAGAAAACTGGTTGTACACACATAGAGGATCCAGGCTGTCCTGGGCTACCTTTGCTACTTCCCAGCTTTGGCTGTTGGCCAAACCTTTTTCAGTTCATTAAAAAGGGAGGAGGGCAGCTGTATCTATTTCTTACCTTAGGTGCTCTTGATTTAAAATTGTGAATCAGTTGAACTCAGGAGTAATTTTGTGTCTTTGGAGCTACATCTACGTATATAGAAGTATGTTTAGTATTTACTTTTAAAAGAGCATAAGAATTAGGAGTACTGTAACTTCCTCCTGACACAAAGTATGTAAATTTGCTACTTGCAGCTTACTTTTGTATTTTTCAAGATTGTTAAACTTGTGTATTTTTTATAAGTAGTGTTGCATTGAATTTTTGCTATGAAATTGAATTGTAAAGGGTGCTTTTCTGTTTCTAGAATATCTTGCTTTTATTTGCTGTAGTTACTCTGATTTTTTAGAATAGCTTTGTGAATTCATCAAAATAGCAGCGTCAAAATATCCTAAAGCATCTCCATAAGAGGTATTGATGTCTAGTTTTATGCTTGTGTAGCTCAGCTTTGTGTTGCTGTAATGCTGAACAGTTTTACTTCCCATATTAGATTGATAAATGATCTTTTAGTACTTTACTACTGGCTGTATAAATACAATTTTTGTTCCTGCTTTTCCAGAAACGATGATGATTGGGAATAAAGTCTGTGTTGGTGGGCTTAATTTTTGTGCTGGTATGTGACGTTATGTTTTGTCTTTGCATGAGTTTACTTGTAAGAGGGGAACAGTGACGGCACTGTGATTTCTAATTTCTTTTTATGAGACACAGGTAAGCAGTGTGTTCTCATTGTTGTCTTTTTGGGTTCCCTTTTGGGGGCCACTAAAGGTTTAGGTTGATTTAAAATTTCTTTTCACAGTGCTCTTCTGCAGCTTTCCCCCCCATATTTCTTGTATGCAAAGCAGAAAGCAGAGGCATTAATTTGGAACCAATGGACAGTTTTAAGTAATGTGTAGTCCATTGGGAGTTTGCACTGTCTGCTCTCACTTTAGGTCGTTCCTGCCCTCTCCTTGCCCCCAGGCACCATATATCCACTGGATTAAAAAAAAAACTCCATGAGAGAATTCAAAGATTAATTAGAGGATGTAAGTTTTGAGTTGGCATCAGCTGGCAGCGTGTGGGCAAGAGCTCATGTGGCTGGCAGAGGTAGATAAACAGTTTTGTGGAAGTCATGTGAGGTTCTGTGGTGAATGTTGTCTGTTAATAAGAATTCATAAGAATATTGCTGTGCATTTAGTTTTATGGTACAGTGTTGCTATGAAGTGTTTGCTAATTCTTAGTGTTTCTGAAAGTCCTTTGTGTGCACAGAAAGTATCTTGACAGGGCAATGAAATAATTTAAAAATAAGCGTAAGAATAGCCAGTTGCTTGTGAAAGCTGTTATGTGGACTGTGCAGTAGCTGGTATTCTTTACCATTAACCTGACATTGTAAGAGGCTCAGAGTCCTGCTTTTAAGTGGTTTTGTGACAGATTTAATGTGGAAGACCAGTGCTTGTATGCAGCTACAGAGTACTAGAAGCAGTTTAAAAACCAGAGTAGGTAGGTGGTTTGGAGAACATTGTACAAAGTCTCTAGAAAACAGAATAACTGGCAACATTTTTCAGTGCTTGAGGTTCTTACGGGAGCCAGCTCTTGAGTAATACCTTTTTTATCTTTGGTAAATAAGGTGCTTGAGAGATTAATTTTGATATTGTTGCATCATTTTATTTTTTAACAAGGAAAGGTAACATTTTGAAATATGCTGTTATTTTCAGTTAATAATTTGATGTTTATGAGTATAGAATGTTCATAACAGAAGAATATGAAGCGTACGTGATTTAAAAAACTGATTACATTTGTGTCACTACAAATAACAGCCAAAAAACCTGCTTTTGAGTACTGCAGAAGGATGGTTTTCAGTCAGTGGTGTGAGCATTGCTATTTAGTATTGTGTCCTCCAGAAGGCTGCAGGTTGGTCTATAGTTGGTGTATACAAACCATTGGTACAGACACAGCTCCAGGGGAGAACCGGGTGAATAAAGGTCAATGTTTCCAGTAGAAACTCCAAAAGCTAAGTACAAAGTTGACATGGCAGAAAGAAGCACACAAAATGTTATTTAAAAATTTCGTTGGGCACTGAATCCCCTTCCTGCTTGGCTTCACGTCTCAAATTCCTTTTCTGGTTTTGAAGAGTACTTTGGTCCTTTTGCCTGTACTTTTTTCCACTTCATCTACCTTTCAGTATTCCTGGGTTTTTTTACTTTTTTTTTTCTTTTCTTCATACAGTGTATCACTAAGTTTACTACTCTTGGGTTAGTGCTTCTCCCCAGATGCCCCATTATTTCCCTCCCAACCCCCAAAGAATTTAAGGACCTGTGTGTTAACCATATGTGAGTCTTACCCGTTAAGTGTCTTGTCTTTTTACGCTGCCAGTTTTTGGAGGCATAGGCCAGTGTTGCTTACAGTACCTGTGAAGTCCTGTCCTGAGGGTGTGTGCTAGAAATAACTCATGCTTTACTATGTATAATATTCTGTAAAACAGAATCTCCAGAAGGAAGGACTCTGGTGACAACTGTGGAGGGAAGGAAACCATTAGTCACAGATGAGGTGCAGTAAAGGAGGGGACTGCTGTGCCAAGGGCTGGGCAGTGGGGGGCTGGAGGCACACAGGGAAGTGTGGGGGCTGGCCTGGGAGAAATCATGGGACTGGAGGCCTACTTTGGGTCCTCTACATTTTGGTGCTTATAGCTGGCTGGTATTATTTACTCTTTGCTGGTGTTGGGATGGTTATTTTGTGTTTGGGGTTTTTTTGTGGTTGTTTTTTTTTCAGTTCCCTTTTTGACTTAAATAGGTGTTGCTGAGGAAGGCAAGGCCTTTGGGATTTTCACACCACAACACACATTGTATATTGGGGTATGAAAATCATGTAGGCTTGCAGTATTTGTATTTCTGACCTTTAGTGCTGAGTGTCTTACTTTGTTTCAGCTGATAGAGGGAAGGATTTTCTGAATTTACTATTTGGTTATCTGTATGCCCTGCTAAGGATGCAGACACAAGATATTTAAGGAGGATTGTCCAAGTCATAACCAGGGATCCTCTAAACAAAGAAGAGTTAGTACTTGGTGTATAGACAGCAGTGAAAGAGAGACAGTGCATATGTGTGTGTGCCGTCCACATGGGCACATGTAATGGCAGCATCAGAATGTGAGCAGACACAGTGGTGTCCTGGTACTGATTAATGGAGATGGAAAAGACTGAATCCCCAAAAATGAGTCCAAACATAGTAGGAAATAAAATTTGAAATGTAGAATCATAAAATTATTTGGGTGGGAAGAGACCTTAAAGATCACCCAGTTCCACTCCCCTGCCATGGGAAGGGACACCTTCCACTATCCCAGGTTGCTCCATGCCCCGTATAACCTGGCCTTGAAAACTTCCAGGGATGGGGCATCCACAACTAGCTTTACAATTTTACAGTAGTGGAGCTTTACAACAACCTGAAAGCAGGTTATAGCCAGGTGAAGGTCAGCCTTTTCCCAAGTACCAAGTAATAGGATGAGAGGAAACTGCCTCAGCTGCACCAGGGGAGATTTAGATTGGATATTAGGAAAAATTTCTTCACCAAGAGCATTATCTAGCATTGAAATGGGCTGCCCAGGGAAGTGGTGCACTCACTATCCCCAGACGTATTTAAAAGATGTGCAGATGTGGCACTCGGGGCCATGGTTTAGTGCTGAGCTTGGCAGCACTGGGTTAAAGGACTCACCCTCTAAGGTCTTTTCCAACCTAAATGAATTTATGATTTTATTCTGTCTTATGCCAGGTTTAAGTGAAAGTATCATGTACACCATGATGTAGGATTGAGCCACAATAGCAGGAGGTGAAGAACACTTGTCTACTGCTGCTGAAGTGTTTTAAATTATTTATTTGTAGTAATGACTTAAGTGTGAAGAGGTGTGTGTGTGTCTGTAGAAGAGCTGTCTTGTTTTTCTTTTCATGGGAGGACTGTATTTGGGAATCTGTGATGAGTGCTGACTGGAAAGTGAGTAGTAGTTTCTGAACCCTCTTGAGTGAAGAAAAACATCATTAGTCTGGCAGATTGTCAGCAGCAAATGGTATATTAATTTTTGGCACAAAACTTGCTAGCAAAAAAAAGAGACTTTCCTTTCTGTTGTTAATAATAAAAGTGAGGAGGGACTGATTATCTGTGCTTGGTAGCTAATACTGTTCTGCTTCTTTGTTATCCATGTAAGACAGATCCAATGCTTTTGACAAAAGTACTTTTATATTTTATTAAAAATAAAAAACCCACTTTATAATATACTGATAATCTGCATCCAATTACATATCTAACTTTAAATAATTTTATTATGTTTATAAGCTTTTACAAGCTATGTGCAAACAATTGCAGAATTTCCCATGTGTTTAGAGATACCACTCTTCAGATGTGTAGAATACTGAGAGTCTTCATGCTAGGCCAGTTTTACTTCCCCAGCACTTCAGAGGTACTTTTTTACATTTACTACTAGTGATAATAATGCAGAGAAATAATATATTTTTTTAATAAAAATGTTTATTTAATTAGGTGACCTCTAGCTATGTTGAAAATTTTAGGAAGCTCAGACTAATGACCTAACTCTATTTTTATCTGAGTAATAAAAACAACAGCAACATTTTGTTTACTGAATTGCTGCTTTAATTTTTAGGATACCTTTTTTTTGATACTCAATGCCACTCTGCACAAGTTTTTAGAGTCCAGCTAGCACAAATGCGTAACAATTGTTTATTTACATTCTGCAGTCTGTTTTGATAACTGGTAACTTCTATTTCCTCTGGGTGCTGTAAATAAATCTAGTGCATGAAGAGTTGCAGTGATAGGGAAGAGCAGAAAAGTACTGCATAAAAAGGAAAGGCTGTTTAGTAGAGTTCTTCAATAAAAGCAAGTTTGGCAAGAAGGAGAGGAGGTAACTTAAAAAGTTGGAAGTAATGTTAAGACCACAATCAAGTCTTTCCCTCACAATTTCTTGTAATGAGTAGTCAATGAAGATCTGTAGCAGCTCTGCATCTTTCGAAGTTGAATGCATATATTTGGTGCTGTTCTAATTTCTGCCTCTGCAAATATGCTGGATTACACCTCACTTTATATTCAATTTGCTGGTCACCACAAAATGACAGAAGTCCTTATCTGTTTCTACATTTTAAATAAAGAACTTCTCTCTGTTTCTTGTACTCCATTTGGTTTAACTTAAAAGCTTCAACATTAATTTACTTGGGTGAGAAATACTGTGAGTAAAGCACTGGCTGGCGAGTTGTAATAATTAGATTCTATTTCCAAGTGTGTCACAGGCTGCTTGTGAGTTCGGAGACGTTTGGTTATCCTGGTGTGTTTTTATCTGTGCATTGAGGATGAGGCAGTTTTTCTTTCTTTGGTGTCTTTGCATGGTAAACTTGTGTTTGTCCTTGAACGAATATAATGGATGTGATGCTTAGGGACAGGGCTTAGTGATGGGTTTGGCAGCGCTGGGGGAACAGTTGGACTCGATAATCTTAGAGATCTTTTCCAACCTTAATGGTTCTAGCTTTCTCTCCTACTTTAGGATAAATGCAAACACTTAATTGAAAAATACTTTGTAGCAGCTCTAATAGTTGAAATTGATAACAAATAAGTTTTATGTGCTGTATATTAGGATGGAGAAAAGGTAAATGTATTTTTAAGTGGCCCCATTAAAAAAAGATCCGTTTAAGTGACCACATATAATTGTTCCAGCTGATGCACAGGCTCACTTTGTCTACTGTCGGTGAAAATGTTTCTGTTGAAAGAAAATCTCCTTTATTGCATTTAAAAAAATAAAGGAGAAATTATTTTTAAAAAGTAGGTAGAGGCAGACTATAGTGCAGCAACTAAAGTATTTTTAAAGCATCCTATCATAAGATTAAAAAGTAAGAGTCTTTAGCGTATTCTTGTCATGGGAATAGAAATTTGAATGATTAACCCCTTTCTATTTATAGCTGTTTTCTCTGAGTTATTCCTGTTCCAGTTAACTTCTAGGTAAATTTTATGAGAAGGCAGAGCAATTCTTGCCTTAGTCTATCTCTGCAGCTCATGATTTTAGTATCCTCAAGTTACTTTCTTTTTAATGTGAATTTCACAAACCACGGCTGAATTTTCAGATTTATTTGTAGCTTGATAACTTGTCAAGTTTAATTGTGTGCAACTACAAGATTTATAGAGGCCTTCAGCATTTGGTGGCTACTTTTGTCTTCCCATCACTACTTGCCAGTTTTTAAAATTCTGGTATATCACTGCTTAGGGGTGAATTCCTGGGGTTATTGCCTCAGGAGAATCCGAGATGCAGGCTGTGTGTGCTGTGCTGATAACTCTTGGAAGACCCAGACAATATATACCAATTACTGTGAAAGTTTTCCATTCTCTTGATGCCCTAAGTTGCTTTTTCATTGTTGATTTAACTGGGACTTGTTGGCCAGGAAAGTAGCATGCTACTCTTTGGGTGGTTTTCAGCTCTATTTGTGCAGTAGTAAGGGTTTCTACCTATGTAATGACCATTTTCTTGAGAAAGAGGCAGTGGTTAGACCCCTTATGCAAGAGGGGTTCTTCAGAAATGGCAGGACTCCTGAAACGTTTGGCTCAAGCATCTACACATTGGTGATTAACAGACCCAGTTAACCTGAAGAAAGATTTATTGTTGTGTGGTGGCAAATGAAATGGTTTGTTGTTAAATTTTCTGTTGTTCTATGATGTACTTTTTTACTTGCCATGTACTGGTGAGAAGTAAAATAGGATTTTAGAGGGGCTTTGTTTTCTTTCTCACTTATCCTGGGAGAAAATTTGAAAGGAGTTTAGGGAAATACTTTTTGAGGTTTTCCTTTGAAAGTAACTCTTCTGCAGTCAAGTGTGGTGTTGAGGAATTTCTATCTTGGTCAAGCCATCATTGTTTGTGTGAAAACTGAAAAGCCCTTGTTTTCAGTTGCAAGAGTCACTTTCTTGGTGCCTGATTTTGTCATATTTTAATAATTGCTTTCTAAAATACAGATGCTGCTGCTCCAGCAGTTCTTCTGTGTGCCCAGGTTTACATCCCTTGTATCCACCTGCTCCTGCAGTTTGGAGGTGAAGCAGTAGGCTGGGGTGCAGAATGCAGTGAAGTTGTCAAAAGAAAGTCTCCAGTGATCAGCTCTGGGAAAAGAAGGAGCTCGTATTCATTTATCAAGGAGAGGGTGGGTTTTAGATGCCTATTGCCAGAAAGTGGTGTAAATGCTGGTGTCATAATTTAGTGGTAGCAGAAGGATAAATACATTGTCTACGATGTATCTGCTGCCTCTCCTCCATCCTTCCACACCTTGCATGGGAAAATGTCAGACAATGTGCCATTTTCAGTGCAGCCTTTGTCACGTTCTTTAGTCTGGTGCTTTTGAGATGTTACACAAACTTAAGAGGTTTGTATTTTATTCTTTGCATCTTGTTCTTCATAATTTATCTCAGTGTCAGAAATTGCTTTGCAACTTGATCCCACTGAGTGTAGAAGTATCTTTACTCTGGTCAGAGCAGTGCTATTCACCGCAGCACCTACGGTACTGAAGGTAGGAAGTCACTCCCCTGTGCCAGAGAACTGCCAGGCATGCTGCCCTCTTTCTGAGGAACTTTACTCCCTAAGTATTTCTGTGTTCTGCCAGTGCTGCTGTCACAGGGTCACAGCATTGCTGCTCTTTGTGTGAAACTCTCTGAGGCGAATGTACAGGGTAATGCTCTGGAAGGGTTCTTGGGGCCAGCCACAGCTCCAGCACTGCTCAGGCTCTGTTCCGTCTCAGTATGTGGAAGGGAATTTCTCACTGAAGTGCTCCTCACGCCACAAACCGCTTTTACTTCTCTCAGAAGTAAGCCTGTAGAACAGGTAGTTGGTTAGTGGACTGAAACCTTTTCATTAGTGAAGGAAGCCAGAAAATGCCATGTCGTCTGCACTACTGTGCTGAGCCTTGCAGCTGATCAAAATAGAAGGTTTTAGGTTGGTTAGGTTGTTTTTACATCAAGTATTCTGTAATTTTAGATGCTATGTCTAAAGACCATGTAAAATACGTGAATACTATTCAAATAGGACTTTTGGATCCAAATTCAGATTTGAACTGTTGGTTTGATGAGAGGAGGATTGTCTTTTGTGTTTGTGGTGTGTTTTTGGTTTTGGTGGGTTTGGGGTGGTTTTTTTGTTTGTTTTTTTCATGTTTGTTTTTTTTGTTTGTTTGTTTTTGAAACCAACCACTCCCTTGCTTTTAGCCTGGGATTAGTGCAAATTTGGGGTTCTTAAATTACATAGTATTATAAATTGTCATGCTGAAATTATGCTTCATATTTAAAATATTTTTTCTATGAGGCCTCACTACCTGAAAGAGGAGGGAGTGGGGAGCAAGAGCTGTTTAAAATGCACACTTTTATTATCTAAAAGAACTTAATAGATTTGCTTTTGAGTGTTGGAAATAGCTGGAGGTAAACTGTATTTATTAGATGCCTGTATTTTTCCTTCTTCAGCACAGGAACTATTCTTAGTGATTGCTTCTAGTTTCAGATAGTATTTACTGTATACCTGATGCTAGTGATGGGATACTGTTGTTATTTGTCATGTGGCAGTATTTGTAATCAAATGGCAAGTTGGACTGCAGCACCATGTCTTTAAAATACACTTAGGTAGACACTGCTGTGTTGGTTCATAGTCTCTTGCAATCCACACTTGGGAGTTTATTTTAATCATAAAGAATGAAGTTTTTCAAGTGATACCTGGAGCAGGATGGGCAATACCTTCACAAAATGGCTCATAATAATTAATTACTGAAAAATTGTTCAGTCTTGCTTTTTAACTCTGTGTTCTCATTTATATAAATTCAAATATGAGCACAACAAAAAGCAGAATTTGTGAACAAAATAGAAGTACATTTGAATAGTTTCACCATATTAGGCATTTCACAGGATGTAATTGGGAAGTGAAACATGGGGACATGAAAGTAGTGAAGAAAAGAGACTACGCAGATCACAAGAAGTAGAAATCACAAGTAGTCCTACTAATAACATTACAAGTAACTAAGTAATTGTGATGGGATCTTCGCAGAAACAGGATGAAGACTCACTGCTTTATTTCTCTGTTTAAAGTGCAGGTAAATATTTATTCATTTAGTAACTTTTGGGTGGAACCAGTAGGGGTTTTTCAGTGTTTTTATATCTGTGACACACTAGTGAATAGAAAATGCATCAACAGTAAGAGCTGTGTTCAGGTGTTCCTGAATTCAGAGGAAATGCTTAGTCACTGCTTATGCACCTTGAGCCTTTCAGAGTTTAAGGCAACCAGAGAGAAATCATGAAGGACTTCATAAACTTTAGAATGCTTGAAAATGTCTCATTAAATGAATATAAGATTTCTTTATTAAAAATGATGGTGTGGGGGTAGTTTTGTTCTAGAGCAAGTCCTTGTGCTCTGCCCAGTAAATAACTCTAGATTCAGTCACAGGTTACAAAACAAAAGTATGGGACATAATTGTGTTGTGTTAGAAGACCAAAGAAACAGGTACAGGAATTGCTGTGCTGCTGGCAATTAATGCCCCTGCCCTTGCCCCTGAAATTTCTGTCCTCAAATACTGCTCTAGATGTAGTGAAAATCCATGCAGAATCAAATGTTATTATTGCTTGCAACCTGTTGTAGGATTCAGAAAGCTGAATTTGAGTGGCAGGGCTGCTGAGGGTGTGCAGGGATTGCAGACAGGCTGGTTGGGGGTTCATTGACTCCTGCAAACATCTCTGTAGATGCCACAAGGGCTTGTGCAGGGTGCTGGGTTTGTCTACACCTGCCTAAACTGCTGCTCAGTGGTTAGGCTAGCTCAGTTCAAGCCTTTGGGCCTCACACTCTGTGTCTGTGCACATGCACGTGTAGACGATGATTTCTTGGAAGAGGAGCACTGCTCTGTGACCATGGCTTCCAGTTCTTCATGTCTGTAAGCCACATGTAATGAGCCAGATTTAGAAAAGCTGCAACACTGGCATGGAGGTGAAAGTGATCTGTGGGCCCTGGGAGGAGTTACATCTTCACATGGATGAGTCTGTTCAGTCTAAACTATTCAATTCTTTGTCACCAGCTTTGGAGCTGCTGAGCCAGCTGGGTAATCACTTGTGCCATGTGTTGGATCGGAACTGGAAATGAGCTGGAAAGTGTTGCTCACTTGACTCCATGTTTGTAAAGCAATATAAAGCAAATCTAAGCACTTGTTTGTGAGTCATCTGAAACCATAAAAACACTGCTGTTTTTATAAGATGGTCACATGCAACCTTGAACTTTGTGCTTTTTGAACCGTAGAGTACCAGACAGAGCACATCTTCCAGCCCAGACCCTCTCCTAGGATGTTTTCTTAGTCTGCGCTTGTCATTAGAAGTGATCGGCACTGGCAGCCAGCCCTCGACTGCTGAGGGCGTTTGCAGGGTCTCCCATAGCAGAGACTTTGCCAGTCTCGATCTCAGCACACTGCTCTCAGATCAGAGAATGACTGGCTGCCAGACAGAGTGTGAGAGGAAAATTTGCTGTCTACGAGCCTTTTTTTGTTAAGCTTCTTTAACAGTGATGTGTTCCTCTTCTGCTTTGCCCAGAGGCATTTCTTTTGAAAGTGACAGAGCAGGAAAAAACCAGCTGAATCGTTCTGGGAAAATAAAAATAAATTATTTTTGTTTAGGTTTCTGTTTGTTGATCCTAAATAGTGCAGGTGAGTCCTTCCCATCTGGAACTATCTGTTTCTTGCTCCTTTAATGGTAAGTCCTTCATTTTCCAGGGTCATACATTCATAAGTGCCCACAGTCTTTTGCTCTTAAGTTTGACTTTATTGTAAGGACAAAAAGATTGTTATTCACCTCACAGCTCCAATCAGATCGAGTTCTAAGATACAATTAGTAGGAGGGTTACTGGGTTACTTAACCTTGAACACCATCAGGCAGGATACATCACTGTGAAAGAGGGACACACCCTACCCCCCCACCACCATATAAATTCAAATGTCAGTAACTGACACCCAGTTAAAAAATCACTATGTTCAAAATAAAGAGTTGGTGAAAACTTGCAAGATCTTTTTGATACTGTCTTGCAGCTCCTGAAAGAAACTCAGCAGCTTGTGTAACCAAGTAAAAAAAATGATTCATTTTGAATCACATTACTCTGTGCTTGCGTGAGTATAGATTTGTTTTAACCAAGCCTGTTGGGCACTGAAGGGGATTTCACAGAAGTGAGCCAGGACTTAGTGAGGCAGCTCTCTGGGAAGAGTGAACAAGGCTTCCTCACACTGTGATTCATTGTACTGGGATACAGGGCTCCTGCCTTCAATCACCCACTGGATAAATGTAATTATGGTATCAAGTTCTTCTTGATGAAGACATAACTGAATTTAGCTTTAAATCATGTTTTTAACTGTTATCTGTTTAACTTAAAGAATAATATTGACCTATATTTTTAGTTATGCAAGAAAATGCTAAACGATCTTTCTTTCGCCCATCTTCAGGAATAAGAAAGGCTGTAAACTGACTTACAGTTCTGACATAGATGTGTGTTTTGAACTCATTTGGTGTTCTGCAATTTCTGTCTCTGCCTTTTTTTTTTCTTTTTCTGTGGCTGTTCTTGTGCAATGAGAACTTTTAGCTCTTTGCCTGTTCAGTTTTGGTTAAAAGATTTTGTGCAAGATAGGTGGGTTTCACATTTCAGAGAAGTCTGAGGCTTTTTAAAGGATATTATTGGTTTCTGACCAAGCACCAACACCTGGGAAAGTAGAACACAAAGAAGAATGCTGTTCTGTGTGTAACAGTGTGCTGTCCATTGTCAGTAAGTATTTTGTCTTTTGATATTACTGCAGAAATAAGTGCCACCTTTAAAAGGTCAAAACTGGTTTGTGCTGTTGAAGAGACTCTGGGTGCTGCACTGTCAGGATGGTGCTTATGTAGAGCTCTGCCATCTGGATCATCTTCCACACAACTCTAGGTAATATGTAAGAAATACTTTTTTCAGATCTAGGCTTTAACCTGCTTTTTTAGCCTGTGCACTCAGGTATGCAGCGTGTAGAAGCTGGAAGTTGCTGTCGTTTAGGCAGATGTACGCTGCTGCGAGTTTCTCTTTTGCTCACTGTTTAAGCTCCTGGATTTGAGTTGTAATGGCTTAATTACTGACAGTGAATGTTCTTGAAGAATTTTATGTCTATTATTGTTGGAACTTAAGACTGAGGAAGACTGAGTTGCTTTATATGTTTCAATATTTTTTTAAGTTGAAGATATTTAGTGTATTTACTGATGTTTCTTTTGGGGTTTTTTTTCCTCCGACTCCAAAATGGTGAGTTTCTTCATTGCTACAGCAGCTAATTTAGTGTGATATTCACTTGTCCAGTCTTTAGGACTATTTGAGAGCATGAAATGCTCAAGACAGCTTTGAGGTGACCAAAGCTGTGAACCAAAAGCTTTAATACCCCAGCTGTGTGCTTCTGTGTGTATTGCTGTCCTAAACATCTGCTAGTGCTCTCCTGGTGTCTTTTGCAGTGCTTTCTTCCAGAGTAAGAGGTTTAATTACAGAGAAGATACCCAAGAAACGGCTATATGATGTATTCAACCCACTCAGAGTTCCTTATCCTGAAGTAAACCTGGAGCATCCTCTCCAACAAATGGATTTTTTGTGTACTCTGGAAGAATTGACAGAGCAGCCTGTCTGATGGGCCTAGAAATTGTTATAGAGCAGAAGACAATCGGACCACAATTAGCCCAGTAATTTCTATGTAGCATCTTACATTGCTTATGAATGATTCTTTTTTTTCTTCTAGTTTTCCTTTTCTCTTTGTGAGTGGCCTGTTTCCTTGGCTTGTAATTGTTTTTCTCGAACATTAGATGCCACACAAGAGTTCTTGGCAAAAGTTTCTTGTAGCTCTTCCCCCTTTCTTTCCTTGTGATGTAATTTTTTTTGGTCATATGTTCATAAGTGTTTCTGTGGACATAGGGAAGTATAGAGTGTAGGTGGAGAACTGTAAAAAGTTTTACTGTATTATCACAGGCATTTTGATTGCCACCACACAATTTTATGATTGCTGAATTGCCTCATAAGATTGTTAATATTTTAGAAAAAACAAGTTACAATTTACATCAAATCAGTATCTATGTAATGAGGATGTAATTAAAGGATTCATGAAAAGAATTATTTCGCCAAATGCAGTTTCTCATGCAGAAGTTACAAGCTGGAATGGAAAAGGATTTCTGTTGGGTCCTTGGTGGGTACTGTCAGAAGAAGTCATATGGGTGTGGGTCCAAGGTGGTTTGGTGGTGTGTTTTTCACTGAGCTCACACCCAACAGACCCAGAAAGGGGTGGCTTGTAATGTCCAACTGCCAGTTCTCTTTTCCCATGTTCCCCAGAGAGGTGCAGTGGGGACAAAGATGTCATCATTAGAGAGTCCAGTTTGTGAGGCAGTTCCTTTAAGTCTTTCTGATCTTTATGCAGTTCCCAAAGATGATGCTGGCATGTTTCTTACATAGTTGGAGTCCTCAATGGCTGTTCATGGTCGATAAAAGGCCAGCAGAGTTTGTACTCTGTCTGTTGGGTGATACAGTCACCAGCCTTTGGAAAATTCTCCACTTGTTTGAAGGTGGAAGGTGTCCTGGCTGCCCATGGTGTGATCTGCAGTCCAGTGATACCACCTCTCTTAACCCCTGCTCTGCTGCTCTGAAAAACGGGAAAGGTTGGTTGGTGAGAAAAATAAGGCTGCACACCCTTGTCCTCTAATGAAGGGTTTGTTTCTCATGCTTGAATATAGTGGGGGGGGGTTTGCCTGTGTGCTTTAGAAGTGGTTTAAGATCTCGAGGACTGGCTGATCCCCCACAGTTGGTTGTAGAGGACCAGCAGGAGGCCTGTTGTCAATGTCGTGTCTGAGCTGCAGAGATACAAAGTGCTGTGGGAAAAGAGGGTAAACAGGACATGGAGCTGTAGGGAAGTGAGAGACTGGGGTGAACATAGGAACTGTAATAGGAGCTATTCACAGTGCACTGGTTTGTTTAAGCTGTACAGTTTATAGACCCTGGATAGTTTCTGGGCTCCCACCATCTGATTTGTTATCATGTGTCTAGTTAGCCATTGACCTCTAGAAGTTTGGGATATCCAGCTTTCAGTCAAATAGTATCCTGCTCCTGCCACGGGGTATGGTACTTCAGTCACACACTGTGCCCCTTGTTTGAGGGGCCACAGGCCATGCAAGATTTCTTCCTTGGGTAGAAGTTCTGTTGTTATGCCTGTTAGCTAGAGTAGGATGCATTTCACACCCCCTCCTAAGATCCTGCCTGCTGGCTGGTAGCTTTTGATTCAGATTTTTCCGATTCCACAAGCACAAATATTGACGTGGCTGTAAAACATGAATTCCAGGCTGGTAGTTCAGCCTTGGTTCTGTGAGATTCACACAATTGCTTTGTCCTTGCAATTTCTAAATCATATAACGCTGTCTTCATTTTTCTCTAGTCTTTTTTGTGTGTGTGTTCCCTGCTGTAGGCTCCTAGACATTAATTATGAGAAGTTTCTGGACTAGCTCATGCCTCTAAATAAA
Organism: Corvus kubaryi; assembly: GCF_017639235.1. Lineage (NCBI taxonomy): Eukaryota > Metazoa > Chordata > Aves > Passeriformes > Corvidae > Corvus > Corvus kubaryi. Next base: position 1,490,928 of record NW_024581136.1, on the reverse strand, counting down.
TCAAATAACTCAATGTGTGTGAATTGGCTTATTGCATACCAGGTGAAAACCCATTTTGGGACAAAGATGTCCTTTATGACACCTTTCTGCACCATAAGGTTGTTTTCAAAAAGTTGTGCATGGAGCAGTAACTTAACTTTTTTCCAGGCTTAAGCAGGTGGAACAGTAAGAATTTATCCCTCAAAGCCACTGAAGAATCCAAGTTGCTTCAGAGGGCTCTACGTGCCAATTCCCAGAGAAATCCTGTTCTGTGTGGGACAGGGGCAATGACAGCCCACCTTCCCTCCTGGTCACTGTACTGCTTTGAGTTCTTACAAGCACAGTGGGACTTACTTGGTGTGGTTTAGAAAAATAATTGTTTATGGGAAGTGCAGTGTAGTTACATGTCTTGTGCTTTGTGGCTTGGCCTACAAACCTGTAGATAACATCAGAGCAAACTGATAGCACTGCTTTGGCTCAAGGGGGATTTAAGTAGTTTTTGTTTATTGAGAGCTTGATTTGCAAGGTGGAGCTAATGAGGATGATGTCTTGGCTCTGTGGAGATGTTTGGCCCTGTACATCAGCAGGGTGTTTGTTGGTCAGAGACCTACTGAACCTTTCACATGTTGAACTCTATGACTAGGAAGATGGGATCACTTGTGTCATCAACTCAAATTCTCCATAGTAGAACAACAGATAATATTACACTCTTAAAAAAATGTCACCAACCTCCCTCCCACTCCCCCCTGCCCAAACAAACGAAAAACCTTCACCAAAATCAGCTTACAGCCCGGAGGAAAAAAAGAAAATGTGCTTAAGATAATGAAGGCAACTCTGTCTCCCTTTTTTTTGTCTTTAACTGCAATGGACATCTGCTGGTCTGATTCAAACTGAGTGCACAAAAATTTGAAAATATTTGTAGCAGTTAAAAAGGTTTTTGACTAATTCACTATCATACTACTTATTAGAATAAATGGCATATTCTAATTATTCCTTCCTTTTTTCCCTTTCTGGTAGCAGGGCGTTTGTGGATTTGACATTCTTTTAACTGTTAGATTGTGTAATCTGAATGTGGTGCTGTAGTATTTGAAGACAATAAAAAATAGTGTGATTAATTAGGTATTTCTGCACAAAAAGTTGTTGCAGCTTTTAAACCAAATAAAAATAACTGATTTTTCTCATTTGGTCAGTTACATCATGTTGTGTTTTGCTTTTTTTAGATCACATTGAAGTCATCTTGTGGAATCTTCTGAAAAAACAAGAGTAATAGGAAGAAAATGTTTAATAAAAGTATCTTCACTACACAGTCAGACTGAAACAGGAAAAGTTCATTGGAGTAAGTATTACAGGACGGGGTTTTTTTGGCTTGTTTTCTATTATCTTTTGCTTGTAAAGTCAGCATGGCTATTAGGCTTTTATTGTATTTAACTTTGTTGTAGTTACATTAAGAAAATAAATGGGTGGGTCCGTGCTCATTTCAGTTGATCGGCTGCTGATGGACTCACAGGTTCCCACTGAACCATCTTCCATGTTGGAAGTAGTTGTATCTTGTGAAATTTTAATGGGGTTCAGATTTTTCTCTTGGCTGCTGTGTATGCTGGCCATGATTTTGACCAGGGAGTTGTGTGGTATAGATGTGATTGCATATAAGCCCCTCTTTGCCGGCAAAAATTAAAGCACTGCTTGTATTTTCCAGGGAATTTGAAAATACACTTCTTTTTTGTCTGTTGCTCTCCAGTCATGGCTCTTCTGAGTGACTTTAATATTTTTGTTGTCGCTATTATTTATCCTGTATTGTAGCTCCATCATTCATCAAACTTGCTCAGGTTTTCAATTTATGAATCTCGGATACATCTTTTCTTCACTGTTTGTAGTTCACTTCTAGCTTTTGTGAATTCTGGGCTGACACATGTCATGGATGATAAAAGAAGCCTCTCTACCTAATGCAGGGACTTGCACCTTGCACAAAAGGATTGCACCTTTTGCTACCAGATAAATAAACATTTACATACTGATACAGTGTAATGCTTAATTTCTATTTCATGTGCTTGAGATGAGAAGTGTAATTATTTTTCTATCACTTTGTATTGGATTGTCAGATTCTAAAACATATTCTCCTTAGAAACTGGGAAAAAACTGCCTATGTCTGATGCATTTTGTTCATGCTGTGGGATTATGTGAATGTAATTCTGCAGGAGTCACTGGAAATACTCTTGAATGCCTGGTTGGGAATGAAAAATATCTGGCCATTAGAACTGAAGGGGGTGAGAAGTGTTTTTAACTTACAAGAAGTATATTTTGGCATATTGCTTTATTACCAAGAGGAAATTACTCCTCTTAGCTTCTTCTTTAAACACGGATGTGTATAGGGTGTCATAATTTGGTAGAAAAACGTCTGTGGAACCTAATCAGACAAGAAAAGCTTTTCATACTTGGTGTTTTTAGCAAAGTGTTTTTAACTGGCAGAATAACATGTTTGGATTGATTGATTTCCTCTCTTAAAAAAAAACACCATAAAATTTTCAATTAAATGTGGATTTAAAGAAGTTGATGTGCGTTAGTTCCCTTTCTCTATGTACTTAAAAGAAATGCTACAGTTTTTAGTCAGCATATTTAAATTTGCATCAGTTTCTGATCTAGGCCATATGTCAAGTGACTGATAAATACTCATGTGCAGCATTCCTGTAGCACCTGATTCTGAATTATGACCCCTGAAGTTCTCAGGAGCTGTATTATGTGGAGTTATTTGTCTTTTACTGCCTTACTAGACTACACAGTAGAAATACAGGCACCTGTTCACAATGTCCCAATACAAACAAACAAACCAACCTATTTGCTGCTTGCACACTTAGTTTGACAAGTTAATTCTTGACTCTAGTAATCAAGTTACCAAAACAGATAGACAATAAAGTTGAAACTGAGCTCTCCAAACAAGTAAAATGAAGACTGTCCACTGGAGACAGCTTTAGTAATTTTAAATCGTTGTATTTAGGCTTATACCAGACACAAGACTTGCTCAGGTGTTCACTAATCAGTAAACTTGTGCTTCTTCCTTCCCCCCTCTTTTTTTTAAGAGACTCAGAGAATTCCATTGTTACAACTTAAAATTGATTCTGATTTTTCCTTTTTGGGGAAATGTTTCAGAACCCTTTTTTTTGTTGTTGTTTTTAGTTGGACATTTGTGTGTATTTGTGTGCATTTCAATCATCACAAGGTATTTTGCAATTGGAATTTTTTAAGTACTAAGAGCATTAAAATAAAGTTTGAGTAGCAAATTTTGTGAATCACAGTAGCAAACTGTGAATCTCTATTCACAGTTAAAAAGCCAGGTGGAGTTCTCATGAAGTCTTAGAAGCAGATGCTGAATCTCTCAGCTGGAGAAAAGTAACTCCAGGAGCAGTCAGCCAAGGACTGACCGCTGAAGGGATGCTGAAGGCTCCAAGGGTAGCTGCATTTCTGGGATACTGTGGAGCCTCCATCCATGGAGTCTTGCAAAATTATGTGTGCACACTCCTAAGAAACATGCTTTAACTTCAATGTTGGACCTAATCTTGGGACCAGCTGACTCCCAGAGGTCCTTTTCGGGCTAAATAGTCTGTAATTCCTACATAATCTTGAATATTTTTGGTCCTTGTGATGAATGGCCAGGGCTACTTTTGTCTTTGTTTCCTTTAACTTCGTGACAACAGTGTCAATTGTGTGGGATTTTTAGGATTGTGTTTTTCTACCAAATGGCATTGTATTTCAACTTGTCTTCATAAATGAGTGTCATGAAAAAGGTACATAAAATACATCTAAATATTTGCATTAGAGTTGAATTGTTTGATTTTCTTCAGTGCTTGGTCAGCATTGAACAGTCCTGTCCATGTAACAAATGGCTGTGAACAGCCACCTCTGAATCTGTGTGATAGGGGTGTTGAAGCTGGTGCTGGAAGAAAAATAACTGCAAAAATCCAGACTAGATTATGTAAGAAACAGACCCAATCAGGAAGAATGTCTGGCCTGATGAAGCATGTAAAATTTATATTTTTTTCCATTAAAGGGCATCTTTCTACCTTGTAGGATCCGTGGCATCTCTGTATGAGACTTAAGCACAGTCTGCTCGTGTGATAGCTCTGTGTTTTGGTCTGTGTGGCCTCCTTGTAGGTGTAAATTTCACTCATTAATATTCAACTGGTTTTAATTGCTTCACTGGTTCACCTCTCTGTAGATCCATGCAATCTGTCTGCTGGAGAACAACCCTCTTTCTTAGAGGTTTTGATCAAAATACGAGAAATAATTAAAAGGTGAATCTTTTAGTCCCTGTGTGAAGAGGTATCTACTTACAGGAAAACCTTAGTTTCTGTTTTAACTTTTTTTCCTTATAGTAGCATGTCATCTAGATGTAACATCTTAATAGCTGAAGGAAACAGTTGGCTGCTGGTGAGATTTGATGTTGTAGGTCCATTTGTACAATTCCAAAAGAGAGGAATTTACATTTACTTATTATATAGTAACTATATAAAATTATATAGTTATTAAATTAAAATTATATATAATATATATAGTAAAATTTATAACATTTATTTATATAGTAACTATTTATATATTTAAATATCTTCTAAGTGGAATGTTTCCTTTGTGTTTACAGGGGAATAAAAAATTTTTTTTGAGTGGTAGAGCAGGCAAGGAAATACCAGAGAGCAGAACTAATACTGGTTTATTATTTCCTAGTTTTGTTGTCAGACAAAGAAGTCTGGTACAATTCTCGTTTAACAATGGGGGGACAGGGCACCTACAGTTTACTTAGTACAATAAATCAATAAAAGCACAGATTATTAATGCATCTTTTCAGATTCATGACAGAGATATTGCATGATAGTTCTAATAATAGCTTGGACTGTCAGAAAGCCAGGCCTTTAGGCTGTAGTTTTGCCTACATTTTTTGAAATGATGTTAAGAGCTGTCAAGTGGCCAGCCAGCCCTGAGGCTGCGAGAAACTGCCACTCTACCGCTGCTCTTGCTTCTCTCTGCACCCTCACCGTGCTGGCACAAGCACTGGTGCAGCTTTATGGAAGCAGCCTGACTTGCCTGTGTTAAACTGACATCTTTGTTCTGGGCTATGGGTCACCTCTTCTCCTCCTTTCCCATTCAGTCTGACCGTCCAGTCCTCCTTCTTCCCTTGTGCCCCCTCCATTCACCTTTTTTGTTAAGCTTGGTTTTGTTTGTTTGTTTAAAATATCCATGTGAGCATGCCATCATTTAAATGCTTAGTCTATTCTTGGAACTCAACATACCCTAACATTTCATGCTAGCCTCCCTCTAGTCCATAAAGTATCTACAGTGCTCTGCAGTGCCAAAGGGAGTTATCCAGGTTGTGAACTCACCAGCTCTAATCTTTGCCCAAATCTTTAGTCTCACCTTTCTGTCCTGGAGCGTGCTATACTGAATGCATTGCCCCTCGTGTCAGGGCCTACTCTGCCTGCTGCTATTGAAAATTTTCCAAAATATCTGAGAGAGCTGTTTAGAAATGCTTCTAAAGGTGACTCTACCAGATGTTTTCTCACAGCCCAGTTGACATAGAATACTGAATAATTGGCCTGGGCTTTTTTTCCTTTGAGCTTTTTTACTTCTTGTCCCCCTGACTCTGTTGGTCAAGGTGTCAAATTAACTGTTACTCATATGACAGTGCTTTTCTAATCTGCTGTTTTCTTCCATTCCTTTATATTCCCTCCCTTCTCAATCATGCAGAACTGCATTCCAGTGAGCTGAAAGGGAATGTTTTCTCATAGTGTCCCCAGCTTCAATGTGATTGAGTGACTGGATGCTTCTTAAGACAATTTCACACAGTAATATCGAAATGTGAAAGGAGTTTTTCTTCTCCCTACAACTCACTTGCACAATTCAAGAGGATGGCCCGAAACTCTTTATTTATATTTAATGTATCTATGCAATAATTTCAAGGTAGCGTGGAGGTTGGCTGTGAATTAGCTGTGAGAAGCTGATATGTTACTGTTTTGTCTTCATTATGAATTATGTGCTGCCTGTGAATTGTCAGAAGTCTATCAGAAGCCTGGGACTTAAGTTATATTCACTTATTCAGTTCATCATGAATATTCTTTGAAGGGAACAGCAAATGTGTGTATTTGCCTGCATATAAAGTAACAGGAAGTAAGATTTTCCTTCTATCCTCATTGTTCAAGCCAAATCTGTAAGTCTTCTGAGTCTGGAATACCATTGTAGTAGTGTCGTTCTCTACATGTAGACTTGTTTTCCAGGAAAAAAAATATCTGAAGACAATCTCATTCACAGCTAGTTTTAAAACTATGCTTTCATTGAATTGTAGAATAATTTTCGTAAAAAGGGAAGACTAGAGTTAATCTAACCTAACCATCTGTTCAAATGAAGTTACTTAAATTAAATTTTAATTTGAAACCAGCTAACATGTCTGCATTTTTTTCATATTTCTAAGTCCTGTGTAAGTCAATTACAAATTCAGGTGCTCAGCATTTCTTGAAAACTGGGCCACTTTTATTTAGATGCATTAATATCAGAGCAGAACCTACATTCATCGTGGATTTGAAATCCTGACTTCAGTTTTAAAAGCTTGGTGCATAATGGTATGGGTTCACCAGAGGAATAAAGCTACAGGAGATGAACAGGCAAGATAATCAGGGATCTGAGATAAAAAACCCTAATGAAATTATCTTTGTTTGTGGAAAATTAGCTGTATTTCATGAGGAGAATGAGAGAATCTGGACTTGATGGCTGAGAGACCACTCTTGGTACCAGTGTGAGCACTGTGAGGGAATGTGGCCTTTGAAAAAGGCCTTTTATGTTTTCTATACATAGATATTTTTAGAAAACTAAATGGTGATATTTTTGTTCTGATTTCTGGAGGAACCCTGACTAAACGGACATTTAATTTTCCATTCCATAGGGCCAGCTCATGTGGCAGTTGAACTAAACTGCTGGGAAATATTTATAGTACCACATGATCTTTAAAAATAACTTTCCAGGCTACTTTGTAGATGTCTTGAATTCTTAAAATCTTTGCTATTGTAGATAGATACCCATGACATTCGTGGAGTGGAAAGAGCTGATTTAGGCATTTGTATTTATCATCAAGTTGATTGTATTTTATTTTTAGATTTGGAAGCAGTTTGGATGGAAATTCACCTATGCAACTGTAGAAGGCTGGAACCTTAAGTGGGTTCACTCTTTAGGGCTAAATAAGAATTCCCATGGCATGGTCTGCAGTGGTTTCCATGGTCAGCAGTGGCATGCATTTGAGTTGTCAGTGCATTGGGTGCTGGTTTTAAGAGGGTCACTATTGGTCCTGCATGACCTCGGAGGGGTGAATAGAAAATACAGTTCTTAGTAGCACATGCACTGCTTGGCATAGGTGGTGCTTGCTCTTGTCACGTTAAACCTTTAAACCAAATGTCGGCTGTAATTCCTCATTAACCCTGATGTCACCCTGCGCCCGCTGCCAGAGGGTGAACAGGTCGGATGAGGGGATGGAACAGGAGCAATGAGGAGATGGAACAGGACTGATGAGTGGAGAGGGCTGAGCTGGTGCCCGAAGTGCCTCTGTCACAGCCTGTGGCAGTCCTGGGCAGCTCTTGGACACTGCCCTGGGCTGTGGAACAGCTCCCGGGAATCTGGTACAGACTGAGGAGCAGAAGAGGATGTAGTTCTACAGAGCCATGAACTGGCACTGATCTAACGCATATATTTGTCTTAAATGTCTTCAGAAGAAATGTTTTCAATGTTTTTTTAAAACTTTTTTCTAAAGGCTTTGTAAGTTTCAAAGGACATAAGTCTTCTTGCATGTTCAGACTCCTTTTCCATCTTTCTACGAGGCTTTTTTCCCTTGTTTGTTCTCAAATATTTCATTTATAGCTTGCTCATCTTTTTATAGTACTATATGTTTATGTAGCTAGAAAAACGATTACAATGATTGTGTTGTGTAAGTGCTTAGTGTTTCTCCTACTTAGACTACGTGATATGCTGCTGCTGTTTCCTAGAAAATGACTGTGGTCAGATTGTCATCTCGTCTGTTCTGGACAGTAAGATACTGTTTAAACAGTGTTCTTGTGTGTCTGAATGGGATGGCCCTTTTCACTACTGCAAGACTTTTTTTTTTAGCCCCTTGACTGCCACATGACAGAGCAAGCAGTAGATAAAGAGCTGTATTGATCACAGTGGTGGTTGTCTTGGATGTGGTGCTCAGCAGTTGTAACAACTTATTACATAAAGCAAAAATCTGGATAAGCGCAGTGCCTTTAGTTTTTGCATGTCCAAAACAAGTTAGCTTCTGATATGTCCTTTATGTAAATATTCATGGATTTAGTGAAAAAAAAGTAAATCCAGCTTTATATTTAACTTGATGAGCTGTAGATATTTATGTGCCCCTAAAATGCACCTGTGTTTAGAAGAGGTGGTATAAAAGGAACTTATTTCTTAAGGAAAATTACTTTTTAATAGATAAGTAACCCTCCCCTCCAGATTTTTGCCATCTGTTTGGGATGACAGCATACTGATTTCACCCCGAGAGAACTCTGACCACATTTCAGAGGTGGGTGACATCATTTCAGATGTAAGATAGCTCTTCTCAAGACTTTTCCAAAGACAAGATTTTCTTTGTGCTCAAGAGAATAAATGCTATGAGAGATAACAGGACATCAAAATTTTCCTCTAACACTGCATTATACGTGTGTTTAGTATTATCACCTTCTTTGCAGCTACTTTTACTTGTGTTTTATTAGTATTCTTCTGGATTATAGTTCAAGATAAAACACTGAATGTTGCATTGGATTTTACGTAGATGTTCTTTTAACAACAGAAACAGACCTCAAAGGATGAGTGATAGGGGATTTGTGGTGAGTTCACAAGTAAAGGATTTAATGACAGCATGAGTTTTCATAATTGCTGCATTCTTCAAAAAGTTGGTTTTAGAAGAACTTATCTGATGCAGATAAATGCTTAGTGTTGATGACAATTCAAGTGGATTTGGTCTTTTTTTAATGTCTAAGTCTTTTGCTGATATCAATTATTTTCAAAGGAGAGTTCATTGCATTGTTACTCCATGTCTCATTTTTTGCAGTGCTCCAGACAGGCTCTCTCTGAGCATATTCTTGGGCAGCTCTTAATTTCAGGATAACCTTACAAACTCTCTCTCATGCTTACTCTTTGTATCTTCTTGGTCGGTACTGTTTCACGTCAGATCTTTGCACCTCCTGGATTTAATTCCTGTACATATGCCAGTTAACTACCCAACAGGGGTAAAACTGATTTCACCAGCTCTTTCCACAGTGGAGTGAAGCCTTTGCAGCTGGGTGGTCCTGGGCTCTCAGTGACGTCCTGAAGTAGTCACCATGGATTTGAGCTTGACACAAGATAGTCTTGCCTGCCCTCAGGAAAATGGGTGGGTGGTTTAGTAAGAGAACACAGCTCCAATTTGTAACCACAGCTTCTGAAATCCTACTGATCCTTTAGTCTAAAGAATAAGCCTGGGAATGTTCTGAATGCCTGGGTTTTGTTAACTGTTCCAGTGGTTCTGCTGGTGGCCAACACTTGCTGTGGAAGTGTTGCCTACATTTTTTTTTCCAAGCTAGTTTTATACCTACTCTGTATAGCCCAGGATGTATGATTCTAGTTCTGTTTTGGTTAGGGGGAAAACATGAATGGCTGTAATTCACATAAAAATGTGTTGCTTACTTTTGACTGTCATCTGTCCTTAAACTATTTTAGAAATCAAGGAAGAAGCAGCCTGCTTCTGGTAGCCCTTTTTTGTCTTTGTTTTTTCCTTTTTTCCTTTCCCAGTGGTCTTGTTGGTTAAATGATGAGATGTACTTTTGTTGGGAAGTGAGGAGAAATCTGTAAGGTCTTTTGGCTTCAGGAATAAGGCTATTAGCACCAGAGCAAATTCTTTTGTCTGCCTAGAGATGGCAAGTCCTTGAAAAACCAAAACAGCAGCACCCAATTGAGAAATCTTTTTCTAGGGCTTCTTCTTTGTGTACGTTATATAAATAAATACCAAGATGAGTGTTAAAATTTCTTGTTATGCAGATGTTTTACTCATCTGTGTTTGACTTCTTTCCATTAGTATAAGCAGCTCTGGCAGAACTGCTGATATATTAAAATACAAATTGATTAAGAGAGTGAGTGTGTGGGCACACACATATATATGAATCTGAAATTTGCAGGTTAAAGCTTAGAGAAAATTTACACTTTACATGGGAAGGTTTGAATGCTGTCTGTCAGTACTACCTGTAACTTAGAAAAGCATTTTGTACTGGGCTTTGCTCCTGTGAAATTCAAAGTCATTGATTAGACATTTGAGTAGCCAAGGTTAAGTGCTGGTTTAATTACTTCCTTCTTTTGTATGTGAAGTTGTTGTTACTGTGACAGTGGGCAGGAATAGCTATGAGGTTAACAGCCTGAAATAGCTCTTTATTATTATTTTAATTGTTGGTTTTTTTCCTTTAGCTGGAAGTTGTTTAAAATGTCTCTGGTGTTGTTGCTCCCAATCCAGATGGCTTTTTGCCTTTGTTTCAGTTCCTAAATGTGATACTGTTAGTTAGTCACCAGTGCCACCACACATGTCACAGTTTGGGGCCGTGACTCCTCTCCAGAGCTGCTGTGGGTTGGCCATCTTGTGTTTCTCAGGATAAAAACTGGTTCTGTCTTGGCCCCTGTGATGTCAGCTCTTGGGGCAGAAACAGGGTGCTGGCTGCAAAACACACTGACCTGCTTCCTTGAGGAAGGAAATATTAAGTAAGTGCCTGAAAGCAAGAATAGCTTCTCAGCATGCTCAGATTGGCTTCTCTTCCCTTTTAAATTGAAAATGCAAATGGAATTTTAAAAGATTCTGGTGTCTGTGTTGGAAATCTATAATTATAAACAAGTATCTTACAAGAACTTTATGACTCTCTGTGTTGTGGTGTCTGGAGCAGCATTTTTAAGTCTTGTTTCTTTGAATATTTTAAACTCTTATTGATGCACTAAAGTGGTTTCAACAACTGCAACTGTGAAAAACATCTGAAAGAGGATGAAAATAGAAAAGACATGCTGAATTAAAGCAGGAATGAACTGTATACAAAATAACTACATAAAACAGATTTCCTTGCTGCTGTACCTGTCCAAGTAATGCTTTCTAATGGAAATACCTCTTTATTTTACCTTCATGACCACACAAAATAACTGAAAACATGTATGCATCCAAGTATGAAAAATGTATAGTATTATTATTTTTTGCTGATTACTAATTTCAGTTACAACAGAGTTGCAACCAGGATTTTATGTGTACAAGTAACTGGATGGAGGAAAATGAATAGTATCCCATTAAAATAGTAGCTCATTGAAAATATACTGATTGGTGATGAGGAATTACACATTTTGTCTAGAGTTGTTTTTTGGGTAGATGTTGTGTTATTCCAGTAATGTAGTCTGTACTGGGTATAATGATGGGGTAACATTTTATTTCTTTCCTTTAGACAGCTTAGAGCTCACACCCCATGCTAAACTTCTTACATCCAACAATGAATGGATGGATTTGTAAACTGTGGTAATTCATATGAAATACCTTCATATCTGATTTGTTACTTGTACCACACCCCCATCTCCTAGTCTTTTTGTTTTAATTCAATCTGGTCGGTGTAGCGGACTTTCTTGGAGGAAAACATGGACAGAATGGTGGTAAAACTATTATTTGGTAGTGATGATGGTAGGAGCTCCCTAATTGTTGCTTCTATTGAGGAAAAATACATTTCCTTATGTATTTATGCTTTCTGAAATTTAGAGGTGTTTTATTTAGCATTAATGAAAACTCTGCTATATTTTTATTTAGAACAAACAAAATATGAAGTGATCCATGTATTATTGCAGTTACAAGATGTGTTGGCAGCTTGTGCTGGTCCTCGAAGCTTTGCTAAGGCCAAATGGAAAGGTGTTGGAATGATTTCGGTCTTGTTATTCAGTGTATTTATGTGGCAGTTGGAGGTGGGACTGGAGTGTGTTGTCAAATACCTGAGGCAGCTTTGAACTGGCAAGTTGATTTGTGTGCTGCTGGCACCATCTATTATCCATTGTAGGGAAGGGAATTCCCAATTAAAATATTGGAAAGCTGTAAGTGGAGTTGCACATTCTGACATACTGTTACAAATGGTGATTTCCCACACCTCATGCTGGCCAACAATAATTTGGAAGATGTAGGGGTAACTTGTCTACTAAAGTGCTTTACAATAGTGTTTTACAATGCCATCCCTTTGTCAGCTGAAGAGCATTGTCTGGATGAGGAGGAAGGTACATGATTACGTGAGCTGTGGCTGAAGGGAAAATTCAGCTTTAGAGAGTGGTAATCAAAAAAGATGACTTGGAAGGTTAGAAAAACTGGTGGTAGCATTAAGAATAAATAAAAATGTCCTGAAACACAGAGGACAAGCAGTCAGGAAGCCAGTGTAGTGAGCTGAAGGAGATCACAGATAGGGTTTCCTCCTACCCTGCAGTGGGTGGAGTTCATAGAGGATGGTCATTCTCTAAGGGTGAAAACAAATTGAGGTTAGTGTCTTTAGAGGAAAATGTCACTTTCTAGTAGAGTTGAAGAAATTTTTCCTGCTGTTAATACAGACTTTCAAGTTCAATATGTCACTGGCCACATTTGTGGACAACTAACAGGAAATTTGCAAAAAATAAAATAATGAAACTGATAATGAGTTTTCATATGAAATATTGCCATGCTTCTTCATCCAAGAAGTTTACTTTGGTTGTGTTTTACACTGGAAAAGGTTTAGAGAAAACTTGAAATTAATTTCGAACTTTGTTGCAGCTAACCTCTAATTAGTTTTTTCTCTTATTACTTAGTTTTAATGATATAAACATCTCAACAATAGCCCTTTGCCAGGTAAATACTTTTATTATATTAAATGACATTCATGAGTAAGAACTATGCTTATGTGTTTGCAATACTGGCATTTGAGACCCCAGAGTTGTAAGCTGAGCTGCTCAAAGCAGGCTTATGTAAACTTTCCAAGGACTTTAAAATGTGTGTCTAATTATAGAAGGTTAAGTATACTGAATTTTAGGGTTTTTTTTCCCCTAAGGCCATGTGGTTATGATATTATTGAGATTCCATAATGCCTCCTGCCGTGACAGACAGCCTTGACATCTGGGCAGTGGATTCACAGATTGGTGCTGATGGCTCAGTATCTGTGGACTTCCTGTTGCCCACTGGAATCTACATCAACCTGGATGTCCCTCGAGATGCCACCATATCTCAGATTAAACAGGTAATACCAAATGGGCAGTTAACTTAAGTTTGGAATGAGGGCTGTTTCTGATTTTGACATGCCCTCTGGCAAATCAAGTAATGAATTTTAGCAGGCATAAAAATGAGGTACTGAAGGCACGTGCACAGCAGACTGACTGATAAAGAAGTGTGTGTATGTGGGGGTAGCCCTGGGTTTGGGCAGATGGCAAGGTGTGGAAAGTGGCTTCTTGCTGATAGTTACAGTTCAGCAGAGATTATTCTAATAGTTCTATAATAACACTGTATTGCTGCTCTAAACCTTTTTCTAACACATCAGTAATCCATTGTTTGCTGATCTAACATTTCTCTGATTAGTGTGTCTGATTAGATTTTTAGTACAGAAGTCACAGATTGGGCTCTTGCTTCTGTTGACTGACACCAAAGAGAATTGCTTTAAAAACTGTGACTGCCACTTCTTAAAGGTTTTGTACAAATTGGATCATCACTTAAAATGTGAGGGAATATCCAAATCAAAGGAAGGGGAGAACATAAGGAAGTGACCACAGACACTAAAAAACAATCTACTGACCTTTGATCAGATAATGGCCATGTGAGGACATTTGGAAAAATTACTGAGGAGTTAAGTAGTGAATGAATTACAACACAGACTAACCTACTCCTAATATAATAAGTGATTTCAAGTGATAAAGAATTTAAAAACAAATGTGTAAATAGCAGCAGTAAGGGACTTGAACTAAGCTGTCTGGTTTTCTCGATGCTTGTGGCACATGGAAACTTAACATGCCATAAACAGGTACTATTGATATTCAGCTGTTTTCCAAAGAAAAGGAATGCTGATCCTAACTACAGAGGTCTGTCCTGGAAATCACTCAAGATAGAGACTGAAAGCGAGTCAAAGTAAACATATAATGATATATAGTGATAAAAATTCTCCAAGTTAGCAAACATGTTTCTTTAATATTTTTTGGGAACATAAATGGAAATGAATGTTACCTTCAGTGCCTTAAGATATGTCCCTGTTTTCTGGTGTTTTTTTCATTTATTTCTTTATTTTCATTGCAGCTGTTATGGAAGCAGGCACATTCCTATCCACTCTTTCATCTCCTTATGGAAATTGACTCTTACATGTTCTCATGTGTGAATCAGACTGCCGTACATGAAGAATTAGAGGATGAAACACGGAGGCTTTGTGATGTTAGACCCTTTCTCCCTGTCCTTAAACTAGTGACAAGGAACTGTGATCCAGGAGAAAAGTTGGATTCCAAAATAGGTGTCCTTATAGGCAAAGGTAATTCCATTTGATTTCTTTTAGAAATGAGGTTAAACTTTGTTGTGTATGAGGGTCTTAATTGGGCAGGTAGTAGATTTTAAAAAAAAAAAAAGTATTAAAAATTCAATATTTCCCTTTGTCAAACAAATATTGATATAGTTGTAAAGAATTGAAATACTCAAGATGAAACACATGAAAGCTGTTTAAAGCTACTTTCTGTATTGCATTTCATCATTGTATTGTTTTACTACATCAATCAAGAGCAAATTTTATTTTGTAGATGAGGAGAAAATATATATTATTGTTATTACTAAGTGAAGAAAAGCATAATCCTTGAACAGTGTTACCAGAAATAACCTACCAGCAAACTGGATACTCAAAAGGAACTAGAAATTATTATGATTTTATTATACGAGGTGTCTGAGTTGATTAACAATGATTCTTGTTTTTACTCTCAATTGTGACACTAATTTTCATCAAACAATGAAAAGCTATTTTTAAAGGTTTCACAGTAACTTATTCTTGATGTTATTTCAGAATTTCAGCTTTTAAATCTACTCTGCTTGGTTATACAATCAAGATTGACAGGGTCATATGAGGTCATATCTCTTGTTTTAAAACAATGAGCCATTGTTAGGTCTCTTATAAAGACTGCAGGTTTTGTTTAGATTTCAGCAGTACACTGTCTGCCTATTTGTTAGAGCTGACAATGGGAACAGTTGGTCAGTTTAACCATTCAGACAGATTCTGACAGACTCAGAGAGATTCACATTCTGTGATTGAATATTTGGCTTATTAGAGCTGTGTGAGACCCTGCCTTATGCAGCCCCTGTTCTGTACCTTAGCAGGAAAAAAAATGTGTTCCTCTCTGAGCTTCTAAACTTAGTGCTTTATTCTCAAGAGGTGCTTGGTGCTTTGTGTGATTTGGACAATGTCCTTCAAAGTTCAGGAGTAAAGATAAAGACAATTGCAGGCCCTACACATCCTGAAGTACCAAAAAGTCACAGCTTTCCATTGTATCATAGAAACATGGGATGGTTTGGGTTGAAAGGGACCTTTTAAAGGTCATCTTGTTCCACCCCCCTGCCGTGGGCTGGGACATATTTAACTAGATCAGGTTGCTCAGAGCCCTGTCCAATCTGACCTTGAACATGTCCAGGATGGGGCATCCACCACCTCTCTAGGCAATTGGTGCCAGTGCCTCACCACCCTCCTTGTAAAAAATTTCTTCCTTACATCTAATCTAAACCTATCCTCTTAATTTAAAAACTCCCTAGAGCTTGCTTTTCTTCAGGCTGAACAACCCTACCTCTCTCAGCCTGTCTCTATTGCAGAGATGCTCCAGCCCTCTGAGCCTCTCTGTGGCCTCCCCTGGGCTCTCTCCAGAAGGTCCATGCCCCCTTTATGTTGGGGACCCCAGAGCTGGGTGCAGCACTGCAGATGGGGTCTCACCAGAGCAGAACAGAGGGACAGAATCCTCTCCCTTGCCCACCTGCCTTCACTGTTTGTGATGCAGCCCAGGACACGTTTGGCTTTCTGGGCTCTGAGTGCTCATGGCCAGGTCATGTCCAGCTCATCCACCAGCCCCCCCAAATCCTTCTGGGCAGGGCTGCTGCCCATCTGCTCATCCCCCAGCCTGTGGTGATACTGGAGGTTGCCCTGACCCAGGTGCAGGACCTTGCATTTGGTCTTGTTGAACCTCAGTGAGATTCCCACGTGCCCACTTCTTGAGCTTGTCCAGGTCCCTCTGGATGGCATCCCATCCTTTGGGTGTGTCACCACACCACTCAGCTTGGTGTCGTCTGCAAATCTGCTGAGGGGGCCCCCACTCCCTCTGTCTGTCATTAATGAAGCTATTAAATAATACTGGTCCCAATGCACCCTGAGGGACACTGCTTGTCACTCGTGTCCATTGGGACTCTGAGACATTGACCATGACCCTCTGGATGTGACCATCCAACCAATTTCACATCCATTGGACAGTCCACCATCAAAAACATCTCTTTCCAATTTAGGGAGAAGGACATTATAAGGCCTTACAGAAGTCCACGTAGGTGGCATCCACAGCCATTCCTTTGTCCACTGATGTAGCCTCTCAATCGTAGAAGGCCACCAGGTTGGTCAGGCAGGACTTGCCCTGTGTATTCTTTCATTACATGTTTTGGAAAAGTAACTACTGGTCTTGTATTGGTAGAAATTTCAGTCATGTCATTTTGATTTGAGTAGATGATTTTCTTTTTTTGACTTTTAAATACAAAAGGGACAATGTCATCTTTCTGGGGGATTAAAAACCCCCATAGCTTGCAAGCACTTCTGCTCTGTGGTCTTTATGATGCATTTATTGTGCTTTTCTTTAATTTACTCTTGTGAGGAGAGACTTAAAACTTTCCAAACTACCTTGAAATCAGGGTAAGGTTGGATTTTCTGCCTCATAGTAACTAAGAGATACATTGGTTCTTAGTGTTTAAAATAAACACTCATGTCAGGTTGCATGGGAATTGTGTAAGGAACTTTGAAAGTCCACTGATGTACAGGACAATGTAGAACCCAACTCAACTTTGAGCACCCATTTTGGATGGGATGGCTGAAGGAAACCACCTATGTCACCTTAACTTAAAGACAGTAACGATTTGAATGGGATATGTGGGCCCCATGTATCCTTTTGCTTCCTTGAATTCTTTCAGGTCTCCATGAGTTCGATGCCTTACAAGATCCTGAAGTGAACGACTTCCGAGCTAAAATGCGGAGAATCAGTGAGGAAAAGATTCAGTCACTTGTGGGTCTCTCCTGGATGGACTGGTTGAAGCACACTTACCCACCAGAGCAAGAGCCTGTAATCCCAGAGAGCTTCCAAGATAAACTCTATAGTGGAAACCTTGTAGTGGCTGTTCATTTTGATAACTGTCAGGTAGGAATGGTTGCTCCTCATGTTTCATGAGCTGTTCTTGATCCAGGACTGAATTAACATGGGATTGCTCAAGGATATAAGTGACATAGAATACTTACATTATGGTGTTAGCTTTAAAAAGTAAAGTCTTTCACCAGGATACTTGACTCTTGAAAGAAAGTGAGGATGTGAGCCTATGGTTCAGAATGGAGCTTCTAAAGTCTAATTACAGTTCAACTTCTAAAGGCAAAATGTACAACTTGTATCTTCTATATTATTTCACGTTTGTTTAAATGTAAAACATGGTTCAAAATTGTCAGGACTTTTTTTTGCCAACTGTTCCTGTGTTGCTTCACTTACATTCAGTTTTAAGCTCAGTTCATCAGAGATTGCTGGTAATTGGGAGGCACCATATTCAACACACTTCTCTGTAAGTGACTCACTGAGCATCTTTGGGGTTGATCTGCTAATAAGATTGAGAAATAAATTTCTAAAAAAGGAAGAATTAGTATTCCCTTAACTAGAAATACAAGTAGAAAACTAAAACACTGAGAGTTAGCTTTTTGTTTAGGCTAGCAAAACCATAGTTTATTTTTAAAATAAAACCCCCTTTAGTTTCTACCAGGAAATCCTGAAATATTTTAGCATGAGTTTTTATGATGTTGAAGTTGCTGTGACTCTTGCTTGAGTCCAGTATTCCCATTACCATTTTTTGCACTCTGTTCTTTTGGATAACCATGAATGATCAGCATTGGAAACCTTAAAAATCTTACAAGTGTGTAAATACATCAGGCTAGATTTGGTGTCCATTTTGACCCAGGTGCAAGATGTTGATTTTCTAATGATTCAGATGATTTTAGTTACAAAGCTGAATTATTTCTAGTACTATCCTTTTAAACTTTAAAGGTTTAAAATGGTACACACATCTGCCTCTGGAAACACTAAATGTAGAGCTGAAAGCTAAATCTGGGCACCAGTAACACCAGCTGATGTTGGATGCATAGGTGTTTTATGACAAAACTTTTTCCAGTCCTCTTCAGCTTAACAGAGAACTTGTAGTTGTCCAGGAGTGAGATTCTGTGTGTTTGTCAGCTCTTGATTAAATACTGTGTCTATATGCATATGCTGACAGTACAAAAGCAGTGCAAAAGTTCATGCTGGTGCAGAATGTATTTGCCTGCCACTGTAATACCTTAGGCTGCTGACATTTCAAATGTTTCAAATGCTTCTGCTGCCAGCTCTGACCTTCAGTGCTATTAACAGTTCAAATCTGATCTGCTTTTTAGAGCAGCAAACTCTGTTCCAGACTTTACTATTTGCACTGAGTATTGGAGTCATCCCAGGAGAATTAAATAGGAAGGTGTGGGGACTGTTCTGTCAATTCTTTCAGCTGCAAGATTGAGAAAAAGAAATATTAAAATACTTTTTGTCTAGAAGGTGTGGGTGAGCTGTAAGGGCTACATGGTTGTCTCTGGAGCAGGAGAGACTGATCCCCATCTCTGTGACACATCTGTTAAGCTCTACATCTGGAAAACAAGGCAGCTGTCAGAGAGTACCAGCTTCCTGGGAAGAAAAAGTGTTATTCCCTGTCTACTCACTCCCAGTTATGGCAGGAGAAGAAAGCCTTCACACTGCGTCAGCTTTCTGAAAGGGGGAAGCTGTTGTGAACCAGGCAGAAACTGAGAAAATACAGAATTAATTTAGCGTCACTCTGCAGAGTTTACTTGTTCCGTTGGGGCAGCTTGGCTTCTTACCAGTCTGTATAAATAAAGCACAAGTCAAAAGAATGTAAGCAGACAACACTTCCCATTTGTCAACTACTGGGTTTAGGATGCTCACATCTTCAGAACTGGGTGTGTAAATAAAAAATAGTGAAACTTAAAAATAAAACAACAAAACCACAGGACCTCCTGAATCAACCTTTGCAAATAAACCTGTGCAAAGCATAATGCAGTAGATGAAGGGAGATGAAGGATTTCACAGAAGATCTTTTACTTTAGGAACTTGAAATTAATTTAAACCTTCTTTTTAATTTACAAAAGAGAGTTAACTTCTTACCTTTATCTTTTTAGAACACATTAAAATTAGAGATACTTTGGAAATAGGTTGACAGCCTCTAAGGGTTTTGATTTAAACATTTCTTTAAAAATGCAGTCTTTCCTTGTTGGGTTCAGAATGCTACAGGTGTTGGCTGCTACTCTGTTTTCTGCTCTCCTCCCAGTGTGGTGGTGGTTTTCTACATAAATCACATTCACAGCTTCTTCTACTTTCTTACTTGAAGCTTTTTCTTCTGAGTTCAGTGATACTTAGAAAGAGGATAACTTGCTAGTGGCCAGAAGGATGAAAAATTAACACATCTAGTACTGCTAAATACTTTGAAATATATCATGATTTATTGTCTCTCTCATTCAGCGTTCCAAAATACAGCCTTCTAGATCAATACATTGCTCTAGTCTTTAAATCACTGCTAAATCAAATAAAGACCTATGTTTTTAAATGTACTTCTGATAATATAAAAGTTTGGGAATTAACATCTTATAGCTTTTAGGGTGTCTATTATTTTGATTGCCCTGAAGATACAGACTTTAACTGTTAAAATAGTCTGGATTTAACAGTTTTTTTTTTCTACCTGTTTTATTATGTGTGCTGCAATTTTAGCCTTGTGTGTCTGACTATGACAAGTTTGACCTTCAATGTTCCTGTTTGTGTTTTGTTAGGATGTATTTAGTTTTCAGGTGTCTCCTAACATGAATCCCATCAAGCTGAATGAGCTGGCAATCCGAAAACGTTTGACTATCCATGGAAAAGAAGATGAGGAAGTTGATCCTGCTGACTATGTGCTGCAAGTTAGTGGAAGGCTAGAATATGTCTTTGGTGATCACCCATTAATTCAGTTCCAGGTACATGAAGTTTTTTGGAACTTGGTGTAACAATTCTCTGCTGCCTTGGCCAGAGGCGCTTCCTCGCATCCCATTATTGAAGAGTAGCACCTCCCTCCTCATGTCTGCAGCCCTCTGCAATTGTAAAACACATGTGCACCATTCCCTTTGTATCTCTGTAATGAATTCTTTGTTTCTTTAGTTTGAAAGTTGCTGTAGAAATAGTCTGCTGGCTGGTAACAACTGTTTTCCGTGGGTTTTCAGTATATCCGCAACTGTGTGATGAACAGGACTCTTCCCCAGCTGACCCTGGTGGAGTGTTGCACCATAAAGAAGATGTGTGAGCAGGAGATGATTGCCATAGAAGCTGCCATAAACCGAAAATCCTCCAACCTTCCTCTTCCTCTGCCACCAAAAAAAACAAGAGCAACAACTGTAAGTTCATGGGGAGAATGTCTGATACCCAAAGGGAACAATGACTCGTAGAATATAAATCACAATGCCTGGGATTTGTGCTGTGACCGCTGTATTCCAGTGTAGGTCACCTGGGTCAACTCAGAGCCTCCTGTTGCTTGGGAGATTTACCTCAGAAACATCAGACCTTGAGGCTTTTTGGAAACTTCTTACCTTCCCTCACCTCATCCATCCTCCTTTTCTCCTTCCTGCGCCCCCCTTCCATTGCTATGGATTCTACTTTTAATCACAACCCAGAGGAGCAGGAATAATCCGTCAGCAGCAGCTGGAGAAGTTACTGCAGAGAACTGGATTCTCCAGCTCCACTGCTGTGCATTGGCTTCATTCCCTTGGGCAGCAGTGGCTGGGATCTCTTGTATTAGCCCAGACATCCTGCATGGCATTGCTGCTGCACTGATGGCAACTTTTGCCATAATATACAGCTGACTTTCTTATAACCTGGTGCTTCCTTTACTGCTAAACCTGTGGCCTTACTGCACAGCTATAGCCTGTGTACTGTCACTCTAAGAAATGTGGACAGGTCTTTGCTCTATTACACACTCTGCAGTTATTCAGAATGAACAACAAATTTGAAGGGTTATTCTGAATTGTCAGCAGGTAGTACATGATGTATGTTCTCATCTCCAGCTCGCTCTCAGCTGAGTTTTTACTTTGTCTCCTCTTGTAGCTGTGATAACTAATTTATCTTTTAGGATTTCAAATTTATATTTTTTAAAATGCATTTTTTGGTTTGTTTTTGTGACTTTTTCTTAAAATGCTTAGCTTATGAAATAGGTTAGAATGTTACAGTGGTGAAGAATGAACTTGTATCTTTGTGTCTCTTCTCAGAGTGTGTGGGATATTTCCAACCCTTTCAAGATTATTCTATTAAAGGGTAATAAACTAAACACAGAAGAAAATGCCAAAGTAAGTAACTATGTCTAGTATCAGAAGACATTCTGTTTATCATTTTAATGATTTTCAATGCTAAGTGAACTCAAAATTATACAGATTTCAGTGCAGCAGAAGTGTAATAAGCATTTTTATTTATTCCCAGTTGCATTGGTTGCATTGGTCAAAATCTGGCTTTATTGCTGAAGTATTCCTTTATTGCCTGAAGTTAGATATGTGCATTGGAACACTGCAGTAATTGTGGCAGTATGACATAGGTGTTCATTGGTACTTGATTTCTTAAAACATGGCATCTGTAAAGTGCTGATAGTGGTGTGAAAAGAGCTTATTTAAAATAGGCTGTCATAAATACCTGACACAAATAAATTAAATATTAAATGTTTTAAAGTGCAACATGAGTATTTTTGTAGTCCTGAATATATTCTGTATATTTGAACTTGGACTGTGTGCTTCTATACAATCTGTCTTTTATTTTCTACACATGAGGAACACAAAGAAAGAAAGCTGGAGTATCATTTCCTGTAAAAATATACATGACTGGGCTACTGACTGTTGTACAGACCACAAGTTGTTAACACATGGGAATTTATTGCACAGCTACTTTAATGCTTTACACAACACTTGCCTGTGAGGTAGAACAACATTAAACTCCTTTATTTTGTTTAGCAATCAGTAAATTGTGTAACCCCTATTGTAGATAAGGAAGATACCCAGTTAACCATTGATATTTGCTGTTTCATGCTTTATTCAGGATAATTGGTGCATTTTTTTCATTGAAAACTATTGTTACAACCTCGTTGTAAATTAGTGATCCTACATTTTACTACACAGATAAATGAGCCATAGTTACATTTTACTACCTGAGACACTGTGATTGTGGAAATGGATGGCTGCAAAACCAGATGGTTCCCCTTTCTTTATCTAAACCATTATTTAGCTAGTTCCAATATCTTCTTAACTCTGTTCTGTAGACTTAAGTTTTTAAAAGGAAAGATAAAAGAGATGGTGGATTCTGGAAGCAGCATAGCTATCAGGAGTTTCTAAGGTGATTTTTTAATGCTTAGAAAAGTGACTTTTGGTTAATTTCAGTATGCTTTTAGGGGAGAAACAGTCAAAGTATTTTCTAAGCTTGCAAAGAAACAGGAAAAATGGGCAGTTCTTTTGTATTGGCACCTGTGGGCACCATCTCAATGTTATTTAGTATTTTGAATGCTTTTTAGTCTTGAAAAATTAGAAGTTCTGTGGGTAACCTAGAATGAGAGTGGATGTAGTGACCCTGCAAACCTGTGCATGTTTCCCTCCGTTGTCTGTCTACAGTGTTACAAAATTGTCATTATTGAGAAGTTATTTGTTTTCCAGTCCTGATTCTAAGGCTGTTTAATTCACTGCCATTGTTCCTTTAGCCCCACTGTGCTTTGGATCAGGCCAATATTCATCCATTTTTGCTGAAACCACCACCAAGGTTCACAAATGCAGTGTTTGTAATGGGGAACAAAACATTTGTCAGCTGGGTAGCACTGCCCCAATGTGAGCTGGGTTGGGGACATTCACCTGGGGCACAAGTGACCTCACCCAGCAGTCCAACACCCAATTTTCCAAATACATGACATTGAAAATTGCTTTTCTTTTGTCTTGGTCTTTGGCCACCCCATCAGTACACACCATTTCATTAGTAAAAGGGGCATGTCAGAATAAAAAGAAAAAAATTGGGATCCAATCCCGTACATGAACAGGCTAATTATTTTTTTACCCAAAACCTGTTTCAAATTTAATATGTCTCTCTTTCCCTTGTAGTGTTCAGAAATAGTATGATAACTTCAAAGGAATGTTGGGAAGGTTGATTGGGGAGCAGAGGGAACCTGAAACATCAGATCACTTTTACACATTTAACATTTAAAATTGTGAACTTCCATTTGTTGTTGACCAAAAGATTACATTTCTGGGTTTTTCTCTCTCTCTCTCTGCCTCTCTCTCACACTGGTATTTTGGAAGGCCACCTGAAAGAAGTTGGCACATTTCACTCTGCAGTTTTCTGTGTATATGTATTATTAAACAGAAATGAAGAAATAAGCCACATCTTAGCATTGACCTGTAATGAGTTTAATTTCAGTGCCACTAACTCCAGCTTCTTTGTCTAGTTGTCCTTCTCCTTTCCTGATCCTTATTTTCATTGTTCAAGCTACCCGGTTTTGTTGGTTTCTGGGTACTAAAGACAAAACAAATCCTGGAAATCATGTACATTGTCATTATTATTACAGGTGATTCCTGATGTGGGCCAACAGTGTTCCCTCTATACAATTTTAGAAATAGTTTAAACCAAAAATTAGTTTTTTCTTAAGCTGAAAAAAACCCCAAATGTTCCTCATTTAGAAGTACAAATTGGTTCTACCTGGAGATTTTAATTTGTATTCAGAAAATCAGTCTTCTGCATTCTACTTAGTTGTTTGTTTGATGAAATTTCTGTATATATATGTTCTGCATATTACTCTCTACAGAGTTCTGTAGGTTCTGTGACAAGCTTAAAATATCTCATTTCTTTATGGCAGGTTCATGTTAGGGCTGGTCTTTTCCATGGTACAGAGCTCCTTTGTAAAACAACTGTAAGCACAGAAATATCTGGGAGAAGTGACCACGTTTGGAATGAAGTGCTGGAGTTTGAAATCAATGTCTGTGATCTGCCAAGGATGGCAAGGCTCTGCTTTGCTGTTTATGCTGTCATGGATAAGATGAAAACTAAGAAGTCCACCAAGGCAATGAATCCTTCTAAATACCAAACCATTAGGAAAGCAGGAAAAGTGGTAATTATTTAATTTGTTTTTCTCGAGTAACCTCCTAATTATATCAAAATGAGCATCCAGAAATCTTTCCTTGTCCTCACTTTAGTGCTCAAGAACACAAAATGAAAAAGAAAAGGTATTAAAAAGAGCGTACGTATTAAAAATTGCATATCTTGGTATGAAAACTTTTGATACTTCTCAGTGTTTAGTTGCTTTTCTGAAAGGTATCACCATTTGAAAAAAAAACCCAAGCCACCCTCTCAATTTTATGTATATTGTAGTGTTTTCTGTGTAGTAATATTTGCTGGCATCTTAGTTTCCATGTAAAAATTCTTTCCTTTGACAGCATTATCCTGTAGCCTGGGTAAATACCATGGTGTTTGATTATAAAGGACACTTGAAGAACGGAGAACTGGTACTGCACAGCTGGTCATCATTTCCTGGTAAACCCTAGCTTTTCAGATTTGGACTTTAAGTATGGGAGAGTGGGGGATCCAATAGCAGAACATTTACTGTATGCATGTTCAATTCTCCTGTAATAATCTCTTCATTACTTATATTTTTAATGTGGATAAATAGATAACATTTTAATCTCTTTCCTGAAAGTATTCTTTGTCAGGAAAGAGGAAGAGCAAGAGTCTGCTTGGAAGTAGTGTTCTAAAAATTTCATCTGTTGTGGAAGAAAAACCACATAAAATAAATTGCATGTTTATATCTAGTGTTACTTGCTTTTAAGGTGCAGTTTAGGTTTCATTTGGTCCCTCTGCTATGCACCCCAAATTAAATTGATCAGTTATAATGTAAGTGATAACATTTGCATCAGCAAGAATTGTGAATTAGATTTTTGTCTTCTTCCCTGATACTGATATCAATTAGTGAGAGTGTCTGGAGCCTCCATGTCACTCCTCATCCCATCCTGAGGAAACCTGTACCAGCCTGAGGGTGTGTCCTGCTTTGCAGAAGCTGCAGATCTTACTGGGATTTGTTTCAGTGTAGGGATAGCTCAGCTTCCCTTGACTGTTATGTTTACTTAAGAAAATCAGTTTCTCATTGGGTGATAATCCAACATTTGGGAGTGTAGGAGGCGGTTTATGCTGGAAATACAGAGCATTGTGCTAAAAGTGCTGTGCAGCAAAATGTGCTCTGTTCATTTTACAAGTAAGTGATTTCTTACTGCATCTTTGCCTTTCAGATTTCTAAAATTTTAATGCCTGCCTGGCCTGTAATAGTAACTGTTCTGTCTGTGTCTCAGATGAACTTGAAGAAATGTTGAATCCCATGGGTACAGTCCAGACTAACCCTTACACTGAAAATGCAACAGCTTTGCACATTAGATTTCAGGAATATTCAAAACAGCCTATTAATTACCCTCCCTTTGATAAGGTAAGGTGTGACCTAAAGAGCAGTCATGAATGCTTATGTGGAAATAGCTGTTTCTTCTTTCCTTTCAACACTGCCTTTCCCAGTGAATTCCCCTTTTCCTGCCTGTTAGTCACCATACTGCAGTTTGTTAAACTTGCACCGTGTGAGTGGCGGTGCTTGACTTCAGGGTCTATTTTGAAGATGTACACTTTTAAAAGTGGTCTGTACATGGTCTCTTGAAGGTCAAAAGCAAATCAGTTTCCCATATGAATGATCTTAGAAAAAGCTAAATTTATCTGCTATTCTGGAAACCTTCAAACTGTGCTTGCCTGTGATCTATAAAGATCTGTTCTTTCTTGGTACAAATGTGTGTTACCCACTCTTTGGGACACTGCCCTATGAGCTCAAGTCCTTTAGAGGATAAATGGACTCTTAATACTGTGTGCAAAGGGATTTCTGAAGGTCAGCTCTTGGACTGAATCCACTGAAGTTGCCCTGCAGTCTTCTACAGAAGAAGACAAGAATCTGTCTAGAAAGGAAGTGTATATTTGGAATACACATGGTTATGTCTGTAGTGTGAAGGATAGATGGAAAGTTGTTCAGAAACCAGCAGAAAAAGCTAAGACCAGGAAACAAGCAATAAAATAAGTCTTAAAACAGACTGCTAATGGTGCATTGTAAAAGGAAGGCTTAAATCATATGCACATTAGTCTGCAATTTTTTGGGGGGGGGATGAACAAAAAGACTGAAATTACCAAGTTTTATCATCTTGATCAAAGGCAGATTTGGGGTTTAATGTTCATAAAAACGAAATTGAATAACAAAATAGGGGGCTTTTTGTTTGAGTTTGTGTTGATAGTGTTTCCCATTCCTTGTCAGCACAGTACTTTTTCTTTTATTAAAACAGCACTGGAAATGCAGCAAGAGCTAAACCAGTACTGCCCAATTGCTGCCTTATTTAAGGATGACCAGTTAACACTTTATAGTGAACATATTTTAGTCAGTTTTGGTATTGCTTTATTTGTAATGCTTTAAGTTTTTGCTCATTGCACTTATATGTTTTTAATTTCTAAAGAAAAAATTTGCTGTACATATTACAGACAGGCTAAGTAAAAGTGTGTTTCTTTAGTAATCACATATTTGTTCTATCTCTGGTGTTTCCTTTATTTGTCCCTGCAATACCAAGTTCTCAGTAAGTTAAAACCGTGGACTGAATGCAGCCAATAGAATGCAGCAAATAGATTTACTGAGTGAGACAGACGGTGTAGTGACATTAAGGTAGTGTCTAATGGTCTTCATCCCTTGTAACTTTTAATTTCATTCGACTCACTCTCCTAAAAATTCTCTTGCTGAAGGTTCTATTGAATGAGGAGTGACGCTGTAGCTGCTTGAATTGCATCAGCTGAGGATCTGTCTCTCACAATGGTCCAGCTGAGACTTGCTTGCTCTATGGCTGCTCTTCATTTTCCCAGTGTTGGCTTGTTTCTGCCAAGAAAACAAAGAATGAGATGCCAGATTTTTGTTTTTAAGAAACATAATGTGCTAAAATAGATGAATCTTTTTGATCATATCATCAACCTGCTTGCACAGCAAGGAGCTATTTGGGGCTGAGGGAGCAAAAGTGCCTAGACCATGGATAAGAAACTGTCTGAGACAGGAGCCATGTGTTGGCCTGGTCCATGGCCAGTGCTGCAGGCACATCGTGGGGCTCAGGGTTCACCTGAACAAAGCTGGACTTGCAAAGACTTTGAAAGTTTATTTGCAGACAGAGTAACTCTGAAAAGCACGGGGAGGCAAGAATCAAACATAGAATTGGGACACTGTGGTTTTGTTTATGCATGTTTTCACACACAATAAGTAAATAAGCTTTGTGGCCAAGTAGTAGATGTAATACATGATATTAATGAGAGTTTCATACAGAAAAAAGAAATAAAACAAGTTAGGATACCTTTCTAAGGATTTTAGCTGCTGGGTATTTATGCTCTGATAATTGTAGTCTTTTGTTGTTTCTCATATTGTCTGAATAAAGAGAACACAAGTCTTGCTGGACCTGGGGGTGCTGTTGTATTCCTGGGTAATGGGAGAGGGAGAGCTCTCAGGAAAAGGAGGTGGTGTAGTTCCTTAGACGTTTTTCTTTATTGAGATTTTATTTTATGATTTGTTCCTCAAAGCGGCAGCATCTGACAGCTGTAGATAGACATACCTGACCAATTCAGCTGGGCCAATTGGCCCAGGCAGGCACCGTTGTAACACCTGGCTTGGTTGTAGTAATGTGCAGAATGCACTTTGAAGAACTGCATTTACTTCTAGACTTAATTCTCCATTATGGGTTATTGCATGGACTTCCAAAACCAAGTAAAATGTTCAAAAGGGAAAAAAAGGAAGGAAGATCTAAGATCTAGAGAAGTACCTGGACACACTGATTGAGATCATATGGGCAATCTGAGAACATGGTGAAAGGACTGGGCTTGTGGATTCTTACTGGAATTGAGGGCTAGAAGTATGGATCTGTGAGCATGGAAACAGTGCCCTTGAAAACTGCGCAAGTAGAGGTCAGAAAGCAAAGGATAACTTAGAGTTGAGGAATTGGTTTGCTGTGGCAAAAAATAAGGAGGAAATGCAGAAACAGAAAGCAAGCTGTCATCAGAAAGACTGTTTAATTTAGCCCAGAAGTGAGGAAAAAGGAAATAATTGAGGTCATCATGAGCACTGCTACTCCTGATCTCCCTAGTCCTGTAGATGAGAAAAGGGACACAGCACAGAAGTCCGTGTTATACCACTGAATACACAAAACTGTCTAAAAGAGAGAAAAATTTCCTTATCTGCCTCATTTCTGTAATGCTTATTCTTTCAATGCAGTCAGATTTGGGTTTAAATCTAATGTATTTAAAACCAACTTCTTGCAGATACTTGAAAAGGCAGCTGAGATTGCAAGAAACAGTGACAATGCTGCAATGGCGGTGAGCATCATCTACAGACTATTTAAAAATTATTTTTGTGTCGTTTTTTGGTTCTTATCTTCTGCATCAATCTAGAAATAAATAAGTCAACTGCTCAAATAGCAATTCTACTGGCTCTGTTTTCTTATATAATTCACTTTGATGAGCTGCTTTAAAATTCAGATATATATCTGCTTTTTCCAATATTTTTTCAAAAAGCTTTACATACTCTGGATTTGAAACACAGCTAAGATTTACGTTCGATCTGGAAAACAATTTAGGACTAGAAGACCAAAATAAGTGTCTGTCTACTTGGCAAATGTGTTTTCTTTTGATGGTTGCAAAAGTATTTTTTTGTTTCTAATTAAAAGAAATAATTATACATGTATTTAGATTTGCTCATTTGAAAAACACAAGAAAATATATGCATCCTAAATGAAAGTGCTCCATCTTGGAGTTGGAAAACAGAAATATTGCCATCTAGTGTTCTTAACTCTAAAGTTTAGTTATTTTTTCAGAAAGTTCTGCACACTGAATTTGGAATCTGTTACTTACAGTGCCTACAGTAAGGAATCTGAAAGAAAAGCACAGTAGTAATTTCCCTGTGTTTCATGAGTTTTTTTCTGATGTTCTTTCTGCTATATGGTGGCTGGTATTGGAGCTACCATACAAGAATCCTACTGAATTTATTACAACATTATACATTTCTCATTTCCTAGGGTCGAGGTGGTAAGAAGTTTTATGTTGTGCTAAAAGATATAATGGAAAGAGATCCTTTATCCCAGCTTTGTGAAAATGAAATGGATCTCATTTGGACTTTGCGCTATGACTGTCGAGAAAATTTCCCACAATCATTGCCAAAACTGCTGCTCTCTTTAAAGTGGAACAAACTTGAAGACGTTGCTCAGGTAAGGGAAAAGACAATGATGGTGGGGAAAAATGCTTGATTTAAATCATCAGTAAATAGGATTTCTTTCCCAAGTGTAACCAGTTTGAAGTGGTGCTGTTGTGTAAACTGGAGTTTAGTGTCTGACTTCTGTGGCCTGGACACGTAAAGAAGAGCTTACTCTCTCAAAAAAAACCCCAAAAACCAGGACCAAAATGCAATTCAGAGGTCCTCTGAATGATGAGAAAAGCACAGTGGATATTTATACAGACTAATTTAAAAATCTCGTGCTCAAATTTGATCTTAAAAGCAAGAATTTCACAGACTCTTCCAGTGTAGCCCTGTGCTTGAGCACAGTCAGCCTGAGCTGGGCTGTGTCCAGCTGAGATGGGAGTATCTCCACAGTCTCTGGGCAACAAAGTCCAGTGTTCGACCACCCTCACAGCAAGGCTATTCTAAAAAAAAGGTTTGTAAATCAAGATCTGAAATAAAACTTCTTGTGAAAATTAAGCTGCTCAAACACTATAAAAGCCACGTCTCAGACTGAGTAATTAAACCTCATTGAGGCAGACAGATGGTTTTTCAAAGAGATGTGATACCCACCAGTGCTAGGAAGCACATCATTCTCATCCTGTGGCTGTTTAACCAAATAGAGTCTCTTTAAAGTAACTTTTAAGGAAGTGAGGCTGGTGCTGTGATATAAGGTGCATTTTCAGTAAAATTGTTTCATTTGTTTGCTGTACAGCAAATGATGCACAAGGTTATTTCACTACACTGTAAAGAAGTTGGTGTAATGAAATAACCTTTTGCTGCTGTATTTACCCAAATAGAATCCAACTTTTGGGACACTTTTTAGGAATAGGTTGAACTTTAATTCAGGAAAAATTATATGAGCTCATAGTAAGACCATCCCTGCTTGATAGACTGATTTAAAAGTAATAAAATAACAGGTTTCTGGATTGGTATTGAAATGTTTCAGTCAGATTGTGTACAGAGAAGTTTGGGCCAAACTAAAAAGTCTGGCCAAAGTTAACAAGCACAGCACTCACTGCAAGGGATGAACCCAGGTGTTGTTTTGGTCTTCCTGACAGAATTCAGGTTTAAATGATGCTCAGCTTCTTGCAGACCACTACACTGAGATAATATTTATGTCTTGCCCTGAGTCTCATTTTAAAAATTTTAAACTAACTTTTTTCATTTCTTATAAACTTAGAGCTAAAAAGCATTTGCTGTGAAAGGTTATGATTGATGATATAAAATTCTATTGTGCCTTAGTATTCTGATCTTCACCTGTTACAAGCTACATGTTCTTGGAAGAAAAGGAAGCCACTCCATGAAAATTCACCTTCTGTCTATCCATCGTGTGATTTTTGTGATTATCTAGTCAGTCAGAATCTTAGTTTGCTCCAGCAGAGTTCATTTTCTGCAACATCCTTCCTACCAGCTAGATGTATATGTTCTGTGAACCTCTAAAAATGAATGGAATTTCATCCTAGCTCCTTGTCCATGCCATGAATGTTACACTAATAAAATGGAACATTCCTTGCTCACTTGTATTCTTTCATGTGCAAGATCCTGTTCCTTAGTAATTCCATTACGTGCTTCTGAATTTATTGTTCATTATTAAAAGTCTTCTGGAAATCAGAACTGTAGAAATATAAGCAGGTACCTCTTTGCTCTGTAAAATATGTGAAGGAAAAGGCATTCTGAGTGCTGGGGCTTTGAAATAGGGCCCTTGGTGGCAGTTTTGAAAAGTTATTTGGAGTATGGATATTAGCTGACAGTTCAAAGTCCTTTAAATTTGGGAACATTAAATATTATATATGCATAAATCTTTTTATTTAAACAGATGGCTGAAGATATGTTGTTGTCTTGTTACTGTGTATTTTCTGGAAGGAATATAGTATTTACGTTTGCTTATCTATAGACAGTAGTGCAGTTTATAATATTGGTTTTGGCAGCAAGGAGAGTCTCTGAAAAATGAGATCTTCCCTTAAACATACTGAATATTTCTGTAGTATGTAGACATGTAAGTACTCCTAATGATTTACCTTTTCAGGTAAGGCAAGACAGCCTCATGAATTTTAGGAATTCCAAAATTAACAGAACTCATAATTTACTTCCCATTAAAATTAAGTATTTGTTGTACTAGCTGTAGTTGTCTGCTACAATGTGCACACTGTTGTACCAGAAGTTGTTTTAATGCCCATTTTTAGATGTATTTCAGTAAAAGTCTTGACACTTCTAGCAAAAAGTTTAAAAAACCCCAAACACAATACAACAAAACAACAAAACCCAAAGAAGCAATCAAACACCAGCTGTTTATAAGAAAAAGCAATCAAATACCAGCTGTTTGTAAGCAAATGGACCTAATAACTATACTCCTGTTTTTATTAATGCAGCTTAAAAATAGTAAGGCTCTTTTAGAAATAGACTCTCGTATTTGATTGTAGGCTGTCTTTAATCTGTTAGTTCAGTGGTCCATGAAGTTATGTCCAGTGGATTCAAGCAGCTTTCTTGAATTATTTACCATGCAGATCTCATCCAAGCTCTTGTTGGATATGCAGGATTCTAGTAAAATGGTTGAACAGAAGGAATTGTCCTTACTGCTGCCATAACCTCCCTGCTCAGCACAGTAGCAGGGTGGCAGAACTTGTTAGGAGAATTCACAGGCAGTATTTATTCTCAGAGCAAAATTATAAAAAAAAATTAAAAGAAATTTTTAAAAAATCCACTTGCTTTCAGTGAAGTGACACCATAATTAATGAGAAGTAGAGAAAGGACAACTGAAATACTTGAAATAACTGGAATAAAAATACTGGCCTGTGCTTAATTGTATTGTCTCATATAGTAAACCTGTCTTGTTAGGGAAGAAATTGTGGTTATTTCTTAGAAGAAAATATTGATACACCAAGGCCGAATTTGAGTTTTCTCTGAAACATGCATTGTTCATTCTCATCGTAACCACCTCTGCAATAATTTCAGCAAAGGGAGGAGCTCTGTATTTTCAAATCATCTTCCCAGTAAATGTACATGCTGTGGACCATGACTTTCATTGCCTGATATATGAGGCATGTGGGGCCACTTGAGCTCATCTTTTCAGACTATTTCGGGTTCTCCATTCATTTCAATCATTCAGTACTAACAAAATGTTTTTATATTTTTGCTGATTTCTGCACCTGATTTAAAGTAGATTTTGTAGAAATTCTGATAGTCTTTTTTGGGAGTCTGTGACTGTGTCTGACAAGCAGAGCTGCTGTTTGCATTTTCAGTGTCTGCCTTGTGTATTAAGTGTGTGATCTTAGTATTTCTTGCAGAGTTTCAGTGCCAGTGTTCCTGCTGTGAAAATGTTGGTGGCTGCAGTCCTTGACATCAGGACTGGCATCATTGACCCTTGCTGGGTTAACAGATTTTGGAGTGTATTTTTGAGTGTATTTTTCTGTGGGAATGTGATATCTATGTTTAGAACACCTGTAGTTTTACTTTATATCATTATGAATTGTTCATACCTCTCTCTGTCCATGGAATCAGTTTAGTTGATCCTTTCCTCCACTTCTGGAGTTGCAGCACAGCCACTGGCTTTGTACTGTGATTTATGTCTGCCCATTTCTTGTCTTCTGGATTTCACAAAATTGATGAATCAATTCAGAATCTGGCCCCAAGGTGTATAAATAGTGTTATGAACATGCCTGTTAAATGTGGGCTGAGAATGTGAACTCATGTTTGTCATACTTGAACTGGAAGCATGAGTTGATGTGTGACATAAAGTAGACATACAGGTTTTTCACTGTTGTAAAGTCATTATGAAATCAGGGGAATAAAGATCTTAATTATTCAGATTTTGTAAGTTGCTATTTAAATATGAAATAATCTGTGTTATCTAATTTGTAGGAAAGGGTATTATTATCATGAGTTATGACTTGTTCCTACAGAAAGAAAAATCTTGTGCTGTTGATACACTGCATTTATATTAATAAAACGCATATTAAAAGTGTTTATTTGAAGTCATAGTGCACTGTTTCAGTGATACAACTCTATACATATTATTAAAAACACTCACAGCAGGTAGCTGTGAGCTTCATAACAATGCAATAAAACCAGTTTATTTTGTGAGACCTCTAAATGTTGCTCCTTTGGTTGTCCAAAATGATGCATCACTGTATTCCGTAATTTTTTCCAGCACATTACTGTCATCAATATAGGGATTCTTTATTTGTTTTAGTATCTAACCTGAATTTTTTTTTTCCACAATTTAAGCTCATTACTATTCACAGTGAATGTGCAAAAAGGCTCCATCAGTTGAGGTGGACAAATAATTTTAGTAAAGAAAGATCTCTCTCAACAAAAACATTTTTTTTATCCTTAGTAGAAAACTTCAACTGATACCAAAATGGCTATATATTTATGAGAGCACTTACAAGACATCTTATTTTTATTGAATGTCTGGTTTTAAACCATACATATCTGGTACTTAATTTTTGTTTACTGTGCATTGTGTGTGAAGAAACAGGTTTTTCAGACTAAAAATAATCTGCATCATTTTAAAGAGTGAGAAACCTAATCAGAAGTGGGCCCAGTTACCCCAAATTATTTCTCTCCTTTCTACTCACCCCCTCATGGTAGCTGGTCACCATCTTCTGTTGATTTGAGTGCCTTTATGGGCAGTGAGACCCACCTGTGTCCTTACCTGTCACCTTCTTTTTGTAACAGCTTCAGGCTCTCCTGCAGATCTGGCCCAAGCTGCTGCCCAGAGAGGCTTTGGAGCTGCTGGATTTCAATTACCCTGACCAGTATGTCAGAGAATATGCAGTGGGTTGTTTGAGACAGATGAGGTAGGTAAGGGTTTCTGGGGCACAAAACTGCATTCTCTTTGTTCACAGGATAAAACAGCCCCAAGAGGAAAGATCTAAACACACTGTCTGCCATGAATAGGTGACCAAATCAAGCAGTCAAATTTCTAGATAGGCTTATTGGCAGCTAAATAAAACCACCTTATTCTGACACCTTGTAGAAAATGATGATTATTTTCCATGTTGCAAGGAGAACACCAGTGCACCTTTGTCCCAGAAAGGATTGGGTGTTCATCCCTTTCTTGGGCAAAGGAGAATGAGAAACTGTGAGAGAAACATTTTAATAACGAAGGGAGAAGTATTCCTATAGTCAAATACTGTAAAACCTGACACCCAGCCACTTCCACTCTGTGGCAGGGATTGGCTGTATCATTTAATAGGAATGTAAGCTGCAGCATGTAATAAATAATGAGAGAATTACTGATTTGGTTTTGATTTACAGAAGCCTTCGTTCTCTGCAGTTCTTCCCTTACTGCATTTCATTTGCTCTCCACAGTAACCTAGGGCAAGACTTGTGTAACATTATCATTACTGCATATTTCCTGTCCTTGAGTTCTGAATTCTCTTTGGTGAATAGTTTAGTGATTAATTTTTAATGGTCAAGGATGGACTTCTGGGGTAAAAAAAATAAATTAGTTTGACTTCTTTCAAATCCAAGCAAGGAATTTAGCTGCTGGGCTATCCTAAGAATACATCTGGAATTATTTCCATCTGGCAGTTGCACTAAGTCATGTGTTGTCCTTCTCTGTATGATGGAAAAATTGGGAGACACTCTTGCTATTGAACCAAATCCTGTCATTGTTGGGTTTGTCATATGCACCTGAATTTCTGGAGTATCACTAATCTGGCTGCTCTCTTACTAACTGCTTTTATGTACCTCATTCTAGTGATGAAGAGCTCTCTCAGTATCTTCTCCAGCTTGTGCAAGTCCTGAAGTATGAGCCTTTTCTGGATTGTGCACTTTCCAGGTTTCTTCTGGAAAGAGCACTTGGCAATAGGAGAATAGGACAGATGTTGTTCTGGCACCTGAGGTAGGAGTTTTTCCCTTTTGTCTTTCTGAAACTATTGAGCCTGATTGGACTTTCAAATATGATTTCTTGAGGATTTTTCTAGATGAGCCATTATCATAGTGCCCCACAACTCCTCTGTTTCTTTATCTTTGGCATCTATAAATCAAACCTCTCATTAAAAATAAATTAGAGTGGTCTGTAATGTACCCTTTGATGAAAGTATTCCGAACTGCATTCAGCTCTGACTACCTGATGAGTTAGGTTTGTAAATACCCCTAGTGTTTGTTTTGGTTGTGGGTGCAGTAAAATCACAATATTTATACCTCACAGTTGGGAAAAAATTATTATTGTTGCAAGTCTAACAGAAAATAAAAGCTGTTCTGTGTGTTCTTGCTACTTTTGATGAGCAGTTTCATAAATGGCAGAAGCCTTGCAGAATGGACTGAAATAGGTTGATTCTGTCTTTAGAGCACAATTAATTTTAATATTTCTAGCTAAAAAGAGCAAGTGTTACATGAAAATGTTTTGGAGGGTAATTAGCTCTGATGTAAAGTTCAGTGGTTTGTTTCAAAGTGTTCTCCTTCAAGCAAATTGAGTTTTTCCCTTACAAAGATTGGAGAGCATGTGGTTTAACATCAGCCCTTCAGTGACTTCTCAGTGCTGCTCTGAATAAAAGGGGATTCTGAAGCAGGTATTCAGTCACTACCTCTTGGCATGAACACTGCTGCCTCCAGAGCAGTCCTGGGCCTTGAAACAAGGGTCCTGCATCAAAACTGGCCTGTTCTCGTCATCTTCAGCACAGAAGGGTTCTAGCATTTCTCAGGAGATCTGTTGTTTTGTTTTTTTTAATGACTGGAACAACGCAGTTCTGTAAGTGCTGTGGTCTGATGAGAAGCTTTTCCCCTTGCAGGTCAGAGGTTCACATCCCCGCCGTGTCCGTGCAGTTCGGTTTGATATTGGAAGCTTATTGCAGGGGAAGTGTGGCTCATATGAAGGTGCTGGCTAAACAGGTAGGGACTTCCCTTTCCTGTCATCCTGACCTATCCAAGCCTGTAACTCCCATCCTTATTCCATTGCTCCTGCGGGGGTGCATTGGCTACCTTGACAAAGTTGGGCAGTGAGGAGGAGGAGGCATGAGTGACACAGGGAATTAAAAGGGCTGAATGATGGAGCAGCCTCTATGGCCCAGAAGGCAGCCAGTGCTGTGGGGCCTCAGAGAGCTGGTTTTACAGTGTTCTGAAACATGAGACACCTTCCGGTGTGTGTGTGTGTATTCTGGATACAACAGAGACTCTCTGGATTAACTGAAGAACGGCTTCTGTGCATTTGAAGTTTTCTCCCCAATAAGGGTAGCTTGTTCTAAATTTTACCTAGATTACTCCAGGACTACTTCCTGTGGCTTTGGCTTTTGCTAAAAGGTGTTGCAAATCACCCAAATACTCATTTTAGTGTTAATATAGGTCTGTCATTTACACGCACATGCAAAAAAAGAGAGAACAAAGGAGAGATATGTTTGCTTTTAAATGCCCTAGTAAGCATGAGAGGTTTGCTTTTAAAAGCACTAATAATTGTATCAGCAGATCATTAAGAGACACTCACAAATCATGAAGTCTCTAATGCAGTTTTAGTGAGTTAATTTAGATTGTGATCATAAAAATATTTGAAAAATGGTCTCTCTTTGGAGTTAAAGTATTTACTGTATCAGGCCACAGAGATTCACTCAGTGGATGACTAACTGATGATGGTGTATGTCTGCGTTGGAACTGTGCTTTGGGAGCACGTGGAACAGGGATGTTCTGTTGTGCTCTTTATTGCTGCAGCTCACAGGACATGGAAAAGACTATCTCTTCCATGTATGCTTGTTAGCATTGTCAAAATCATGAAAAGAGTAGGTGGTGAAATGCTTTAAGCAATAGATGTAAGGTCAGTAAAGTTTTTGTGCACTTTACAGGAAGCAAATGTCAGTACAATCAAAGAAGGGGCAAAAAAATTCCCAACTGTGCAAACACGGAAGAAATTCAAAGTAGAAATACTTCAAAAAGTTCCTGTTTGTACAGCACAGGTTCCATTTTGTTCCCTTGTCACTGATGTTTGTACAGCTCCTAGAATAGTGGAAAAGCAGAGCGTTTTTGGTTTTGACAGATGGCTGACCTGGCAGCTCTCCACTGCCCAGTTTTATAATCAAACTCCATACAATTTCCACAGCATCCTGCCTGACAGGGTTCAGTCTGTGGGAGGGGTGAGTTTTGACTCAGCACCTTGTAAGTTAGGCTGAAACTTCCTTGTATAGAAAACAGCTTTCATAATTGTTACATTGCTGCTGTTTGCTAGAGAATCTGTGTATTGCTCAGCACGTTACTGAGGCTGGTGCAAACACAGCTGATTGTTGTAAGACCTATTTGGTCAAAAAGTTGCTTAGGTGTAGAAATTGTATTTGTTGTATGTGCTGTCTAGGTTTGGTACCAAAGGGCTTTGCTCTGTCAGTGTTAAACATTTACATCATCAGTTACATCACCAAAATCCTTACAGACTTTGTAACGGTAAAAAACTTTACAAAACAGGAGGGGGAAAAGGTGTTAAACCCACCTGTACTATTGCAAATAATTGCCTTGACTTTTTACACATTTCTAAGGTAAAGATTTTTGCTTAGTTGAGATGCTATGATTTCGAACACCTTAGTCAATTACAGCTTCTGTCTTCTGCCTGACTTCAGCAGGATTTTAATGACAAACATGTAAGACTTTGCTCTGTGAAAATTGTCTGCAAGTCGTCACATGGCCGTGCCTTGTTGGATGCAACTTAATGTGAACAATGAAGTATCTGCATCCACAGCTCATCTCAAGTAATGTCTCAGTTTATTAGAGTATATAACTCTAAATAATCAGTATTTCTATTGCCTTCAACATGCCTAGGGGCACCTTTTTCATGTGCTTTGTTGAAATAGGGAACTAAAAGCTGTACTTTGAAGAAAGAATTTGTGTTAATGTGTCATACATTAAAATACCTCATTCATTTTTTTTTTGAAATTTTAAGTCATGCTTTTAAAAGTGACTTAAAGCTTAGGAGCTTTCATCTCATCAGTGTCTCTGTTAATTATGAAAATGATATTTCTGAAACATGAGTGACTTAATTTCCATCCATTATTTCCATTTTTAAAAAGCTGCAAAATTATTTAATACCTGGTTTTGTTGTGAAAAGGGATTTTGCATTATATTACCTCTGAGCAATAACTCTTAATGATAACATATCTCTTTTAGGTGGAAGCCCTCAATAAAATGAAGACTTTAAACAGTCTAATTAAGCTGAATGCCATGAAGCAAAGCAAGGCAAAAGGAAAAGATGCAATGCATACGTGTTTGAAACAAAATGCTTACAGAGAAGCCCTTTCTGACCTCCAGTCTCCTCTGAATCCTTCTGTTATACTTTCAGAACTGCAGTAAGTGAAGAATGAGCACAATTTCACTGTAGCTTTGCATGGAAACAGTAGAGCAGAAACACATCCGTGTCTGAACTTCCTCTTGCTGCATTGTTCAGCACATGTGCTGCCGCAGGGAACTTTTCCTATAGTGACAGAGTCTGCTGGGCATCTTCCTGAGGCTAAGAGATCAGTTAAATTAGAAGATTTTTGTGATCCACCATGAAACTTAATACTCTCTTAGTCAATGCATTACCATGGCTAAATATATTTAAGTGTAAGCCTAAAAGTGAACTAGACTGCATTCCTGGCTTCTGTTTATAACAAAAAGCACAAAGGCCACTAAAACTTTTCACAGCACTTAAATATAAAGTATAAAAATTGATGGGAAAGGATATAAAGAAAACGAATTTCTCTGAAAATGAGGGTGCTTGATTTACATAGAGATACATTCACCAGTCAATAT
Source organism: Corvus kubaryi (assembly GCF_017639235.1). NCBI lineage: Eukaryota > Metazoa > Chordata > Aves > Passeriformes > Corvidae > Corvus > Corvus kubaryi. Next base: position 1,451,591 of record NW_024581136.1, on the reverse strand, counting down.
CAAGTACATTCCACATGTAACAAATGTGTTCATAGCTTGGTGAGTGCTCATGGCACAGCAGCAGCATGAAAGCAGAGAGAGCATTTAAGTACTTCCAGACTGGAAGTCTACATGTTCTCTTATGTTCCGAACCATGTTTAGATCTTTTCAGTTGAATTATTCCTATTTGACTACAACTTCTGTTGTGTTTTCCTCTAGTGTTGAGAAGTGTAGATATATGGATTCTAAAATGAAGCCTCTCTGGATAGTGTACAACAACAAGATGTTTGGAGGAGATCTCGTAGGGATCATTTTTAAAAATGGTGATGGTAAGCAATGCTAGAAAGTTGAAATTTTTCCTTTTCTTTCTTCATTTCATTTCTTCAGTCTTGCATTTAAGCTGTATCATTCTGTATTGCCATAATGTAAACATGGATTGCTCTGACATCAGTGAACAAATTAGGCATCTTCTGACTGTGTTTCACAGCACAGACATTGCCAGTCAGGATGGTGTAGTTATGATTAATACCACTTTAACCCTTAGGCTGGGTGAGTATTTTTAGATCCCTTTTTCTGAAGGCCTTGGAAACTTGAGGAAGTTTGTGAGGAATTGAAGCAGTGGTTTCACCTTTCATTGCAGATCTCCGACAGGACATGTTGACACTCCAGATTCTGCGCTTGATGGACGTTCTTTGGAAAGAGGCTGGCCTGGATCTCCGGTAAGGATCTCTCAAGGGCTGGTTTGTTTGGATGGAGGGGCTACTTTTAGAAGTAAAGCTTTCCTGTTTTTAGGCACCTTCCCTACTGTTCCCTTTCTACACATCTATCCGGGTGCCTAGAGGTTTCAGCTGTCACAGCCAAGGTGAACAGGGTGTGGGAAGCGTTACCTTCTTTCCTTCCTGCTGTGAGCAGAGCTCTCATTGCTGTTCACACCAGCACTTCCAGCCACTGTGAACATCTTCAGCTCTGAGGTCACTTTCTCTTGTTGGTAAAACACTGTTGGAATGCTAGAATGCATTTTTCCAACCAGAAATATCTTTGTATCTTCCAAAGTCTCTTGCAAAGCAGCTTTCTTACCTTCATATGCTCCATAAGGTAAACATGACATCTTTGAAGGAATACTAGAGCTTTCCAAAGAGAAACAGTATCAGCGTTATTGCACAACCCTCTAGTACATGGGAACCTTTTCCACCCAAATTTATGAACCAGTTTTAGGTAATACAATTCTCAAATTCTAGTTGCACTTTAGGAAGGTAGTCCTAAAGGAGGTACTGGGTGTGTCATTATTATAAAGCATTTTTAGCCATAAATTAAATTTTGTATGCCTGTGCAAGAGCTGTAATCCTCATTGTTTAATTTTAAGTGTTGTTTACAAGTCTAGAAGTACTTATATTTAAATATTACTGAAATACTTCATTTAGATTCTTGGAGCTCTTTAAAAATTTTTTATGGTTCAAGCATAGTAGTGGGAACTACATAAGACATGTAACATCAACACAGGTAAGTAAATATATCAACTTGTTACTTTGAGTGCTTAAGGAAAGGTGGGAATATGAATTACAAATTGTTTCTGGAAATGTACATTTGCGATGAGGTGGTTGAGTGTGTGTGAAGTTGAACACTGACTTGAGGAAACCTTACGTAATTTATGCCATTATAAATTGTCTGTGAGGAGACTGATGCAGCATTTGGGGGCAAGGACAGCCTCTGGCAGCTGTGGAATCCCAGATGAGGCATTCTTTAGTAGCTGCCTTCCCAGAAGCTGTTTGTGGTTCCAGCCTGGGCCACACACCGTGCCTAGCAAACAGGAATAGTGATTAGAGTCATCAAATATGCTTTTCCTGACTAAGCCATTTTTTGTAAACGCAACGAAGGAAAACCAAAAATTAGCTCTGATGTCCAAGATTTTTCTTAAAACTCCGCGAAGGAAAAAAGTAGAAAGGGGAAGTTCCTAGTGAGAATTGAAGTTCTATATTTGGCCTCTTCCATTTATTTGCTTAACTGGGAGCATCTTCCTTCCATTCATCCTCTCATAGTTACCATGATAAAATAAAATCCTGGGATTGAGGCAGGGTTACAATTCCATGTCTGTCAAAGAGATTAATCAGGCACTTGCGAAGAGAAGGCTCTGAAATGACCTTTCTTGGGAACAGAATTGGACAAAACAGCACTCTGAACACCCAGAGCAGGAGGGCACAGCCATGAGGGTGAGGCTTTGTCATGTCCATGTTTATAGCCTGTATATCTCTCAAGAAAAGACAACTCCAGAATCTATGAGCTAGCAGTGGTGGGGATGAGTTCTCTGCCATGTTCATGAGTCAGGACTCACTGGTTACTTTTTGCTTGGGTGAGAGGCATGGTCTCTGCTGGAAAAGCAGTGTCAAAGAGCTGCTTTCCTGAAAAATAAGTGTCATATGCCCATACCAATGAGTGCAGTCTTTGCTTCTTGCCCTGTATCATCCTTAGTTTCCCTGAAGTTATTTCCATTTGTGGATCCACAATGGATTTTGCACTTTTCAACTTTTTTCCACTACAGAGAGCCTGGTAACTCCACCCAGGTAAAAGCAAGGCATCTCACTTGTGCCAGCAGTGTCAGGGTAGAAGTTCTTGCTGTTGCCTCTCTCCATCAGTCATGTTTTGCCACAAGCAGATTGTACAGCTTGCATGAGGCATGGATCAAATGGCAGCCAATGCACTGCTGCTGAGGAGCTGGGGACAGGATCAGTTCCCTTCTAATTGCACTGCAATCCACACTCAGTTCTTTAGCAGTGATTGAAAATGAAATCTTAGCTCAGTCTGTGTCTAAAGCAAGCACGATATTCCCAGTGGGATTTCTCAGCTCTAGAGAGGAGCGCCAAATATATATTGATTTTGAAAGCTGAAGGAGGAGAAATGTTTGTTTGTTTGTTTAACTGTCAACTAATTTGTCATGTGGGTGACAAACAGGGCAGAGGGTGTCTGCAGGGGGATGGAACCATGTGCTCCTGTAGGTCCTTCATCCTGGGCTCTCCCTGTATGTGCACAGCTGAGGAAAGCCTGGGGTGTAGGTTGGATCTGCTTCCCAGAACAGAGCCAGCCATGAGCACCAAGGGCCAGCACCCAAACACTGACGTTTAGAGGAGTCTGCCGTGGGTCAGTTCACCTCAAACATCAGTCAAGTAGCAGAGAGAAATGACCAAAGCAAAAAGTGTATTATGTAGTTAATCCCCACACCTTAATTTCTAAGACAAATTTTTACCTGAACATTGAGCAGGAAATAGATGGCCTATTACAAATACGTGTCACAGCAGAGGAACATAACATCTGTCTTCCCAAGGATGCTGTGGGGTCTGTGGTGCTGCACCTCTCAGGAAAAACCTTGCATCAGAAAGTGTTTGAGCTGCTTTACCTGGGTTACAGCATCAAAGTTGCGTTAGTGGAGAAAGGAGTAAAGTAACAGCAACAGAAAATCATGAGTTTGAGGAGTTTGATCTATGTCAAGTCACCTTTGCTGTGGCAAATTGTCATTAAAGTATTTAAGACTTGGTTACTTTTTTGACCAGATGCAGGACATTCTCCAAAACACTTTTTTCAGTGCCTGTCTATAGTAGGTTTTCATTTTCATCACCCTTACATGTGTGAGATCTGAGGTTATATGGCTGTGTATGAATGAATTCAGAGTTCACACACATACTGAAAAATGTATTTGTTACAACTCTTAAGAATGTCATCATTTTTAAACTATTGGACCTGAAGTTACAGAGAGTGTGTTGATAAATTACCAGTATTTCTTGTGTGTTTGGAAGGGCACTGCTTTGGAGAATTAAACACTAGAAATAAAGAACAGTTTAAAATGAGTGAAGAGAATTTTCTGTCCTGCCCAGGATTTCAGCATTGATCTGTCCATGGCTTTTGCTGGCTTTAAAAAGCAGGGAACATATCCTGCTGACAGATGTTGAAGTCAGAAGGACCAGGATGAGATGGAAAGGGCCCAGAGGATTTGTCCCTAACTTGACTCCTGTCAAACTGTCTCTCTGACAAGGATGTTTTTTCCTCCAGTTGTAAGCACACAGCCCTCAAGGGGCTGAAGGCTTTCATCATTGCTTGCTTTTGAAGGGGAAGTTGTTGGCCGTTTGCCCAGTTCAGCTGCGAGAGGAGTGGGTTGAAATGCCATGGAAGGAGGCCAGCGTGCACTTTAACCTGGCGAGATTTGGCTCCCATTTGCGGTGTCATGATAAGGATGGGCAGAGCTTCCTCGTGCCGTGGGCGCTGGTGTGCGGCAATTCCAGGCACCCTCCTGCTCCTTGGGAGAGCCGCTGCTCCGGGGACCGGGGCTGGGACTAGGAAGGGATCAGAATAGAAACGGGAAGAGCGTTCCAAGCCTGCACTTCTGTTGTTGTTTTGAAGTTGAGCACTCTTGAAATACCCTGTTGAATCTGGGTTTCAGTTCACTTTGTTGCCAGTAGGGAAGAATCCCAGACTATATCGTTAACTTGCACCACTTCAGTTGTGTTATCCCTTAGGTGGAGAAACTGCTCCATTCCCTGATAGCTCTAAGGCCAAAAAGTTGTGTTTAATTTTGTATGGAATTTTATTTATTTTTATTCCATGGCTTGGGATAATAGGCTGTGTCAGTTAAGAGATGTGGTTATGCTTTGTAGCAATCAAACTTAATATCTGTTTTATATATTAATACTAATGACAGCTTCACCAGCAGTATTTTATATGTATATACGTGTGTGTGTATATATATATGTATGTCTGAAGGCACACACATAAATTTTTAATATGTCCTGCAATTGTTTTATACAGCTCTGTAAGTCAGCGAGTGCTGGTCTATACCTTGTGTACTGCAGTGTAGATTTTTGTGGGTATCCATTTCCTTATACATGGACCATGACCACAATTGGGATAATATTCTTGGCCTGAGCTGCCTGGCACAAGAATAGACACCTCAATTTGTGATGCATTGCCTTTGAAAACTTTGAAAAGTTTGCTGTAAGTTTCCATTGCACATGCTGAGCTCCCATCTCATGGGATGTTGCCATTCTGTTTAGCTTTTTAAGCATGTGGAGTGAGGAAATGTATTGGAAGAAAATACACTTACCTATTTAGACACATCTCTCCTTAATTTACGTCTTTAACTGTGTCTTACTGTAATGCAGTGATGGTAAGAGGTATTTTCACTGGCTACAGTATGTAGATGCACGGGTGTGTTCTGAGATACGAAGCAAGTTAAGAGGTAGATTCCTGTTTTTCATTGGGTTTCTATGCTTCAATTTAGTAAAAGCCAGAAAGCATTCTTTATGTTACTATTTAGAAGGATTTCTAGCGTTTTCATTTGAAGCAGGAAGACAGTGAAAAAGGATAAGATCCTCTTTTCCATTTCCAGCAATAATTTATCGGGAAAGAACTGGAGCAGGTCAGTGTCTGTCTGGGCAGGAATTCACAAATGCAGGCACAGGGCTCCCTCTGCGGCTCATCCTGGGAAATTACAAGAAACAGGGTTCCAGTAAAAAGGAAAAATTTGGCTTTTTAAAATGTCTCCTTTGTTTGCATATATGTACATAATTGGAAAAATGAATGCTTTAAATGTATTGCTGGTCTTTTGCCTTTACAAGCAATTCCTGTATATTAACCTTAGAGAGTTTCCTGTTCAAATGAGTATTCAGCTTCTCCAAAAAATGAATACACTAAAGAAACATTTTGCTGTTTTAAGTTCTAACATGATTCTGTGTTTTGTTTCAGGATATTGCCATATGGCTGTTTAGCAACTGGAGATCACTCTGGCCTTATAGAGGCTGTTTCTAGTTCAGAAACCATTGCTGACATTCAGTTAAACAGCAGCAATGTTGCTGCAGCTGCTGCCTTCAACAAGGACGCGCTCTTGAACTGGCTGAAGGAATACAATTTAGGGTAATTTCTACAGTTATTCTCTCAGCTATACTATAAGCTACAAAATTCCTCTTAAGTTTCTCTTTCAGTGTTGAGGAAGATGTGGTTTGTTGCTAATTATTTTTCTAGTGTGTCAAATTCTGACTGAGATTCATGGTGCCCTTGGGCCTAGCATTTGCAGCATTTTGGCTGTGTGCTGTTGAGTAAGTTATATTAAATTTGGCAACACAAACCCAAGAAAACTACATGAGTTTCAAGCCTTGATGTTGCCTTTCATATTGCTTATTCTCCATAGCTACCTTTACAGTATTTGTTTCTCAAATAATTCTGGTTTTACAGCATCCTAATGGGCTTCTGGTTTAAACAAGCAAAAATCCTTTTTGAGGCCAAGGCATGACATGAATTCTAACAGTGTGCACTAATATAATTTTCTTCGTGGTTACAGAGAGGACTTGGATCGAGCCATTGAAGAATTTACTCTGTCTTGTGCTGGCTACTGTGTAGCTACGTATGTACTGGGAATTGGTGACAGACACAGTGACAACATCATGGTCAGGAAAAATGGGCAGGTAAAAATCCCTTCCGTAGGCAGAATGCCTTTGGTATCTCTGGTGTACAAGAGTTCTCTTGAGAACTTGTAATTTCTTTAGTGCCTTGGTGAAATGAAAGCCGCACATGGTCAGAACTGATGTCTGGGGTTCACTGAGAGTTGGGCAGAGCGTCAAGGAAAGGGAATGCAATGCTGGTGGAAGGGCAGAGCAAAGCCTGGTCCATCAGCAATTCTGTACTGAGAGAGGCTGTTCTGTAGAGTTTTTACAGAATATCCAAGAAGCCTTTTAATGGTTCAGATTTATTGAATAAAAGTGGTCTTAGAGTATCTTACAAAAGACCGCCCTTAAAAATTCATGAATTGCATTTTGGAGCAGTGTGGTTTCCCTGAAGTGAGTCTCTACAACTCAGCCCTGCAGAAATGCTCAGTGTGGAACCCAGGACCAGCACCATGCTGTGCACTCAGAACCTGGGTGAGCTCTTAGACATAAATTTCTTAATTGTTACTTTGTACTGTAACTTGTCTGATTTAACTGAAATTATTCTGCCTGGAAAACTAGCAAGGGTTATAAAATTGAGAGTTTTACAGATATTTGCAATATTCTTTTAAGTTTGTACCTCCTGGAAGAAAGCTGGAATGCCCTTATCTCTTCGGTTCTAACAGGGGGAATGGCCATAGGCTCCTTCAGATTAACTCAGCTCTGCTACCTTTGGCTCTGTCCTTGTGTAGGAAGGCCTTGGATATGATGATGTTGAGCCTTGTGGGCTCATCATTGGGCTCATTTTTGTCTGATACTGCCAACAAGATGTCTCATGGCAGCAGCAGCTTAGACCTGAGAGAATCTTTCACATATTGATTTGCTGCAGTGGTCACTCATAAGAGCATGGATGTTATCATTGACTTTAAATCTTAAAATGTTTTAGAATTAGATACTCCCAAAGGGTTGGAAGCACAGGCTGTAGAGAGTTGCATTAGGAGTTAACTGTTCTTGATACCAGCATCCTGTAGAAATATTAGACAAGTGACACATTTTGCTGCAGAAATTAATTTTCTCTTGTTTTGGGTTTTTGTTTTTTTTTTTTTTTTTTAGCTCTTTCACATAGATTTTGGTCATATTCTTGGAAACTTTAAGTCCAAGTTTGGAATTAAAAGGGAACGGGTACCTTTCATACTCACCTATGATTTCATTCATGTTATTCAACAAGGAAAAACAGGGAACACTGAAAAATTTGGCCGGTGAGTGTTATTTTGATCTATTGGTAATTGAGATGATAATTTCCAGGATACCAGAACCTATCTGGGGTTGGTTTGCTCATTTGCACTTGTGTGGAAGTGTGCCAACACGCATTTTCAGGACTATCTGCTGCTCTCCCTGAGCTCTAATGTCCACAGATTATTTCAGAACCAGAAGCTGCAGCTCTGCAGTTGCTTTTGATCTCCCACAGCAGGAGGTAGCAGGTTCTGCTGGGCTCAGCTCTGCCTTCAGCAGCTCTAGGCTCCAGGCAGGGCTGCCAGACTCTTGTTCAAGCAAGATGCAGCACTGCCTTTAGGAACAGGCTCCCTTTCTGCCCTTCCTGTCCATCAGGGCACATTCATTGTGCTGCTCCATTCTGGCCTTGCTTGGATGCTTGGGCATAAGGAGCCACATGCTTGTGATCCACCAGCCCTGGCAGTGGGTTCAGTTTTGACCATGGAAGGAATTAGAGATGACAGAGGTTAGAGAAAGGCTGAATTGGTGCAGAGGGAATGCAACAGAGCTTTGGCTGTTCCACTGTAGCCCACCCGATAGGATCATCAGAGCATTTCACTTAAGTTCTCAGGGAGATGGGACACTGCCATGACCTCTGGCACTTTTGTTCTTTCTGAAGAACAGCTTGTGATGTTTTGTACCAAGGGCTTGTTGGGGAGACATGGGATGTATTTGTGAGAATGCACTGGAGGTTCTGCAGACATCTCTATCCTTTCTGTTACTGTGTTCCTACAGTCTGTCTTTGATAACAAATTCTGGCAGTGCTAGCACGCATTTCCATCTGTGTAAGCTCTCCCATGTTGTGCTCTTTGCATGTGCCTGGGCTGGACGCAGGTTCCGGCAGTATTGTGAGGAAGCCTACCTGATCCTGCGCAAGCACGGGAACCTATTTATTACCCTCTTTGCACTGATGCTGACTGCAGGGCTGCCAGAGCTAACCTCTGTCAAGGACATCCAGTATCTCAAGGTAAAGTAAGATCTGTGGCTCAGCAGGACTCAGCATTTTTCCAGGATGTGAATTTTTGCTTCCAAGATTAATACATTTTAGTTGTGAAAACAACATTTCTGTCAAGATTTCCACACGGTCCTCAAAGCTTTCTTTTTCAGCTCTATAGTACAAGGTCTGTAGTCAGTCCTAGTGCTCAAAGGCTGAGTTCAGGATTTCTGCATCTTAAATGGGGTCATCTCAGGGGTATTTTACATCTTGGCTCATGCACAAGCATAGACCTGTAAAGGTGAAAATTATTTGCTTCATTCTTTTTCAGTTTTATCTTTAGACCCAGAAAGATGTATTATTTAAACCAACTGATGTATTGCTCAATGAATAGTAAGTGAAAAAGTGTCAAAGCAGAACAAAACAGACTGTGGCTTGTGTTGAAAGGTGAAGGAGGCTTTAACTGTGTTTTTTAAAATTCCTAACAGTACTTGTTTTCCTGTTGTCTTAGGACTCCCTTGCCTTAGGGAAGAGTGAGGAAGAAGCACTAAAACAGTTTAAGCAAAAGTTTGATGAAGCTCTGCGGGAAAGTTGGACTACTAAAGTGAACTGGATGGCTCACACTGTTAGAAAAGATTACAGGTCCTAGAAGATTGTGGCATTTGCACTAAGCTGAAGGTTACCTTGATAAGTGTTTGTGAAGGGTTTCTGTCATATGGACCAACAAAACTTCAGGAAGCGTTGGGACAGCACTCTCAGGCACATGGTGGTTCTCTTGGCCCCACACAGGGTCAGGAGATGGACTCTGATCCTGATGGGTCCCTTCCAACTCAGCACATTCTGTGATTCTATGAACTGATTCAAAACAAGAAAGGAAACAACAATGAAAACAAACGGACTGAAATAATTCCTGAGTCTTTTGCACTCTGCTTCTGAATGCTTGATTCCAAGACTGTCTCTACAATTTGTGAACATCCTGGATAATCAGTTCCTGCTGACTTTGCACGCTGAGAGCTACTAGGCATTTTTAAAAATTCTTTGGTACTTTATGGAGGTGTAAATATTTGTTTTTATACGTTAGGGTAATGTGCTCTAACATATCCTCAGGAGGTTTGAAGACCTCTGACAGAATTGTTCTTTGTTTAAAGTTAGGACTTGAAGAGTAAATTTTTTTTTTATATCCTAATCTGGCTAAAAATGAGCGCATTGTGTATATTTTTCATATGACCTCCGCCCTACTGGCACAGATGCATTAATTCTACTGTAAATAGCAACCATGGTATCACTGTACTGCAGGGAGCTGCTTCATGTCTCGTGCTGCTGCCGAAGGAAAGGGTGGGTGTTTGGAGGGTTGGGGAGACCTCTGAGAGTGATGCAGCATCCAGATGTTCAGGGTTGCACCATTTTGTTCCTCTGACTTAACACACAGAACAAGCCCTTCAGAATGAGGAAGGTTAGGTCAATTCCAAACATGCCTGAGAATCCCTCGTTGGTTACAGTCTCCACTCCGCCTCTGGGGCTTTGCCTTCAGCTCCCAGAGAGGCACAATTTGGTTTGGTTTCAGCAAGAAGCTCTTGCCAGCCTTACACTGAAATTCATATCTCAGATGAGTCCTTCCCTGCAAAATGTACTGACTTATGTAAGGGATGTTTTTATTAAATATACTACACAAAGTGATTTTTAGAGCATACATACCAAAAACCCCAACTGTTTGGAGAAGCAGGTGTTGATGGGAAAAGATCATTCCACAGAACACCAATGCGAAGTCATTGATCTTCTCTCTGTATTTATTAAAAGCTTGCAGTAATGTTGCTTTACCAAGATATATATGTTGAAGATGGTTGCTGAAGAAACTGGATTTGTTTTAATTTATTTAGTGAGGTATCAGGCTTTTAGGTGCTTAAATGGAGAGCAAATTTGTTACGTGCAATAGGGAACTGCTGGTTAAAAGATGTAACAAACTGTTCCTGAACATCAGCAAGAGAGGTTTTGACTACTGCTTGTAGTAGTAGTTCCTTGTTCTCCAAGGAACACTGGTAGCTCTTGATTCTTGTGGACATTTGAAAGAGAATTAAACATATATATTTACTTTTTGACTAAACAGTTGTTCTGCATAGAAATGTTGGATTATGTAGGAATTTAATTAAAGTTGGTTTTACTTTGTTGAGAGAGTTTTATTTTTGTTGGTTTCTTTTAGAGATTTAGAACTTACCTGGAGTCTGGGTGGCATTCTGTGGAGGGCATTGATTCTCTTGTCCTCACCCTTTGGGCTTATCTGTCTGAAAAGACTTGTGCTTCTAGAATATTCTAAAAGTAACAAGTGGTATGTGGGTTGGTTTTGGTGGGTTTAGGGTTGGTTTTTCTATATACAATATAGTAGCATTTGAAGTGTGCCATGTCTTTTTTTTTTATTATTATTATTTCTATAGCAGATGGCAGGAAAGTTAAAAAGAAACTATGTTGAAGGTGATAGCTCTGAAAAAAGTAATTTCATCCTCAGGTAATTCACAGCATGTGAATCTGCATAAGGAACTGTTCCTGGACACATTTTATTTTTCTGTGAGACAGAGCACTTGGACATCTCTGGTCTTGTTGAGGGAGACATCAGCTTTCCCAGAGCTTTGAGATGAAGTTGGCAAGTGCACCTTGGCTGCCTGAGGCTGGTGTGTGTGGAATCTGATAGGAGGGAGCATGATGGTATCTTTATTTCCTTAGCTAAATGGCAGCTTGGTTCCGTGTTCCACCCCAGGCTTCCTGTGAGACTTGGAACAGGTGGTTCAAGTCTGTGCCTCAGGCTCCCCTCTGCAGAACTGCAGGTGAGAGCTGTGACCTCCAGATGCAGGAACACCTTCCCTGCCTTCAGTACCACCAGGGTTACTGCACAGAGTAAAGAGGTTTTGTGGTGTTTGATGGTTTTTTGCGTGCGACTTTAATGCAGGTTATAAAAGCACTTGAGATGGTGAGAAAATCCCATTGCCTCCCTTCTTGGAGGAATACTTAGAGATTATTAGGAAAAGCTACTTCTGCTCAGTATTTGTGTTGGTTAATAGCCCTTCAATGGCTGTGTTGTGTTTGGTTGTCTTTCTTTATGTTTACTCTTGGCAATTAATTAACAAGAATGGGGAAAGAAAGAGTGTTAGATGGTCTATTTTCGGAGTTTGGCAGCAAAGATGATGCATTTTCCTCATGTGAATTGATCTTGGTCTTCAAATAGCTGAGAAGAGATCCCAGGGATGCTTTCCAGGCTGACCTCTCAGGGCTGAACCTGACTGGAAGCAGCATTTACCACATCACCAAAGCTGATATTGTGATACCTTCATGTTAAGTTTTGAGCACAGTCCTGGTTTGCTGAATTATATTAGTAAATAGATCACCACTTTCCCTGGTTTTCATCATACTTGCTACAGCCTGTGGCATACAGACTTTGATTCAGAAAACACATAAATAAATAAATAAACTGCTTTGTGAAAAGTAAAAGGAGAGACAGTTTGTCATCCAGGAGAAGACTGGAATTTGGCACATCAGTCCATTGATTATTTCTGTACTTTCCTCCCAATATCCAGCTATAGTAATAAATTGGCAGGTTAATTTGAGCTGATTTGGAACATTATTTTAGACGATTTTCTGAATTCAGAAGTCATCAAATGGTCAGATTATAATAAGAGACTTTAAAGATTGTGTTGAACCTTCAGTTCACATGGTTTCATGTTAATTACCTTTCTTTGTCCACTGGAAAAATGACTTTTCTTTCTCAAGGCCTTCATTGTATCTGGCAGAAGGGAAAGCTGCCTAGGCTGCTTTAAAAACCACAGCTGAAATTGGGTATATGCAGTGTGTAAATGATCTTTATTTGTTCTGGTTTATTATTGATCGCATGATTACTTGATGGGTTTGCTTTCTGTACCTTGAATCATTTGTGACAAATGGTGACAGTTGCTGCTTTTACACTCCTGCTTGTCCTGTCTTGGATTTCCAGGGAAAGTGCTCCCATGGATTTGCCCTTCAGCTGTGGAGTTGCTTCCTTTCCCTCTCATGCTTGTATTGGTGGTTTTGGCAGTGGGGTGTTGTTGATTGTCAAGTCACTCACATTCTAGCAAATGCCTTGGACAGAGCCCATTCCTGTATTTAATATAATAGAGTCCAATATTCCTCTTTAATCTCCCAAAGCTATTGGAATCAGATAATTAAATAGTAGAGGCTCTTAATAATTGGTATGTCAGGCTATATCATAGCTTTATTCTGTAGGATGGTTTCAAGCCTAAATCTTTTAAATGTGTAATCAGTATTTCTATTATTATTCTTTCACAATATAGTGTATTAATGTAATTATATGTCTGAGCCAGCTTTAAAATCTAAGACTGAAATCCTCTGCTAACATAATTTTAAAAATGACTTGTCTGGCATGACACTGCCAAGAGCTGAGGGAGTGAGCTGTTCTGGTGGACGAGTGTCAATAGGTGCTGCTGTATGAGAGGACAGTTTCCTGTTGCTGTTGGGCCTCGCTGTTTGCATGGAGCTCTGGGGTTTTTAGAGACAAAAGGGCCTCATTGTGGAGTGGCTGATGAGATAAAAGCCAGGTTAAGCTCAAGGTAGTGGTGCTATCGCCTGACCTCAATGCCACATACATTAACCTGGGTATGGTAGGAACAAACGCCGTACCAAGCAGATCACTGCAGCACATTTTGGTAGCCAGTGCAGGAAAGGTGCAGTAATTTAACAGCTGCTGAGACAAAAAGTACAAAACTGTTCATGCTACCTACGTGCATAACAAAAATGTTGTAGTTATTCTCCCCAAATACAACTTCATGCCTGATAGAGAAGAGGGGAGGTGTTGGCGCCAGTGCTGAGCAGGGCATTGATTCGCCCTGCCCGTGTTAGCAGCTGTCCTTCAAACAGCACAGCACAACAGCATTCATCGAGGACAAGAGTGAGCGTCTCTTCAATGAGCTGGGTTTGCACACTGCTGGTACTTGGGTGCCTTTCCAGCCTAATAGCCCACATGAGGAGCTTGTTGTGTCCTTTAGCAAGCCACAAAGGAAACCCTACCAAGCAGATGCTGATAGAACTTTCCTTGTTCTGTCCCCTCTGGAACACTTAGATAAAGGCTCAGTCATGTGACCTATTGGAACTGATTTCACTGTATGGGACTGTAGGATTTAAAATAATGCTGTTGTGATGAGCTAGTCCTTCATCCTTTCAGTCTGTCACCTTGCTCTTCCTCAGGTGATTATTTGGAGAAGTGTCCTCTGGATTGCTTGATGAAGAGGAATGGGGTTGAATATGTATTTCTTAAAGAGTGGCTTACTCTTGGGAAAGCTGTGAAGGGTCCCAGTTTAGGAACAGCAGTCCCAGAGAAATGTGAAAGGTTAATTCTGGCTTGCCAGGCACTAATTGGCTTTTTAAAATGAATGGAAGTGGCAATCAAGCACCATGGAAATGTGGTTTTGGAGGGATTAAGGCCCTTGTAGCACAAGGATGTTCGTAAGATCTAATTTTTGGCTTTAGAAGTCTCAATTTGGGCAGGAAGTCTGGGTACTTGCTAGCAGTGTGCAGAACCAGTGAAGTCTGGGCAGAAGGGAGGAACCTGGTAGCAGTTCATTCCAGTTTGTTAATCCTGCCTAAAGCTTCCTCCTACATAAGATTCCTAATGGGTTTTGCCCTGGGAGCTGTCAGCAGCTCAGTCTAGTTTCTGAAATAGTCTCTGTACCTCTTGCATGAGGAGCATGGAGTGTTTGACATTCCACAAAGGGAGCTGAGCACTGCTGTTCAGGATACTCTGGAATGTTGTACATGTGGCTCTGAATTCTTCCTGTTGGAACTCTTTTCCGGGGGGGGGTGCGGAAAAAAAGCATGAGAATAGATGTCATAGCTCAGTCAAAGTATTCCCTAGGGATAGAAAAAAAAAAATCTGGATTCCAGTCACCTTACCAAACACTAATTCGAACAAAAATGGAACAGTTCCAAAAGAGGAGTGGGAAGGACAGAGAGCCCTTTTCCCTAAGGACTTGTTATTTTCGAATTTAGGAAAAGGAGAGATGAAACAAAGGTCCAAATGTCCCAGCCTGTGTTCTTCTGCTTGGCTAAATAAAAGAACCCTTAATATTAATGGCTGTGGGAGACTAAGTCTGTTTAGCCTGTTCCCTACAAAAGAGCAAGGAATTAATCCTGCGTATAGATTTGTGCCTGTTGGCATGGGAGGAGAAGATGCACGCTGCTAGACTTGGGATAATCTGTTCCAAAGGCTACTTCCACCCTTCACCTGTACTTGGGAATTCCACAGTGGTAAAGTGTCTTATATATGCCTGGACCTTAATGCCACCCACCCCTACCATAGAGCCTTGGCCTTATCTGGAGCTGTACTACACTGTTTTAAGAACTGCTTAAAAATACAGGTTTGGGTTTAAGAACACAAAGAAGGCTTAAATACTTTGTGAATTGTGATTTTTGTTGCTCCTTTTAAGGCAAGGTGCAGGATCACAAGTGAGATGTTGAAATCCTGTGAAAGTTTGGAAATTCCAGGAGGGAATTTGGATGTGATCTGCAATCCTTATGGCCAGGACAGCTTTTAGAAGCCCCTCTCCCCCATAAAGTCATATCTCTGAGCTAGTTAATTTAAAAATAAAACGTTTAATATTCCAGACCACAAACAACACTGAAGCAAACAAAAGCATTGCAAGCAGACCCAGTGGCTCTGCATGTAAGAGTCACGCTTGCTTTTGCAGCTAAATGGGATAATCTTTGTTTCCTTGAGAGGAAAAGGAAAGC
Source organism: Corvus kubaryi (assembly GCF_017639235.1). NCBI lineage: Eukaryota > Metazoa > Chordata > Aves > Passeriformes > Corvidae > Corvus > Corvus kubaryi. Next base: position 1,436,240 of record NW_024581136.1, on the reverse strand, counting down.
TCTGGAGAATATTTCTGAAACAATTCCCTGTCCTTAACAGCTGAGAAATGTTTAGGTTACAGATCTTTGTTTGCCAGGTTTATGCTGGTTAAATGAGTGCATCTGCTACATACAGACTGAACTACAGAGCGGCTGAGGCTGCGCAGAGCTTGCGCAGGCCCAGGATCCAGTCACGCTGATGGATCCCAGCTCTGGCATTTGGGATGTGGTCAGGCACTGGCAGGGCCCCCACACCAAAGCCGTCACCAGAGCAGGGCTGCGACCCCTCCCGTGTCGTAGTGGTCGAGCAGGCTGTGGGCGATGAAGCCGCTCTGCGAGTGCAGGGTGCCGCATTTCCGGCACAGGAGGATCTCGCATTTCGGACACATCTTCCCGGAGTGCGGCTGCCTCAGGGAACACATTTCCTCCCGCGCTGGCTTCAGCCTCTTGGAACCTTTCCTGTGTAAACTCCTCCGCTTGTCTTCAGAAAGCTGGCTTCTTCCCTGAGGGCTGGAACAGTCACAAAGAGAGGTGACAAGTTCAGCCCGTGCACTTCCTAGATGGATGAGGGCAGCAGAAGCAATTAGTGTGTGATTTATGAACTCTTCCACAGGCTGTACCTGTGACACACTAGGAGTGGGTGCCCGTGTGTGATCACCTGAAAAAAACAGGAATGGAGAGCAAAAAGGAGAGTCTGGCTCTGGTACTGTGGTGGCAGTGACAAGCCATTAGTTTTAGAACACAAAATTATTAAAGGATTTTCATCATTTAAACAAAACCGTAAAAGAGTGATGTCAGCTAACGGGGTAGGAGCTTTAATATGCAACTCTTCTGTGCGTGATTGTGGCATGAGCCTCACGTGTTTGCATGAAGACAAATTCCATGCAGCTCTGTGTATCTGACCTAGTGCTTCCCTATACCATCATAAAGGTTCTTTTCCCACTTGTGTGCACTAGCAGTGCACACTAATGCTGGCCAGTAGATAAGCCCTGTGTTACACTGGCCTTGAACAGAGATGGAAGAGCTGCAAGGAAAGCTCTCCTGATCAAATTAAATACCCTTCTATTTTACCTACATAATCCCTTACAAGAGCTCACGAATCAGTGCTGAATTGTAGAGATGATCTGATTTGGCTACACCACTGTGAAAGTTCTGCAAGCCCTGCTGGCTTGAATGTATTTAAAAACCACTGCCATGCAGTGTGTCTGTAGAAATACGTCCAGTAAAGTCTGAAGGCTGACTCTCTCCCCGTTAATGTGGGAGTACCTTGGGAGGTTACTAGATTACTGTTCAATTTTTTTTTTTTCTTTTAGCTCAAACTGAGGAAAATTCATATTTATCACATACAAATAAGGATCAGTGTTCAGAAAACATGATTTTACTGCTTCCGTTGTATTTATTTGCCTCCTGAATGCATTCTTCAGTGAAATTATGAACAACAGAGAACATTCACAGCAGTAATTTACTTCTTGGATGTTTGACTATGTTTCTAGTCCAGTTCCTCAGCAGTACAGCAAGAAAAATCCCCAAACCAAGCCCTTGGTATTAGTTATGCTGCAATTAGATCAAAAATCTGGCTCTCAGGTTCATTTCTTGTTAGTGTATTTTAATCTCCTGTGGAGCCTGTAACCAGCTGCTGTGGATATCAAGCCTAATGCAGTTAGCTGAGTAATTGTGGAGACTTGCGTGCACTTTCTGCTAAGACGGTAATTTCATGATAATTACCAAAGACAGACTCCTTTTAGGAGATCTGTAGGGAAAACAGCTCTTGGATGAGAAAAGACACTTTTTGGAAACCCCTCCTGATTTTAGCATGTTGCATACACTCCATTTACTTCATGTTTAGGAAGAATAATACCAAGGAGAAAGACCCAAGAGGAGAATTTTAAATCCCATAAGAATGATTACAATAACTCAAAACTTATACATTCACAAAGCAGTAAGCTCAAAATCACTTTTGCCTCTGCTTACTTTGGTTAAAAAAAAAAAATAGTTATTATTTGCTTGTCTTTTTGTTTTGTTTCCCTTTTTCTCCTTCTAACTGAAAAGAGTAAGTATAAAGGCACTATTGCAGGAACACAAGCATTAATTATGAATTCTCAGAAATGTAGTATCATTAACTTTGTTGAACAGTGATTTTTGCTGCTGCCCATACACTGACATTTTCCACTGCACCCTGGAGTTACAGCTTTGGTGCAACCAAAACTGCAGCAAAGTTATTGCTGGAAACTGTCCTGGGTTGTCCCCTTGGCAGTGCTGGTGTGTACCTGGAAAAACAGAGATGCTACTCCTGCTAATCTCTTGCTGGAAGCATAGGGAAATGGATATAAGACAAACACACAGACACACAAGACTTAGAGAAGTTAATTTCGTCTCTAGTGCTGCCAGTGACTGACTAGTTTTTAGCTCAAGTTGTTAGAGGCTGTTTCCTTGTTTGTGAAACAGTTAATACAGCAGGGTAACAAGGTGTCTGTGGCTCTTCCAAAGCTGCTCTGGAAATACGCACAAAATTTCTACATTTGAAAATGCATGCAAAATATAACCTTGGATGTACTTACAATTTAGTCTTAGGAGACCCAGAGAAGAGGCTCAGTCGAGAAAATCTCTTCTTAAACAGCCGGTCTCGCTTTTTTCGGCCGTGCTTCCCATCTCCTGTGCTTTCTTCTGTGAGTTCCTTCTTCCCTTTGTGCCAGCTCATTTTATCTGTCATAACAACAGCACCTGCTTAGCTGAAAACAGAAGTCTGAGTAGCTGTTTGAAAGCCTCTGCTTTGCTGTGTTGTACCTGGTGAAGTCTGGATCTGCTACTCTACAAACGTGTGAGGGTCCTGGTCATGCAGGAGTTCAGTGGAGATCAGTGAGCAGCCGCTTTCCATCAGATGAAGCAAATACCTGCTCTGAAAAATCCTGCAGGCACAAAGTGACTCTGGATATTCTTGCTCTTTTCCATGTAATTATGGAAAGGAGGCTTGGACATTAAATATAATGAATATTTCCCTTTGCATGCTCTCTTTCATGATTAAGTGGTTCCTTAAACCAAGAGTAGAGGCGGCTTGTTTGATACAAGCAAAGAGCCAGGAGCCAGGGAAACAGCTTTGTGCTGGGAACAGAAGCAGTGAAATAAATGTGAGATGGAACAAACTCTGCTAGGCAAAAACCAGACCCCCAAAAAGATGAAGAACCAACTGCAGATTTTAGTTAAGGCTTGGAAATTGTTTCCTTTTTCTTTTGATAAAGCAGTTGATTAGCCTGCATTTCCGCGTTGCAATGCTTTGTCTCCAAGAATTATCCCCTTGGCCTCTCTGATCAAATTAGTCCCTCTGCTCTACATTTGATATTTGGTAATTGCATTAACTTTTGGTTGCTTGACTTGGAGGGTCATGTTCACCCCCTCCCCTGTTGTCTTGTTCCTGCCCATTACAAATATTTTCCACAAATCTTCTAAAACAAATCACAGGAAGTTTGTAGGCTTAAAAACAGAACTGGCAACCATTTTTAACTCTTCTGCTTTTACTCTTCTCTTCCCTCCTTGTACCTCCTCTCTCCTCAGCCCCTCACAGCCTTTTAAGTAGAGTTCCCTACACCCAGTTCTTACCATAGGGATACACACAGGCAGGAGGGACTGGGCCTCACTATGCAAATGCTTTGCAGGATCACACCTGCAAAGTTTTTCATTGTGTTATAAATGTTTACCAAAATTATACATTAATACCATTAATGAGGAATGTAAATACCTTGAAGGAGCACAGAGTGTCACACCTTGCTACTCAGGCTTGGAAATGAGACACCTAGGGTTTTAACAGAACCCAGCTATGTTGGACCTGTATCTCTCACTGAAATGGCAGAAAAGACAATTTATAAAAGGAATTACAAACAGTTCACTGACCTGTAAAAGTAAACTATCACTAAAGCAGCTAATACGTTATGAAGGAATGAAGAGAAGTTGTGAGTGAAAGAAAATTACACACCCCACAGTTACAGACTTGATGTTTTAATTTGTGGCAAAAGAATCTGCAAATTCAAGACCCATTTTAGGCATGCAGTGGTTCTGAGGTGAAGCTCTGCAGAACAGACCACCTGTGGCTAATAAAATCAGCAGCTGGGCAGGCAGGCATCTGCCTTACTTCTGAGAAGGGAGCTGCAAAGGTAGGTTCTTACCAATTCCACTTGTCTAAAAAGTCAAGAGAAGAAAATGAAGCATTGAAAATAAACATGTAAGACTTGGTGACAAAGGATTGAAGATACTTAGAATAGATCTTTTCTTAATCCTTTTAGACCATAATTTTTGAAAACTTGTACTTTGGACATGTATAGTATTTAACTTCTCTTTTAAAGATGAATTTGTCTGGCTATGCTGAATTTCCAGTGTCATAAGTTCTGATGATTTAGGGGGGAATTCTTCCTATACTTTGTTTAAATGCATTGCCAGATCAGAAGATTTGAAAACACAGCATTTGAATAATTGATTTATTTAGCTTGCTTTTCTTTTCTGCTTAAATCTTGTGAAACTTAATTACAACTGCTTTCTGTAAACCAATTAACTGTTCTCACCTTTCTTATTTAGCACTGTGTTTTGTTTTGTGAGCCAAAATAACCAATACCAGTGTTATTGTGGCTAGCCCTGAGATTTACTCTATTATATGGGCAGTTTATAAATCTATAGATTACATGATGACTCTTCAAATGGGGATCCTACTTGCAGATCTGTGAGAAAATACATTTCCTTCAGATGAAGATCATGTAACAGCAGTACATAACATTTTCAGGGGCCTCGGTGTTCTATCTACAGGTTGTCCCTAGTTAATTATAAGCAAGGTCTAGTACCTGCAAGACTCCAGATGCCAGAATTGATTTCCACTGATGATGGTTGTTGATGGCTTTCATTCTTGAACATCCTAAGCAGTGTATTGGTGGCTCTGAAACTGCCTTCATATACAAAATTTTGCTTCAGTACGAAATACAAATTATGGATGGGGTAAAAAACCACCACCACCATTTTACAAAGCAGACTGATTGTTTTCCATACCCAAGATGGGCAGGCTAAAGGTGCAGGAAGCTATTTTCCAAAAATGGAGCATTTCTATGGCATTCCTCCAATTGCACCAGCCCTGATTCAGCTGTTACTATTATACCAAACAGAGTAAGAGGTAAAATCTTTGTGCAAACACACAGAGCAAAAGATGCCAGACAGGAAAGGAGAGCTGGAGAGAGGAAAGTACCTGAATAGCAACTGGGGGACAATTTTTCTGTGTCCCTGGGATGCAGATTTTCTGATTCAGTTCTGTGACTTAAATGAAATTAAGCTGTTTGAACTAATTCTGGTTGTATTATTTTTGCCACCACAGGGTGTCTCTGCATCTCTTCCAACACCAAAGGCTCTGGTAGCCTTTAATGATAGTCTGCAAGCTCCAGGGAATGTAGGGCTAAAGGAAAATGTCCCCCAGGTGAGCTGTGGATTTTCTTCAGGATCATGAGCCTTCTTGGATTGGAATGGTGATGCTCTCATTAGCTGGTAGGAAATTATTTTTTTAGCAGCTATATTGCAGTGATGTTTAATTTGGTTTTGAGAACTCTCTGGTACCACACCGGAAGAAGCCATGGCTATATGATGTGGGGCACTGATGTAGCTTCAGCTCATTCTGCACTACGCTCACAAGGTCTGAGGTATTTTCCCTGCAGTGGAGCGCTTCTGCTAATTTCTGATCTCTAATTTTTCTGACTGCCATTTCACCTTTATGCTTGTGTGGGCATTTTCTGTTCCCCTTCACTCAGGATAAAGCTGCCATGGAGTCAGCACAAACACTGTATCATTTGGTCTGGATAGTTTGTATAATAAAACATTTTAATATGCTGGGCTTGGAGTCTTCCAGGCTTGTGGGGGGTTTTTTTGAGTCTTGTGAGCTTTGGTCTAGAGTCAGTACTTGTTCCACCCTCCATGTAGTTGTAGTAATGACTTGAAGTGAGACCACAGAAAGGGCAGAAAGATCTAGCAGAAGGTCTCTCTCTCCTAGAAGCTCCTGGCCTCACAAGCCAGGCATGACTTCTCACTTTCTCAGTATTCAGATGAGGCTTGAGTTTGAAGATTAAGGTGATAATGGTAGCAGGTGATACCTGTGTTTGGTGCAAGCCTGTGTGTGGGTGCTGATGTGGCTGTGTGCTGTAAGGGTATCATATAAATGTATCTTTGTCTAGGACATCTGAAAAGTAAACTCCCCTCAGGAGGGAAGAGCTATGGAGGAATTCCAGATTAGAAGTGCTGAGCTAAGTAATCTGTGGATGGATAAAGCTTAAAGGTAGTTGGGAATCTCCTAATTATCATGAGGGCATACCAATTGTTTGAAACTCCATCTTTTCATAGAGAAAATACAGTTTGAAGTGTTTTCTGCTTCCATCAGGAAAAGTTTCTCAGAGCAAGGGTCTTATGAGTGTGATATGTGAGCAAAAAAACTCAGGCTTAAAGTGCTGCCCAAAGTGACATTTATTCATTCATGCAGGTAATTAGCTTCAGCAGAAGAGACAGAATCACCCTCCAGTGGCAGGAGGTATGAGGAGTCTTTAATGCAGTGAGCAAGCTCTCAGGCAGCAGAGGGAGAAGGGAGAGAGGTTCTTGTGACTAAGTCACTCTGAGGAGTTCCATAGTTCCCCAAGGAGCTGGATCCCTTCAGAGCTGACAGGCCCTGGCTTATATCTGAATCAGGCTGTGATAACACCTGAGCCTGTATTTGGGCAGTAACTGAGTGTCCTAATGTCTGGGCTCTGGGTGTTGTCACATTCCCTGGCTACATTCTCCATGAAAATACTCAACTGGCTGATAACAAGTTTAGAAATTAGGATTGATGCATTGCTCTCCCCCAGTAACTGTGGTGCCTGTTGCTTTGAGGAACAATTCACCTTTTCTTAGATTTCCACGTCAGAAAACACAGATTTGGTCTGTTGACACTGTTGCACTTTATTTCCAACAGGCACCCCAAGATTTGAGGTCTAGATACTCAGAAAAGCTACTTGCCTCACCCAAATACTTGGTTTGAATGGCTAGTGCTAGCTGCCACTGACATCCATGGAAAATTAGTGAAGGCAGCGACAGGTGAAGTATCTTCTTACAAGTGAAAAAGGTATCATTTGGGACAGCAATGTTAAATGCCACTTCTTGGAAAACCATGCAGACTTTCTTATTCCTTCACCTCTGTTTAGAGTATGTGAAGGCCTTGGTTTGAATGCAAGGGAACATGTGTTGCTTCAGAATAAGTTTTGTTCTGTACTGGGGGATGGGGCATGAAAGGGAAGTGCTAATGTTCATGAAGGGTGAGGTTGGATACCTGGATTTAGGTTGAGTGTGAGGTGATATCTAAGCCAGAAGCAAGAGCTGTACTTCATCTGAGAGACACAACCTTTCCAGAATCAGTGGTTGATCTAGTAGCTTATCTGTCTCTGGATTTGCTCTGTGCTATAGGTTTTCATTCACAAGCACTCACCCATGACAGCAGGGGCTGAACAGCGGCACCTTTCGCCATTCTCTCCCTTCTAAAATTTTTTTCTTTCTAGAGAGGAGAGGGAGAAAGAAGGTGGTTAGAGAAACAGACAATGGTTTTCACCTAAATCCCCTCCCAGCCTGCTAGCCGCAATGAGCCCGCTCCGGTGACCACACCCAGGCTTTCCCTGCTCGGTGCGGGGCGGGATGCGGGCAGGACCCGGAGGCTGCCTTCCCGTCTGTCACTCCAGGACTCGCTCCCGCCTGGCATGAGGGTGTGGAGGGGGTACCTCCGTGCCTCGCCTCTGCTTCCTACTCTGATGTGAGGCGCAGGCATGCTCAGTAGCCGGTGCCTACCCCTCCTCTCCCAACAACAGTGCCTACAACAGTAGGAGACTGGTGGCAGCAGGCGCGGAGCCGAAAGCCATCTTTGCTGGAGAGGGAGGCAGCGCACCCCGCTCGGCCCCTCGCCATGTGAGTACCGGCCCGGGAGTGCTGCGGGCTCGCAGGGGACCGCGGGCACCCTGTTGCTCCCGCAGCCCAGGGGTTTAACTTGTGCCGCCCGGGGGTGCGGGGATGGACGCGGGGCGGCTCCGAGGGGCGGCTCGCAGGGCGTGGGGCTCGGCAGGTGCCGCGCTCGGAGCCTGCGGCAGCACCGCCCGGTCTGACCGGGCTGCTGCTGCCGGGCACCTGAGCGCCCAGATGGGCTTGCTCTGCTGGTTATCCAGCTGCCAGGCAGCAGCCCAGGGGGTTATTGACACGTATCTAGTCGGATTAATACTGAAAAGGGAAGGCTGGGCCAAGATCTTCAACAGGTTCGAGTCAGGATTGTTCAATAGCATGAGTCACTCAGCGCTGCTGCTCCACAGCAAATGGGTCCTGCTTGTTTTCGCTGTTTGATGAAATGTTCTCTCTCAGATGATTGCCGTCTGATCAGTCCAGCCTCACCTTCTCCAGTACCAATGGCTTCCTGTCAGCAGTGCTTGATAGTAATCTGTTCCTTCCTGTTCCCATCTCTCCTAAAACCTATCCAAGTTTTTGCATGTAGCATTAAGGGAAGCATTAACCTTCTCTGCTAGGCAATGATGAAACCCCCAAAGCCCATTCTGAAACCAGAAGTGTGCTGAGGTAAATAGGAATTGATCAGACCCCTTTTAATTCACAAAAGGATTCAGGCAGCTAAATGCATCATTTTACTATTGCCTCAATTCATTGCTCATTCCCCGTGACCCTTAAGGGAGAGCCTAAGAAGATGTTGAAAACAGTCATCGGTGCTGGTACTGGGTGATCTTGTAAGAACTGGAGCTTGGTTGATTCAGAGAACATGAGGAGTGCAAACTGTCCTGGAAATCTGTGATTAAATTACTTTTAAAATATTTCCAATAACTAACTGTTCTTCAGGAGGCATTTTCAAAATAGAGTCTACAATCACATATTCTGAAATGTTAGCTTTTGTCTTCAGTGCTATTTCTTATATAATATCTCAGACAAGAAGCTTTTGTTCATGTCGTCAAAAATATTTCCAAAGCAAGGAACTCTTTGGAAGTCAAAAAAACAACTTTCTAAAAGAAGATTCCTTATGCAAACACTGAAGTCTATCACTTAAAGTCAGTGCATTGAAGGCTCCTGTTGCCTAGCTGTGTTTATATTGAAACAGATGATTACATCAAATATTTTTATTTGTTTGTGAGCTGTTCTTCAATGATTAATATGAGCTTGCTGCTGCAGTTTTATACAATCTGAGCTGTTCTGACACTAAGCAGTAATCAGATAATGTTTAACATAACCTGTGTGTGTTTCAGTCTTGGCGTATATAGGTTTTCATTTGTAAATGAAGTAGAAAGGGTGATATTAATATAACTTGGTTATACTTCTTCTGTAGAGGCTTTACATCAGACTTCTGACAAAAATTAGAGGAAAAAGGGAAAGCAGGTTTTGTCTAATTTGGCCAAATAGACTTTCAGTTTGATAATCGAAAGAAAACCAAAACAAATAAGCAGCTTGTCATTGGCAGTGTCAGTTGGCTTCTGTTTCATTGCCAGGTATTGTAATGGAACCTTTTCTTTGAAAGTCTCCATGAATGTCATGTCCCAGTAACTTCTGAGTTACTGATGAACAACAGAGGTAAGTGTTTATTAGCTACTGACTTGCAGCAGTTGACTGGCTATCAGAGCCATTTGCTAGTGAGCACCAAACACTCTCTGGAGGTCGCTTCTCCTGCTGTTACACCTGCAGGAGTATCAGGCTCCTCCCGTGCCTGTCCAGACCCGCACTGACACGCACACAGTGCTGTGTCTTCCCTGGTGTGAACTGCTGTGATAAAAATCTGCACTGGGCCAGATGCCAGCTCCACCTACCCCAGTGTGCTGTCCCCAACAGCAGCTTGCAGGGTTTGCTCAGGGAAGAGTACAGTGGGTATGCCGAGGTATTCCCAGAATACTTTTCCAGTTTCCAACTTAGGAAGACACCTGGGGAGAGTTCTTTGTATTTCATGGCTCCCAGGGGGTTTTGTTCTTTCAGTAAGGTGTCCAGTAGCTCAGTTTTTACTGTCCTGGGATGAGGAGCCCTGCAGCTGGACAATACAGCACGTGGAAGCAGCTTCCTGTTGGTTTTGAGCTGACAGGTAGCAGGTTCCACCTGATCTTACTCTTGTATTGGAAACCAGAGAACAGTGTTCTTATTCACCGTGTTTTCTGTGATCCATGTTTGTGTATCTCCCCAGCAGACCTGCATGATTCACATCAGGTGGGAATCTGTCCCTGTGGCCTCTATCACAGTGAGCACAATCTAGGGCAGGTGAGATACATTCAGGTAACAGGCAACTTTCACCTTTATGCAGGCAGAGGAGAGGAAGCCATAACATCAAAAGGTTGGATGAAAGGAGAAGGATATAAAAGGGATTTAAAGCAAGAACAGAGAAAGGTTAGACCTTGCCAGTGCAGCTAGGAAAATTGTTCTGGGTGTGAGGGAGAGCACACAAACTCATTTGGAGGAGATGTGAGAAGCAGTGAAGGACAAAATGGTGCTCAAAGTTGAGGCACTTATAGGCTTTGTTCCTTGCTGGAAAACAGGCCAACAGCAGCAGGTGAAGTTATGGATTTGTTTAGTTTACAATGGTCACAACTCAATAGGTAATTATATACAATAGCAGCTCAAGGCATCACGTCATCTGTTGTTTACAGACAGGTCGGTGACCAGACAGCAGGGTGCCTTTGATTACATTAATCCAATACAAATGTGCTCTATTGCAGGGGACAACTTTTGTGAGACAAGCACCAAAGCAAAGCACCTGGCTCTCCCTGGGGCAAAATTGGAATCTCATTCCTCGGGTAGCAGTTAGAGCTTCCTAAAAAAAATATCCTTCTGCCTGTTTTAGAGCAGCAAGGAGTCCATCCTGGAGGGGGCAGGTGGGATTAAAATGGTTCCAGCAGTAGTAATGAGTCTGTTCTGGTTGAATGTCTATTCAGTTTCTCTGAGGAGAATGTCGTGACTATTGTCTCCTGTTGTTTGTAGAGCAGTACTTAGCCCTGCTTTTGTGAGCATAATTTTATAAAACTTGTCAAAATCTCCCTGCCCTTCTCTTGTACTGATCAGCAGAGACAAACGATTCAGTATAATCCTCTTCACAGTCCTTATCCACTGCTTTCAGGGAGTTTAGTGGCTTACAAAAGTGCATACAGCTAGTGCATGTCCTAGGAAAGTACAACAAGCATGAAATGGAGGGGTACACTTTCTAAGTGGTGCAGCTGTTCCATGCTGTAAGTGTCTGTGTTCCCTTAGAAGTATGTTCCACAAGAGCATTGTGCAGGGAGATGTGAGTCCACTGGAGCTCTCAGGATTTTATACCTGGTGGCCTGCTGCCTCAGACCCAGACAAGCCAAGGCCAGGATTGACATTTGCTGACATTCTTCCTCCTCCCTGCAGTCAGCCAGAGGGACTGATGGTCTGAGACTCTTGTAGTACTTGTTTCCCGCAACCAGGGCTGTGCAGGAGTGGGTCGGTCTTCTCATTTAAGGGATGTAATGGAGCTTGTAGTGAAAATAACCAGGCTGTTCTCAGAGGAGCAGGGCTGTGTACATGAGAAGAGGATGCTGAGAAGTAGAAAACACCCCATTTTCAGCATAGTTCTACGCTGACTCGTTTGCTGGTTCTAAGGCTCACAGCTCTTAGTAAGGGCGTTAGGACTAAGAGCTGCTGTTTCATCTGCTGCCTGGAGACATCACCAGAGGGATATACGTGTTTCATTCATTGTTTGCTTCCCTCGACTTGCTCTCTTGTGGCATTCTGCACAGATCAGCTTCATGTAATGTGGTATAAATAAATGCTTCCAGCTCACATGAAGTGTTATTCCTCATACACTCAACTTGCCATTTGAAGAAAGGGTGGCCCAAGTAGGTAATGAATCTTTTGGATATTTGGGTGATGAGTATTTGAAAGTGTAGAGATCAAACTGCATGGTGTCTTGAGGGCCTCAGCTAAGAACGTAATCTCAGAAAGGGAGCTACTGGGAATGATATATGACAAGTACAGACAAAGATTATGTGTCCTAATAAACATTCTTCCAAAAAGGCTAATATGAAGTAGATGAAACCCAAATGCATTTAGTTTGGTGGTCCCTTTCCCTGTCTCTTAGCTCTCATTCATTCTGCTGTGCATCAGCCATAACTTGTTCCAGTTGACTTCCAGGCATTTTGCACAGGTAGCTCCAGCTGTGGAGTGACTCACAGGACACTGAGGGTGGCTGCAGTCGAAGATGAATTGGTCTGGCAAAGGAACATTTCTCCTTTTTTAGGAGCTATTTACATAATTAATGTCTTCCTGAAGAATCAGTGATTAGGCTGTGGAGCACCAGGCAAAGCCATGTTTGTGTGCACGTGTGTACAGAATGTTCCTGGGTGGGGGGATGAACAGGCAGGGCTGAGGAGAGGAGAGCAATGTATTCACTGTTCTCTCTCTCCTTGCACGGCTCCTCTGCCACCATTGGTAGGATGCAGAACACATGGAAGCTGCTCCCTGACAGCTTTAGCCAAATGTTTACAGTTCCGGAAGGAGCAGCACAGACACGAATAAGTTCAGATTGACCAAACTGTTTGTTTTAAGCAATTACAACTCAGAGACAGAATATTCTCTCTCCTACATCATTCAGCACTCTCTGCTGTCATTATTCATAGCGATTACCTGCAATTAACTGGCCTGGGTTTCTTTAATGGTGCAATTCCTTTTTTTTCCTGGTGTCTGTGGTTGAGCACTCTAAACCCTTTTCCATTATTCAGTGAAGAACCATCAAATGATTGCAAGGTAGGGTTTTTTTAACTGTTCAGCTACAACAACCTTATGTTTTTTCAGTGTAAATTAGTAAGTAACTCATTGAAATAGAACTGCCTGTACCTTTGCAAGTGTTTTGTTGGTTCTGTACTGGGTGATATAATTAGAATGGAAGTTCCTGACCAAATGATCTGAATTACGTGATCCAGTTCCTTGACCTTTTTGGATGAAAAATTTAATAAGAAAAATAAAAGTATTTATATTTCGGAATAAATGAGAGAAAAATTGAATTTTTCAGGTGTTTTAACTTATACCTGGACTCAGTATCACAGCATCAAAAGAGAACTCTTCTGGAAAATAGAGATTCTCCTATTATTACCTTTTAGAAGAAAAACCCCATAATGTTTCAGGATTTGTGCTTTGTTCAGTTATTTGTTGGGGTTTTTTTAAAGTACATTCTCATCTATTGCAGTGCACTTTCAGTGTAAACCAGTAAATGTATTGGAATGGTTTCCAGTGTGTGGTCACTGCCTGTTTGGAAGCACCAGAGAGCTGAAAGTTTGTGTTTGTGAGGAGACTATGCTGTGAACTTCACTGGAGGTTTCATTATTTTGAAACCTGTCGATACCACACAATTGCAACAGCCTTTGCAAGTAGCTGGAGACAGAAACAGAACTGCTGGGTGGTAGGAACACCCCAGAGACTGTGATGGGTCCTGTCTCATCAAATGATCTCCATGTGCTGGAGTCTGACAAGGCAAGCAAGTGTCCATAGAGTTTCCAAAACTCCTTATGTGATCTGGAAAAGAGTTGAAGAGAAGAAATACACAGTGATAAGTGTTGTATTGAACTCTTCTTAGTGCTTGATCTGGATAGGTGCTGATTTTCTTTTAAAATGCTTACACAAGGTCCAGATGGGAATTTATATATTGAAATTTTAAATTTTTAATTGGTCATTGAAATTTGAAAAGTGAGCAGTATTAAAAGTGAAGTCATTGTAGCAAAAAGGTTTTTCCTACTTCCTATTCTGGACAATGTGTTGTTACAAAATTATCAAAAGATATCTTTGCATTCTAGGAAATGAAGTTGCAAAATTTGGGTTGAAATAACTTCTTGAAGGACTGCAGTGCCTGTCTTCAGGAGAGATGTTTTGAAAATTGTTGTGGGAGATAATAAAAGATCTGACTGGATGGTGTTCTGAGCAAGCCCATCTAATGGGCTCTGCTTTGAACAGATGGTTGCACTAGATGATCTCCAGAGGTTGCTTCCAACCTCAGTGCTTCTCTGATTCTGTTTGAAAAGGTCAGTCAAAATTGAATATGTTCGAGTTAATTAAACTAACATTTGGCTGTTTCCCAAACATTCAAGATCTTGATGTTTCATCCAGATAACTTGGTAGCACTTTGATTTTCAACCCATTGGCAGTGGATGCCACAGAAATACCTCTAAAAGAATGGGAAAACATATGGTATTCAGGAAGGGAATGCAGGAGCTTGGAAAAATGCAGATCACTGGAATGCATTATTAAATTTGGCTTGAATGCAAAAGTTCGTGTTCCTCCCACAGAGAACAAAACCCAGGTTCTCTGCAAGTGAGCTTTCTCATCTTTCATCTTCAGTGCAATCTTCTCTAGCTTGGTGTCAGCTCCCAGCTCTCTACACCATGTCTCACAAGACCTTGATAGTCTGGAAAAAGCCATTGTGCTGTTCCCCTGTAAATGCTGCCTCAGTAGTGCAGAGTGATCAATTTAATAAAACCGTATGTGCTTATATCCAGTTAGAGCATTCAGATCTGTAACAGAGGAGATGGAAATCTCACTGCCACATGCAGCACACAGCAGGAGTCGCCCTTAGCAGACAAGGAGTGGTGTGCTGGCCGAGGCAGGAGTTGTGACCCACTGCTACAGAGCTGTGGCTTTAGCAGCTGGGTTTGTAACTTCTGGAAATGGTGAGTTTAATCCCTGGCTTGTCTACCAGCTGGTGGCTGTTGGAGTGGCACGAAGGGCTGTGTGTGTCAGCACATGGCTGAGGAGGTGGATCCCTGTCTGTGGAGCTGTGCAGGAGCTCTGTGGGCACACTCTGCAGAGCAGGCTCTTTATACCCGTGCTGGCCACCTCTTGTTTCTGGGTGTCAGAAGCAGGGTGAATCCCTAGCCCGGCACCTTCCCTGCCTCTCCAGATCTCCTTCCTCATACTAGATTTCATGTACCTCTGGAGGAGAGGTGAGGAGTGAGTTTTCCCAGTGAGCCATGCAAACTGCATTTCTTGCTGGAATCGATCTCTGAACCTTCACAGTGAGTGATCCACCCAAAGTACTCAGCTTTGCTGAAGTATGGAGCCTGTGTAAGAGCAGGTGTGCATCCATGAGGGAAAGGTCTTGGGAACTGGCTCCCTAGGCTTCTCAGCATCTCCCCAGCACACACAGAAAGTCAGGGGTGCTGGCTCTAGGAGGTGGGGGTGTTGTACTCGTTGCCTTTTTAGAACTGAGGTCCCAGATCATGCAATGTCAGCATTTTAGAGATATAAGGATCCTGATAAAGCTTTTCTAGAAACTATGAAAATCATTAATTATCCCGAAACCCACTTGTTATCTGCTTCAGGAGGTTAATGGTTAGAAATTGCATTTGTTCATTTGAATTCACATACAAAAATAGCTCATCTTTATCATGCTAGTGACTGACCCTGTGCAGGGCCTTAATTACAGTGTGCTGCAGTAAGGCAAAGGGCACTGCTGCTTGAAAGGATAAACCTGGTCTGCTGGCACCCACCACCTAATGTATGGGCTAGTGTTTTGTACTTTATTTTGGAGTTTAGAGGGGAATTCTAAGCCTATACATTCCTTACTGCTGTCAGTGATCCTGAACAACATTAAAAAGAAGAGACAAAACTCTCTCACCCCCTCTCTCCCCCTCACTCTTTTAGGCTGACTTGTGGGAAGGCTTTCTGAACTGCAGCTAGGTTTCCTGATAGCTGTGACAGAGAATGGTTCCCCCTTCTCTTTCCTTCACAAATCTCCAGTAGTATCCACTTCCAGCGTGTGCACAGAAACAATACCTGCACCCAGCAGCTGTCACCCGTGGTGACAATTCAGATGGGGAAAGGGGAAGGGAAGCAAAGGAATAAAGAGCTTTAATCAATGGCACCAAAACCATCACAAGTGCACTGAGTAACAAAACAGTCCTTCCAGAAGGCTTTGGGTACTGGGTTGTTTCCTGCACTTCAAAAGGTGACTGGGATTTGATGATGACTTCCAGCCCATCAGCTCACCCAAGGATATGAAGGCAGAATTCACTGAGCTGGTGTCAGCGCTGCGGTTGAGAGCCTTTCTGCTGATTGGGATCTGGGGACAGCTCAGCTTGGGAGTGGGTACTGCCAGGATGAATCAGCAGATATCTTCCTGGAAGCAATTGACAGTCTGGATATCCCAAGTGTTTAGCAGAGATCCCACCAGGCTATAAAAGTCTGCTTGTGAAATGCTTGACTTCTTCTTTCCAGCAGGGAGCTGTACAGTCATTCCCTGACAGCTGAGATACTGTCTCCCACACATATGAAGATCAAACAGTGACATTTTTCAGCAACTTTGTTTACTAGATGATATAAATACAAAAATATTTCAAGTCACTTAACACCTTGATGCTTTTTTCTTTGCATTGAACATTTTAGGGAGACAGGGGAGAGGGAGTGGAAAGGCAGAATATGCTCCACATGTCTTGGCATGTTGACAGGAGCCACATTTTTCATCTCAGTCTCTACTGCTTCATGTACATGAAGCAACATGGTCTCTTGTATTTCATCCTTGTAACTGATACGTGGCTTCAGCAGCAGCAGCGTTAAAGCAAAGACCTTTCCATCAGCATGTTCATTGCCCTTGTAGTGACAATCAGTTTTATGCACTTGACTCTAGGGGAGAATGAGCAGATTTGATTAAGTTCTGTGCAGACCGAGATGTCTTAGCATTAGGATGATCTCCTAACAGAAATCACAGCTGACAGGTGCTTTTCTTGTTTAACCCCCACCTGGCAAAGCCAGTTATGCACTATGCAAGTTGGTATTTTTTTTGTTGCTGACTCCCAGGCAGCTGTTTGCTCAAGAGCTCCTTCACCACCACAGCTTTAGAAATAAAGCCTGTTCAATCCTGATCTGCCTCTCCCAGCCCTTCCTCTTTCATGAGCAGCCTGGATGGTGAAACTCATCATGCAGAAAGGAGGCACTTAGAGAAAAACATAACAGTTAGAGTCAAACACTATATATTTGGGCAGAAGAAAGAACAACTCAGAATGTTTGTGTCTAAGAATCAAGAGAGGGCCTGCACCTTGGAGAAGGAAACAAGAAACCCACAGAGCAGAGTTCCTCTCTAGAATACCCTTGTTCCTGTGTGCTGCCGGTGAACAAGGGGTACCAGGATTTCTGAGTAACTTGCTGTAGTCTTGGAGGAATCTGTAGGTCTTGTATCAAGTGAAAGAACTCCAGAAATCATACATTTGGTTGCACTGAATGAGTGCTAGTACTTAAGTCCCTTAGAAGATTAAGTGCTATGTAGCAAGGGGACAGGGGTCCAGAGGGGTCCTATCTGTGTAGGAAGTTAAATCCAAAGTCCTCAGAGGCAACATGGCTACTGACTCTGGATCAGGCTCAGCTCAGAGCTAAATCATTCTGTGCAAGGTACTTTCACTCTGAGATGCTGCAGTAGCATTGCATAACGTGAAGGGAAACGTTCAAAAAAGTAGCAAAGAGTAGTTCAGAAGGTAACTCCCAATGAATTAAGCATTACTTACTTTGCTGAGTGAACATGAAAAATCCCCAAATATTGCAAAATATTAAACATTCAACAAAACCTAAATAGTGACTAGCCAAATGTTCATTTAATTTAAAACGTCACCTTTTTTTTTTTTCTTTCTTTCTTTTTTTTCTTTTTTTCTTTTTTGTTTTTGTACTTTGGTGGTGGTGCTTGTCTCTGGGTCTGTTCTAGTACTTCTTGTCTATTTACAGCAAAGGCAGCTGTTTCCTCAAAGCGGAGCAGAGTATGTGTGCTTCACTGTTTGGATACATGTAACCATTTGTAAAACTCATCTACTGGGAAGGACTTTTCTCAATGGCTTACGTTTATTTCTGTTATCTTTGTTTTGCTTTGAAATTGATTGTGCAGGTTGCTGATGGGATTTTGCGTGTAAATGACAAGGGAAGGTACTTCATAAAGATTGCATCCTCTCTTTAAAAAAATTATCATCTAGGATTTAGGCTGCAAAATGAGAATCTCTTCTTATTTGGAAGGCATGGGGAAGTATTGTGAGTAACAGAGAGGAGGTAGCAGCTTGATGAGTATATGGAGGAGACAAATCTAGGTGTTTATTCTTGCAGGCTGCTACTCCAAGGCAGCTTTCAGTCTCTTGACAGCACAGACACAGAGAATCCCCGTGGCCAGGTGCCTTGGGCGGTGACTCACACGCTGAACACCCTTCTCTGTTGTGTCACGGGTCCCTGCAGATGGTCTGTCTCAAAACCTGCCTTCTCCTGCCACTTCCCTGCTGAATGGGACTTGTCTGTCTGTATTTGAGACTTTTCCCTTCCTGAGGTGGCTTGATTACAGGTTGATTATAGATTCATCAACCAGCAAGCATCAATGACAGCTCCCAGCCTGTGGAAATGGCCTTCCTTTGAATTTCTGCTGGGTTGGTAGCATGCATTTTGGGAGTAGCAACAGAAGCATATCCAACAGCCTGTCAGTGGTGACAGGAGACAGGATTGCAGTAATTCCTTTGTGTTGTCAGGTAAACAAAGGGAATCCCTCTGCTCTGAGCTACAGTTTCCTTTAATTTGGTCAAAGTAGAATAATCTGCATTTATTCTTCTTGGTTATTCTTTGAGGGAATAAACTAGGCAAACTCTGCTCATTCTTTCATCACAGAACAGACTGGATGTAGGCTGGGGTCAGAAGAAAATTAATTTAGAATATGTGAGGAATTGAGGTGAGGGCCTTGACTCTTTCTTATGGAACATTCGAATTTCTGAAAAGCCTTTGCATTTTCTGTTCTTCCAAGCTCCAACCTGGTAAATCCTTTTCTGGGGAGCAGCACAGAAAACTGAGAATTGTCATGATGGACAAGACTTCTTTTACTTTAACCTCACATCTCAAATGAGAGCATCATAGGTGCCTCAGCATTTGTACAAGGCATGTGGGAGATGGTGTGACCTTTCATCAGGCCTAACAGCACAATTCTGTCTCAGAATGGAGACTTGAAATTTTAAGCAAAGCTTTATTTCTCTCCAAACTTCTTTAATTATATATTACAGGTACTGTATATAACCAAAGCAGGGATCTTCTTGAGAAGCCTTTGCTTTTCCAGAATGTGGTTTATTTTGTATTTCCAAGGACAACAGATTTTACACAGCACTTGCTCTTGGGCATGTCCAGATAAAGGCTCAGGATGTGTAGCTCAGAGATCAAAAAGACAAGTTGACCTGACAAGGATTAGGAGAGAAGATGTTAACACTCCACAAGAAGTGTGAGATTTTAGGTGAGAAGGTGTTCAGCATAGGAACAAAACCTCTGCCCAGGAGCATGCAGATGTTGTTTTCAAATTGCTGATGTTTATGACAGTTGCTTTGTGTAAATGTAAAGAAAGCGCAATTTAGAAGTTTCCATGATACTGTGCAAGAGCTATTTTACATATGAGCATTATGATTTCAAGCATGTTCTGTTTGACAATTCAGTGTTTTGTTCTGTCTTTAGAAATAAAGCCCTGAGAGGCTGGTTGTTTTTCTATGTGTGTGCCTTAGATGGGTTGTTTTGGGATAGGCAATTTGTTTTGTTTATTGTTTAGAATATCTAAAATGGAGAAGTTGCTTGACAAATTTAAATGCTGGAATTCAACATCTTGTTTTTGGGGCCTCATCTGCAGTCCACTGGATTGGCTCTTGTCCCAGTTTGGGTATCTGTCTTTGAAGAGTACTTGTTTCTTGTCAGGAGTACTTTGCTTTGCACAGGATGTGCTGCTGGTGCTCATCCTCTCTATGTGGAGGTATCATTTGTAGCAAGTTTAATTGCAACAAACCAGGAACAATTATTCTGTGTCTACAGCATCAGAGAAATTGAGAATATATTTCATAGAAGGACAGTGGGTGGCTACTGACTGCACAGGAACTGGCCCTGTTCATAAAAGAAGAAGGTCACAGGCTGTATAATATTGTACTAGGTAGAAGAGGATGCATCCAGCATCTTTCTCTTTCCTTCTTGTCCCCAGTCTGTAATATACATGTAAGTAAAGCAAATTGATTCTTGGAATACTGGCAACCTCAGCACTGTGCAGATTTACACAATATGAACACTGACAAATGAACCAAAGAAGAATTAAAATCTTCTTGGAAAACTAAGGCAAATATAGCCGTATAGAATATATTTTATGGATTATTTTCCCTCAGAACGAACAACTGCCAATGGGAATTAAGAGAGTAGAGCATCCTGGTTTATGCTGAGTAGCATAGATGAGTAAAAATGATTTATGTAGTTCTCCTGTGTGCTAATGATTGTCTCAGAGCTTTAATGAATGTCTTCCCTTTGCTGATGTCCTTCAAAAGTATCTCGCAGAACTGAGTTAGTGTGGGATTGTGTCTCCATCGCAATGCTCCAGAAATCAAGGTTTTGAAAGATGTTAGGACTCTGGTCCTCTTCCTGAATGTTTGTTCTCCCAAAGTGCTGGGATAAAACCCAGCCTACAAGAATCCTTACCCACTGTTTGGCTGGGAACGTGGCTTCGGGGTGGTGGCTTCTGCAGTTCATTTTCCGCCCTGCAAGTGTGCTGGTGTTTGTGATACACATGATATTGAGTACCAGAGAAGTGGTGAGCGAAATAGGGGAGCAACACATTTTAATAACATGACACTGGGATAAGGAAAGATGTTCTGGTCCAGTGAGATACATGTAAAGGGTGTTACTGTGGTAAATCATAATCATCTCTGCCCTGCTCCTTGTTTTGCCTTTCCTCACCTTTGATCTATGACTGACCTTTGAATATCTTTGCTTTCCTGTAATTACTTCGCCTCACAAAACCTTCTGGTGGAGTGAATTTGCTCCAGCAGTGTGTGCACAATGTGTGTCTTTTAGATTTTTCATCAGAGGCCACATCTTGTGTCATCAGGAATAAACTTGCCTGGCTTGGTTCTAATTTGAAATTCGATTTCTTAAGTGTTCATAAAATTAAAAAAAAAAAAAGAAAAAAAGGCAGGAAAAAAAAGCATTTTGCTGTGACATCTGAATGGAACAGAGTCTGTGTACTGGGGAACATACCTTCTGACTAGAAAAGATCTTTGAAGAGAGAAAATAAATTTCCTATGGAAAGATCAAAGCATATGAATTTAATGGATTATGACAAGGTAAAAAAATACCTGGAGAAAATAGTAAGTTCAAACAAAAGAGGGGAATAGGAAGGAGTGGGGCTTTTTGTTGGAGATAAAAGATAGTTAGATGGCTTGCTAAGTACTTGAGATTATATGTTGTAGCTAAAGGGTTATTAGTGGGAATAGGGACTTTTTTCCTGTCTGTTGCAGCCCCCACTTATGTGGTGTCAAGGTAGCCTTGGAGCTGCAGTCTTAAATTCCTGCTCTATTGCAGTGCTCTGTGCTGGTGACTACAGCCTAATGCACCTTGTACTGCAAACAGATCCCCTCAGACTGACAAGAGACTGATGTAACTGTAATAACTCTTAAAGTCACTTTAATAGTCTGAGTAGGTCCTGCTAGGGTCAAAAATATATGGAGCTTATCACAGAAAAAAAGGCAGAAACCCATATGGTGAGCTAGGAGATGTTCATGGGTGAAAAGCTCTGGAAAAAAACTTTTGTTCAGGTTATTGTTAGCAAAGATCATCTGCACTGCTGTAGGTGTCCATGGCCCTTCTTCACCCCCGCAGCGTTCGGTGTGTCACAGTCATACAGAAACAGGAAGCAACGCTGAGCAGCAAAGACAGATCCTCAAAGATCTCCCTCTCAGTGGCACGTCAGTGGGAATCGGACCTTTGAAATGCCTCAGGAAGCTGAGATCAAGTGACTTTGTCCAAGGCTGTGCTGGGCTTCTGTGGCAGAGCAGAAGCTGCACCTCAGTTCTCCCATTTAGACCCCCATCCTTCCCTGAGTCTCACCACAAAGGACAAGTCCCAAGGGTTTGTGCCAGTGCTTTACCTGAACGAGGAGGTTCACCTGCACTAACTACAAAGCACTGGATCTACTGAGAGATACTCAGCCACACAGAGCCATCTGTAGGTGTTGCTGCTTGCCCCTCAGGTTTATTGCTCCAAATGTTGGAGCAGTTGCATCTCCACAAACCTGCCGGTTGTTTCCTTTATTGACAGTCATGTCTAAACAACGTTTACTGCTTCTTAGCAACACCTGCTTGCCCTCTGTCTTGGGTCAGTTTCTCATTTGCCTTTTCAGTTTTTAAGAAACAACCTGCATCTCTCGTCTTTCTGTCTCCAGAAGTTTATTTTGATAAAGGCAGTAGATTTGTATAGTGACCGTAAGGAAGGAATGTTTATATCTGTGGGTCACCTCTGTAGGGACAATCTGATGGAGAGCTGAACAATACTGGGGTGCACTTCATCAGCACATCCCATTTAGTGCTTTGCCTGTGGACCATATGCTGTGGGAGGGGTGTTATTACTGGATGGGGTGAGAGAGAGATTAAGGCCCAGGTAAATCCTGGTCTCCCAGCCCTTGCTCCTCATTAATACTGCCTGTGCCTTGTGTGTGCTCCTCTGCTGTTCTAAGAAGTGGCTAAACTGATGTAAGATTTGTGTTGCTTCCAGCTCGCAGGCAACTTCAAATGAAATAAAATTAACTTAGTTAAAAATAAAATCGGAAGCCTTTCTTTTGGTTAGACAGTGTTACTTTAAACTAGAAATTTTTCCTTGTTTTAAAGCAAGAGCAACTGCAAGAGCAATCTCTCATCTATTCCTATGACAAGAAGGAATTACATAAAGGAATGGATCTCAGTGGGTGCGTAGTCCAGAAGGAATGGAGCAACATGAGTGCAAAATTCAGCTATTAATAGCAAAGCACTGCTATCTTCTATTCTCTTAAGATCTTGTTTAGTTTGGCAAAGTATAGACAAAACCCAAGAAGTTATGGGAAGTAGATGCAGCAACACTGGATTGGATAGAACAAATGGTTTTGATGAAAAGTATTGTTACTCTAGAAATGAGAAGATAAGATACCTTGAGCTGAATATTTGATATTCAGAGTTCTTGATAGTAGGATGCCAACAGAATTTCAAGCGAGTAATTGGACAGGAGTAATTGGACAGCTGCCACTGAGTGACTGAGGCGATATGTCAAGAACAGTTACAGTATTGAGGCTATTGCCAGCTCGCAGTATGAGACCATGCTGTTCCCACCTTTTCTAGAATGTTCTGTTATAGTCTTCTGTGTCATGAGAAAATTGTGCACTTTGTTATGTCTGGCACCACTTTAGGGTTTTTTGGTTGGGTTTTTGGTTTTTTTTTTTGCTTTTTGTATAACCATGTCATCTTAGTTCAGCAGCGAAGTTTAGATACCAGTCCTAAAATTTCAGTTTTCAACCTTTATTATACCATGGTGCACTTGTACAAAGCAGCAATCACAGTGGCAGCCTTTTGGCACACTGTTCCTGCCAGGCCCAGAGCAACTGGGCTGCTCTGTGTGGTAGAAAGGAGTGCTACTCCCAAAGGTGCAGTGACTCCTTCTCTTCCATCTCTTCCTGTTTTGCACAGCTCTATGTGGCTTTTCTTTTGTGTATTGTCAATTTTACCATCAATCATTTCCCTGGCAGTGTGGAGGGGTGGAAGATGACAGCATACACAACACTGCTGCCGGAGGGTTCCACTGTGGCAGGGTGCTGGCAACACAGGCAACTGGCCACATTGACTTCTTCTCTTTTCATAGTTGGGAAGAAAACATATGGGATTAGTAAGCAACAGAACCTCAGTTTTCATTAGAGAAAGGAAATAGAGTGATTCATTCTGAAACCATACGCTCCAAGGGAGGAAGATTTGAATTATTAACAGCATATCTAAACATGACGGGTGCTGACACCTTCATCTCTTATTTTTACTGCCATGGATTTTCTTCACATGCAGTGAGAGAATTTACACTACAGGAACTGTTAATGGTTTCACGCTTCCTACCCATTTTTAGCTGCCTAGTTTATGGAAAGCCATTACTAGGTGAGTCACTGCTTTCACAGGATTAGTGTGGCTGAGATAGAGCTTTGGGTGTTCCTTTAATTTCCATATTTGCTTGAAAGGAACATCAGATCCACATTAAAACTGTTAGTGTTTGGTATAACAGTAGAGTTCAGAGTCTCTGCTCTACTTGATCATGTACAAATATTGCAGGAGATGCTCCCTGTCCCTACAGCTAACAAGCTAAACAAACAAGAGGTGCTTATCTGCATTCTAGGTACTGTGAGTCAGGGTGTCTCATTGTTCAGAACTTGTGCCTAATTGGATGGGAATTAAGTAATTCCAAAGATTACAAACGAAGAAATACTGAGAATCTCACTGTAAATCTCACTATAAAGAACTAATTGCAGAAGCACATTTACTCTCTGGTTGATCTTGTTGAGAAGTAGACATTCACAAGTTCAAAAATGTAACATACAAGCCTGAGGGTGAGGGATTTCCCCTAATAATAAATGAACTGTTGGTTGAAATTTGGGCTGCCTGTATCATGAATGTAACAGGAGAAAATGCAGTGTGTAAAATACTCAAGCACTGAATAAGGGGCAGACGTCATAGCCAATACTCTTTGTAATAAAGAACTCAGAAATATTTGTTCAATTTAGACAACAAACTCAAGCAGGCAGTAACAGATGAAATTTAAAGGAAATCATGAATTGATTTTTTTAAGCTAATTTACTCTTCTGTAAACCTCTTAACTTGTCGCAAAAGGCTCATGTTACTTATCTTTACCCAATTACAAGCTCTTAAACATCTGTGTAGCTTTTTTTGCTATGGGTTTTGTGTCCTGGTCTGCCTCTAGAGCCTGTTTGTGTCAGTTATGTGTAGGTTTCTTAGTCAAGGAGTCCCCATCTCACAGCACAGCATATATAACATGTTGCACAACTGCCCACCTTCAGCTTCCACGTTTGCCTGGCTGGGAAGTCTGATGTGGCACTGAGTCAGTGTGGGCCTGCAGGTGGGTTAGCTTTGAACTGCTGTCCTAAAGAAATTCTCTTTGGGTGGATCTGCAGGTAAGAATGAAGTGAACCGTCACTAGTTCTCACTCTTTGTTTTCTACGGAAGAGTTTGTGGGGGGTGAAACTGGAGAAATGATGTTACAAGTAAGGTATTGCTCAGGATTCTTTTTCTCTCCACTATTTCTTTCCATTCTGTCAGCTTCTCTTTTTCCTCACACCAATTACTCTGACCTAAGAAATTGCAAAGCTCTTCCTAACAGTGCTTGAAGATTGGTATGTTTGCTGTGTAAGTTCTGAGGCAGATCTTCAGCTGCTACAAAGAGAAGTGACTCTGAAGCCCCAACCTTCTTTTCTTTCTAATTAAAGATCTCTTGTGTATGAGCTACCCACTTCTGTTTTCCCCAGGGATTTTAAAATGCTTAAAAGATTTTAAAAACTGAAGGAAGCAAGTACAATAGTGACTGATATGCATAAGGTTGGGAGACAGTAAGTTATCAGTGGCTCGTTAAATGCTAAGTTACAGAAACTAAACATCAATCATGTTAATCCATTGGTGTCTTTACATGTTTTCCTGTGTACCCCCAAGTGTATGATTTCGAAAGAGGTGTTAGAAAATTAATTCAAAATTAAATCCTTAAAACCTGTCATCAAACTGAGCATAAGAGTATGTACTTGCCTACATATTAACCAATAAATATTCTTTGGCTACTGTTTTACTGTGTGAGTCTGTAGTGGAAATGGAAGTCAATTGGCATTGACTTCTATAAGAAGATTCAAAATACTTGGTGTATTTAGAATTGAACTGTTCCATCATGCTTTTCCAGTAGGATTTTTTTTTTTAAAATGGAAATGTGTTTGGACTACATATTCAGTGGCCATACATCTGGATTTTCAGGCAAGTGTTTTAAATTTTCTTCTGAACTGAAATCAATACAAACATTTGTGGTGGATTCTTTACTTGTACCTTCAAAACAGCCCACACTTTTCACGTTGTTATTCCATTCAGGGCAGTTGAGTGACTGAATGCAGAAGAAAAGCAAAGCCACAACCTTCTTTGGAAGCTGAATGATTGCCTACTTATGTCTTATGCTGCTTCTCCATAAAATGAACAGTGTCCTCCACTGGAGAGCACACTGGCACGACTAAGGCGTAAAACTGAGTAACAAAGGCAGGAGCAGAGGCTAAAAAGAGATGCACGCAAGGCTTTTAAATGGTAGTGGCTTTGGCCAGCCTTTCCAAGGAAATACAGTTTGTGTGATTGCCTTTTTACCATTTTGCTAAACTTGATGGAGCGGTAAAGACCTCATAGATGCAAATCCTTAAAAGCTGTGGAAAATCAGTAGCAAGGTGGAGTTGAGGCCCCAGTTACTGTTGCCAGCTGAGGAGAAGCAGCTCAGGAGCCTTTTGTTGCTGTGGTTGGCTGTGTGCAGGGATGGTGGGACCTCACCACACCAACTGTGCTGATGCGCCCTGGAGGGGGAAAGGCTGGAGGAGAGCTGGTGAATGTGGCAGGAACTGGAAGTATTTCATGTTAGCAAGTCTTGAAAGATGGTAATGGAGGTAAGCTGGAGGTATTTTGGTGACCGGGGAGGGATGTAGCAATTTTGGATATGAAGGCTTTATTGGTTTAGTTCTGCATGGAACAGTTCATAACATAGCCTGCAAAGGCTGCTTTTTGCTGACAATTATAACATCATAAAGCAGGGAATAAATGGAGTAGTTCTGAATAGTGCTGATGTTTTAGACCAGTAGAAGGGATAAGGCTCAGTATCAGTAACAACTCCTGGGGGACCTTAACCACAAAAAAAGGCAGAAATGTATACAAAGTGAAGACGTATGATAATATATCGTGAGAGTTTGTTCTATAAATAAATAAGCCAGTAGATTGAGTATTTGTCCTGCTTTGATGCATTTCATTTCTAAGCAAACTAACGTACAAATGATAATAAAATGAAAATATTCTTTCCTTTTGGATATCGACTGTTGTCTCTAGTTGCACCAGAGGATATCTAAAGTGGTAAGATGGAGCTGTACCCCACTATTAAAATCCCCTTGGACATTGCCTGATACACTGTGGAGTTGTAACAGTAATATTTTACTGTAATTGCTTTCTTAAGGTGATGACAGGGTGCTGAAGTTGCTGTCACTTGTTCTGTATGAGTTAAACCAAAGATGTGTGATTCAGAGCTACTCACTGACAGAATGCTCTGAATTTACATGATTAGAAAGTTCTTCAGATTAAAAGCAATTCATCAAGGCATTTCTCACCAGGAAAACACCTGTGTCAGATGAGCCATTTTTCCTTTACAATGGTAGGACAGTAATATTACTGAATTCAAGCAAAATCTCTGAACTACCTGCACAAACCATCAGGTAGGGAGTAACATAATGTCTGTAATTAGTCCCAGATGTAAAACTCTGCATGTTTAAGATTGAAGGCCCAGTTGAAGTTCTTTCAAAACAAAACAAATCAACCAAAAAAATAACCAAACAAAAAACAAACCCCAACCCCAAAACAACAACAAAAATCCCAGTACAAAGCAGTACTGCAAACTTCTGAAAAAGAGTCCTTTTCAGACAATCAGGCCCTTCAAATCTCTTGAATCCCATGAAATGTTAGTCAAAATCTTAATAAGAAAAAATGTTTAACAAATGGTGTTAGAAGGTTCTTTATCGCTCTGGTATGGTTTAGGAAGGTTCTATATGGAAGTAAGCTGCAGGTTCTCTGGAAAGTTGCCATAGAATGTGGTTATGGGGTGTCAAGATATCAATAACCAGTTAGAAACTGTTCTTTTATGCTAGTTTGAAGCTTCTGGAAGTATTGCTATTAATCCACATAGGCACAGGGGTGCATCACATCTGGTGGCTGCTGGAATGCATGTGAATGCAACAAAATTATTGCAACTGTTCTAATATTTGTGAGGTCCTGATTCCTCAGGAAACTGACTGGAGGGAAACTGTGAATTTGGTGCAACTTTATCCAGAGAAGATTATAGCAGAGTACGAGAGGAGTAAGAAACTATTCAGTTGCTCCATTGATAAAAGAAGTTGGATCAAATTTTTTCATCATGTTTGCTCCCCTGTGTGAGCACAAAGTAAAACATAACTTGCTTTAACCCTGCTTGGTTGGATGATGTTGGTGAGACTGTGGTAATTATTGGTTCATTACTGGAAACTGAATGCTGTTCTTTTAACTCCTAACGGATTTGAGAATCTCTTAGTGTTTAGTGACTATATAAACAGTGTATGAGCAAAATAAAACCTTTAAAATTAGCAACAATCCAGAAGGTGAGATTGTTAACAGAATTGTTTTTTTCTGCAAGTTACAGATTACATTTCATTTACTTGAATAACCTGGATTTAGTGTGTGGAGAGATTAGCATAATCACCAAATATATACTTCATCTGAATTTCATTTAGCAGCCATTGATAAAAATCAAATTAATTCAGCTAGAAATTGATTTTTTTTTTCAAATGAACTGCAGCTTGGAACACAGACTAAGGCCAAAATGCATTAAATCCTGATTTATTGTGCTGTGTAGATATATTATTTCACAGTTTAGTTTTTTAAGGCATTACAAGTTTTTCGAATTATAGCAGGGACTAGTGTGTTGATGTTCAAGTTTTTAAAATTGAAATTTAGCCTTCAGTTAACCATTTAAATTGATAACCCACTAATCCTAGATCATTATGGTTTTGTTTGCTAGATTGGAGAATAATCTAATGTCTAACATCTCCCTGAGCTCTGATGGTTACTGGTTTTGAGATATACATGCACATATATTCATGCTTACATATTTGTGGAATTACTTCAGGTTCTTAAATAGCATAACTAAGTCTTGTGATAGTAACTTCTATGATTTTGAAGTGAATCAATACTTCACAGTTTTTTATTTAACTTTTCAATTCAGAATTGCCTATGAGAAGTCTGATCATCTAAATTTTTTTTTTTTAAAAATCATTTGAAAGTAATTTCTGAGAACTTCTGTTCAGTGGATTACTCATAAGATGTTGATGGTTTTTATTTAAAATCTCATGGAAAAAATGGAAATGTGGTCTGTTCATCTAGGCTGGACTAGTTCTGTAATTTTCTCCTCCATTTGAATGCTGGAATCTGACTTCAAAATCTATTTTCCCAGTAACACTGTAGTTTGTCTTTCTGATAATACTTGTTTCAGTTAAATAATTTAAATATTCATGGACAGCAGGTCACAGACTGCAAATGTCAAGATTTTTATGAGTATATTATTAAATTATTTTTAACAAGTTAGTTTTAATTAAGACTAGGGAATCGAATCAACCCAGTTATAAAGAGAATAGGCCTAGAACAGGTTAAAATGTATTTTCCCAATGATTTCATGGACACTTCTCCAGAACAGGTGTGGTTTCTACCATACTCTAGCAAGGAAAATTACTTATATTCATTTCTGTATTGAATTTCTCTATGGACATTCAGCCACTCTAGGACTTCATGGATAAAATAAAGAGCTTGATTTTAAGGCTTTCATGCAGGCACCAAGATTCCTCCTCTTCACAAGTCACAATTCTTTCTTTTCTGGATGCTGTGGTCTCTCAGCTGATTCCTGATTGAAGGGCCTGTGCTGCAGATACACTTTGGGCACCCTCAGTAGGGGCCCTAGCACTAAGTACTGCAAAGCATGCTTGCAAGGATTAATGTCTCTGTCTGGTGCCTTAGGAGCTTGGATGAGTTAAAAGTGCTAAATGAGCCTCAAAATGTCTGATACAAACACTGCTGGGGAAAGAACAGACAAGGCTGAGGCAGACAAACCTGTATCAGGTCTGAATTACCAGTCAGTCATCCCTGGAGATAAGGGAGTGGTCAAGATGACCTCTTGAGTCCTTTTTTAGATAAATTTTCTCTTTTCCATTGTTCTGTTTGGGGAAAGAAAAGTAGAACCTCATTCAGAAGGAAATTTTCTGCCAGAAACACTCCCAGTTATGTCAGAATCAGTTGCTTACATTGGGAGCTGACTGACCTTGCATGGTTAGTTCCCAAAATTTTTACTGTCAGTCCAAAGCCTAATGATTTCCTATTACCATCTAAATAAAATCTAATTTAACTATTGTTTAATTAACTTTAAGGTACCTTATTGGTCTGAAATGGTTTCTGACATGTCAGCTGTGCATCTAGCATAGAGCAGTCTCCTTTCTAAGCCAACACGATCTGTGAGAGTTATAAGGCATGGCTTACAACTGTATCCTTCTAAAGCACTTCTCATTTTTCAAGTTTTGCTGCAGTGACCATGCTGGCTTTCTGGAAGCACAGTGGCTCTGGGCTGTGCATTGACAGGTCACTAATCTCCATCCTGCACTCAGCCTGTCAGCCACAGGAGAGTGACTCATTCTCTGCAAACCTCCTGTTGCTTAGGAGCTGTTTGTAATGTGGAAGAGAGTTGGGAAAGTCATGGTGAGGTAAGAGGAAAAGGGCTGGGAGGCAGAGTGCTTCTGGCTGCCTACAAGGAACTTGTGAATGAGGGTGTTACTTAACCATCTCATTGGGGAGAAATTTGTCTGTTTCCTCACAGGTGCAAGATCCATGAATTTCCACGTTCTGCCATTCTCTATTGTCCGTGGTATCTAGGAAAGTTAGTCATGTGTGTGGGCCTTCATTGTGTGCATTTATTTACTTATCAGTGGTACCACTTTCCCTTTTAAAACATTGCTTGGTTACCTAGGGAACTGGCTCCAGCCCTGCACATTCCTTCCCCTGTTTGCCTGTCATCAGGTGTGCCATACACAGGGCTCCCAGTAATGCTGGGAGAACTGGGAGTCTGGGACCTGCTGTGCCAGTGCACCACAGCACTGCCCCAGAGGGATGACTCCGCTGCACAAGGATACAGAGGCCAAAAAGGAATAGTAATAAAAAAGTAATAACTCTATCAGTGCATTGAATCTTGCTGTAGGTAGGGTGAATTTGTTGTGGACAGGTGGATGTAATTCCCAATATTTAGTTGAGATAGTAGAAGAAAGTTATTTAGTTTTTTTATGGAAATAAAATGCATGAATAACATTTGCTTCTGAAGTATGTATCTGTATCAGAATTGTAGTAGCAGGATACTTTGCCCTTCAAGGGATATAACACAGATGGAAAGACTGAAAGAGCTTGAAGGGTAGTTTTGAGGGCAGGGAATGCTAACTATGGGAATGCTTCAGTCATCTGACTTCTTTATTTATAAAAACAGGAGTTTATGGTTGATTGTAAATGTGTTGTTTTGTCCCAAGTATGACTCTCAGCAGTTCTTCTTGTCACTTGAATAACATATGGACAATTCAAATTTTGATGAAGTCTTTGACTTTTAAAGTATAAATTTAAATCCCAAATGTTCCTTCACAATTCCAATGACTTTTTATTTCTGAAGAAGGAGATGAGAAACAAGTGGTTACTTTTGAAGTATTGTAAAAGTAATTAACTTCCAAGTTTCAGATGAATGGGAAGCAAAATAGAAATACTCCTTCAGCAGACACGGAGGAGAATGTTTCCATTTACCCAGAGAACCCCAAGGACTGCTTATAGTGATGCAACTCACTGTAGATTTTCAGGCATGAAAATGTTCAGGCATTTTCACAAATAGCAAAAGGCAGTCTCTTGAATGTTACAAAACTGAAAGACACAACCAGAGTAAGCTGGTCTTTACTGAATTAGTAGATGTTTATGGATTTATTGGGGGAAGAAAAAGCAAAACTGAAGTTCAATTTCTGGATTGTAGCATTTTTCAAATGTACAGGTTGATCCACAGAGCATGCCTGCGAGCTTCAGAAATCACACTAGGGGTTCTGGAAATGTGATTTAAACATAGGTCTCTGTGTAAAGCAAAATGGTCATTAAAAAAATCGGTGGTAAAATAAAGGTGGGAGCTTAGCCTAAGGAGAAACTACAAGGCTCTCGGTGATCCCATGAGGATCCATGGGGAGTTTAGGAGAGGTGGCTGTTATCTTACAGACCAATCTTACTTTATACATTTTAAGTTTCAATATAGTTCATAATTTTCTGTTAGGAGGTATTCCATGAATTTACATTAGTTTACCAAGCAATTTATTTGGCAAAACAATCTCAAAAATCTTCTTTAAAAGGTCTTTAAATATCTGGTTTTGTTGTATTCAAAATGTTCTGTGTTTTTGGCGTTTTTTTTAATTCAATGAGAACTTGAAATGAGAACTTTCCCTTTATTGCTTTAATGTATTTGATTGGTTAAATGGAATGCAGTTTTAGCAATTGATGGATGTTGAAACTGGGAAGACGGTACATTGTGTGTGAATCATAACACTGTGGGAAGGTGGAGTGCCTGTGATAGGACACTGTCACTTGTGAATGATAGCTGCGCTTCATGGAAGCTCTTCAGAGACTGAACGTGACAATTTGGGAGAAATAACGGTGGAAGTTCGGCTCTCTGTGCAGATACCTTTGCTGTTCTCTAACACTTGCACATACTGTTATTTAAGTATTGAATAGGTGGGATAAAATAATTCACTGCACTTTTCTTGGCCAAGTAGTTAGACAAGATTTAAACTTAACAAGCCTCCTGGTAATTAAGCTTTAATATAAGTAGAGATGGTAATTACCCTATAAAGTTTAGCTGTGATGAAACTGTCACTGAACAGCAGTGGCATATATATAGATAGGCTACAAAAACACTGCTGGTGGAAATGTGACTTTCTTTCAGCTGTTTTCTTGTTCCTGGGACTTTAAAAACAAACAAACATGTTAAGAGTTGATTTACTTCTAAAATGCATCAGCAATTCTGGGAAGTAATGTATAGGCAAATGGGAAGCCCCAAAGCCTCCTAGGTATTAATTGGAGTCTCTTAAAAGACAGGCACAAAAAACATCCTTCACTCTTAAGTAAATATTACTTAAAAGCAAGGAAAGCTTATCAGTCTTACTACTCCTTTGAGAGCCCTCCTTGCTTCTCTGTTTCAGAGTTAACTTTTAACTGACTACAACCAGCAGCAAATGACAGCAGTCTCTTCTGCACCAGCACATGAGTCAGTGAGTAGGGGATAGCTGAGTCAAACTCTACCCTGATCCTTCCCTCCCACTCCCTGCCCAGCTGCTGCCTGTTTACTCCTTAGGGTATATCCCACGAAACTGGAAGCCTACACAGAAAGTTAGAAATAGTGGATGCTCTTACTCCTGTGCTTGAGAAGCACAGGCGATGTCCAACTATGATGTAACACATCAGCACCTCTTCAGAAATAGGGACTTTGCATAGAGCTGGCCATTTCCATTAAACTGTGTCCTTAGGGATTGCTCTGAAGCTTCAAAGAACAGGGTTGTGAATCTGGAAGGTCTGGCAGACCAGGGTATTTAACATCACTGGGCTTCTTTAAATGTACTCAAGCTTTAGAGTCCTGAGTTTTGGAAACATTTCTCTAGCAACATGTTTGCTATTTATCTCTTTGCCCTACAGTTTGTTATCGAGGCAGATTGCAGTTCTTATCTTCCAGTAAGAAATGGCAGCAATGATACTGAGTCATTTTCAGTCTATTCATTATTTTATTCTTGCGTTGTTTCAGGTGTATCTCACCAAGGCACTGAGTAAAGCGTTGTTCCATTAGGCTTCCTCTCTCGCACAGCCTGGTATACTGCAGTGATTTATGCTTTAGTCCAGTGTTGTGTGTTTGCTATCAGCTTTTTCTTTCCCTAATTTCCCATCAGTAACTTAGGGCAAGAAAAATAAAGGCTTTGTGTTATCCAGGATTTGACTTCTCTGCTGAATCTCTTCTTTGCTTCGGTTTGTTGGCATTTTGTAGTTGGGGGGGGGGGGAGGATGTGTCTTCTTATGCCCAGTAAAAGCACTTTTCCATTTATAAACTAAAATTCCTTTAATAAAGTTTTCTAGGGAGAAAAGTGCAACTCTTCCTGTGATGGTCAGTGTCTGTGTTATTTTTCCAGGTGCGTAACCTCAGTGTGCAGGACAGAACTGAAGTAACTGAAGTTACTGAAGTGGCAAAGGTTGCTACCACTGCAGCTTGCAAAGTCAAGAGCTCTCAGGGATTTAAAGACCACTTCAGCTCAGATGAACCACATTAACATAAGAACATATGCGGCTAATGGAGCATAAAGAACTTTTGTAAAAGAAAATTCTGGTAATTTTTTTGTAACAGTGAGTTCATTTACATACACAAGATTTAATCTATATTGAACTGGCTTGAAATAGTAACCATTTTGAGACAAAATTAGATCACAGACCTGATCTTTGTGCCAGTTTTATTGCCTTTAGCCCACATCATAACCCAGATACTCAAGGTTAACAGGTTGAAAAGCATCAAAAAAATTAAAAAAGGAAAAAAAGAAGTTTGTGTTCTTTTAGCTAGTGAAGAGAAATTATTTCAAGAGCCTGAAACCTGCCAATTATGAAATCTTGTAAGAATTAATAGAATGTGCAATCAATACTACCTAGGAACATGTCCTTCTAAAAATTGATGTTAGTGCAATACGGTGTTTTGGTATTCTTCTGTGTAGACATTGCACTGAAGATAGATTTTAGTTATTAACTATTATGAAGATATCACATAAATTATTTCCATATGTTTTACTAAACTAATTTCTATCTGAAAGCAGCCTGATGCAAATTAAGCAAATTATGAATTTAAACACCAAAATGTAGAAAACAATAAATTACATTTCTTTTTATAATATAATGTTCATATAAATATTAAGAGAAAGGCTTTTTATTATTGCTTACACCTGTATTTGCTTCCATTCTCTAATGAAAAAAAATCTTATGTAGTATAAAGATTACAATTAGTTTCATACCAGCAAATGAGAATTAACCCTTTTCTAAGAAAAAACACACAGAATGGGGCTAAAGTTGGCTGAAGTCACAGGTCAGTCTATGGAAATTACCTCAAAAGGAGATTTACTTTAGAGTTGGTTTGGGGTTTTCTTCAGTGCTCTGTATGTAAGTATATAAATTTGCAGTCCTTGTAGCTGTGAAACAATATCTGTAGTTTGGTCCGAGATTAGCTTCAGATCTGGGCAGTCTCATGCAGAGGTTTGTCAGGGCAAAGTCCCCGCTGCTCCTGTGCCAGTGCCGTGTTGGCAGCGGGGGAGCAGAGGTCTCACCACCAGCAGCAGCGAGGTGCCTGGGGCTGCCCCACGAGCCAGCCAGCTCACAACGAGGGACCTCTGCCTTCCCCTCTGGTAGTTTTTCCCACAGTGACCTGATTTGAACTCTCTCCACTGCCCCTGCTTTTGGAGAGGCAAGTGCTGTGGTGTAAAAATGAAACCCCACATCGTGGTGTGTTAGAGCTGAGACTTGGCTAGTCTAGTCTGGGTCAGTGCAGTTCCTAATTGCAGTTTAAGTAGCACACTGAACTCTTTTCAGTGGGTCAGATAGGTTACAGGTTATTATGGCGACTGTCTGCTTGGTTGTCTGCCTCATTAGTTCCCTACAATTTTGTTAAACCCTACTTTTGCCTGGTTAAATGTCAAGATGAGGCTAGTCCAGTGGGATCTAAAGGCATGGCAGAACTGGTTTGTATGTGCAGGTGCTTTTTTGGATTAATGACCACTTAAGACTAGGATATGTTAGATGGTTGGCTTCCATACTGTAGTTCTGAGTTTTTAACTTGCGAATATAGAATGTGAATGCTGACACCCTGAGTCATCTAACCCTTAATTGTCCTTCAAGCAAATCCATGGACTACTCTGCAAAGCATGAGCAGAGCTTAACACATGAAGCAACATCCCTGCATTGAGCTGACTTTATCTTAAGCCACGGACTTTGCAAAAGATGACAGCAAGAGGAAAGAAGGATCTAAAAAATTCTGTGGTGTTGATAGTTTGGAAGAGGAATCCTGCCTTCTGTTACTTTTCTGACTAACAGAAACTCCACCTGAGTCACCACTACTAGTTGTTGTGAAGGCCATAATTTAGAGGAAATTATGGAAATAATGTAACTCTTTCTGGAAAATTCTTGTGCTTGTCACAAAAATCATTTGGCTGGACTAACTGGCGGGATTTAGAATTCAGGTGTTGGTGGTTTTGTAAGCAACATTTGTTTGGCTTGAATAGAAGATACTGGAAGAGATAAATCAGTTGGTCATTACTAACTTAACAAGTGTTGATCAAATTAAAGATGATGTCTTAGGGTTCCTCTCCTTTTCCTCTGTGTGCATATTTAGCACACCAGATGGTTAATGCAGTCATAATAAACTAGTGGGAATATTTAATTAAATGTGTTCCCAGGACATTAAATGCAGAGTATTATCCTTTGGCTGGTGATCAGAGTAAATATTTGGTAATAAGGGAGAGTCCATGTAGAATATTGTTGGTAATACATGAAAAGCACATTTGAGAACAGAACTGTGTTCAAAGCAGAACTTTCTTCACAAAATGAAGACATCTCAAATGCTAATTTCTTTTATATGTGGGGTTTTATTCTACCACCGATTCACTATTACTCATTACACAGTTATTACAAATAGCATGAGGAATAACTTGAAATTTGATAGTCATAGAATGGAATGAGTCTAAGTTTAAGTCTGTAGCCATTTACTTGTCAATAGTCACATTTTTACTGAATACTGAAGGGCTCAGATACGAAAAAAACCAGTTAAGAACAACATCTCTGTTCAAGCAGTGATGCTTGCCTTGTAAGTGAAGGAAGCCTGTTTGCTCTTGTTGAGAGCTAAATCTGCTCCCTCTGTGAGACCTCAGAGGGCTAATTTTTCTACATTTTTCTGTAGTCTGAAAATCCCTCCAGCCACAGTCTGCAAATGTCCACTAGCCCAGCAGTGATACTCCTCCATCAATCAGCTAATTATCTCCTCAGCCTAACCAGTTTTATGATATCATGGCTTTCTTTACTCCCATTGAGCAGCTTTTTTTTGTTCCCCTGCGAAAGTGACATTAGTAGAATGAAAACAAGGATAAATGTAGCCTATTAAAATAGGCTAGTTAATAACTGGAGGGGGGAAGATGAGCTAGAAATCTGAAATACGTATAATTAGTGGGCAACTGAACTGAAAAGCAAATTACCCTACTGAGAGCATTATCTCAGAAGTGGGAGGTCACGGTCTCTAGCCACGGTTGTCTTTCTGGAGAGTTTTTGCAGGCAGAGAACATCACTGTCTACTTGTAAGAAGAATGAGAACCTGAAGAACACTTAATTTTATGGGGGTGCTCTAAGTTTCTCTACACCTCTCGTGACAGAATTAGTGTGTGGTTTTCAAAGAGTAACAGGACCTGCCATTTGACACTATGCCATTTCACTATGGCAAAACCAAATAACTCGGTAGGAGGTGCTGGGATGGATAACTAATGTCTCTTTCCTGGACACAAAGAGAAAGATGACTGTCCACACACAACTGTGGTAGGCCCATGCTGTTGTTAAGTCTGTACAGCTAAGAACTTGAGTCTGGAAGGCTCAAATCTTAAGGAGTTTAAAAATATATTTCTTTGAGAGATGACACGTGAATAGACAAGCACAGAATTTTAGTCTGCTCTATTTATTAGACTGGATTTTGTTAGGATTGTGTCAAACCTCATATAGCCACACTGATTGGTAAGAAAGCTTTTTTTGTGAGTGTTGGCTAAACTGACCTCCTGCAGAAAAAAAATCCCATGTGGTAGCATCTGATTAACAGTAAGCTGGAAACCTCCAAATTCCTCCAGAATGCAGAAGACTCAAAGTATTGTCAGTAAAAGTCCCTCTCTGCAAACTATCAGTGGAAAAATTGGTTTAGCTGTTACTGCATAGGAATAGACAAAGCAAGTCCGAAACAGCAACCCCCCAGGGCTATAGAGCTCCTTTATTTCCTTAGAGATCCTCCGTGCCTCAAAGCTTTCCAGTGCATCTCAATTCACAGATGGATATTCTCTGCACTGGGAACAACGTGAGACAGGTTTGTTTCTGCAGTTACTCTTTGGGCCAGAATCTTCACTGACATGCATAGCCACTAAAGTAGTGTATAAATTTGCATTTGTAGCTAATTTTAATAATTGTTTTAGAGTTAAATCTCAAGAGTACAAAGCTATGGAAGTGTTCAGATTTATTTTACAGTTAAGGGGGGGGGGGGGCAGGGAATTGGTGTATTTTTCAAATGCCTTTGAAATCACAGACTGTCAGATTCTACTTACACAGCAAAACCCAAATGGATAGGTGCCTTTTGAAGGGGTCCATATGGAAAAAGAGTGTCTTAAATATACATAAGTTACAACAGTAAATATGTACTACACGAATATGATACCTGAACAGTTAAAAAAAAAAGTAGGAAGAGAGGCAGTGCAATTTTGTTTTATTTGAACAACAGGGAAAGGGTTTGAGGAAAGAGGACTCCGATTGGGGTTCTTAAAAAGTTGCCTGCTTCATTTCATTTTTGGTAGGGATCATTAGTCAAATCTGCTGCATTGCTGCACGTTCACTGCCCCTCCCCTGAGCTCTGCCAGCTGACACCCCCTAAAGCTGTCTGATGTGATTCTCACTTTCCTTGTGCTGTCAGCTTTAGCTGTGTTTCTCACTGTTTAAGTCTGAGGGGTAGAAAATAACTCCTGCTATTAGAAATAGGTTGTGAGCTTTGACTTGAGTCAGTAGTTGGAGAGGAGCAGAAGGATGACAATGAAGAGGGCTGGGCTGCTCTGCCACAGGCTTTCTGTACCATGGAGCAAGTCACTTAACCTCCCTGTACCTGTTTCCCAGCCATATGTGGGGATAGTAGCTTTTCCTTAGCTTATTGCAGTGTTGTTAGGATAAAGACTTTGAAGGGATTAGGTCCTATAGTTGGAGGCTTTAAAAAGCACTTTGGATGGATAAAAGAAGATGCTGAAAGCAGCCTTGGAGGTTCTAATGTAAACTGTACCAAGTCACAGTGGTGGCCTGGTGTCCTCCTGGAATTTGCATCATGAATCTCCCTTCCCTAGCCTGACAAAGTGAAAAAATTCTGCTGTGTAGCTCACACATATGAACAAAAATGAAAGTGTGTGTCAGATGGTTTCCCAAAATATTAGATACACAATCATCCTTAGTGTTCCTTCAGCCAGTGCTGAAATGCAAAACAGTAACACTGGATATCTCCAATTCTCTTTCAATTAAGAGTTGCAGCTCCCTTTAACTGTCAGATCTAACTTTTGCAAGTTGCTTGCAAAACATCTAAGCAAGATGACAAATCTCTTAGTCATGAATTTGACCTACCAGTTTCAGGCCCAACTAGAAGAACTGAGGATGTCTGAGTCAGTTGAGACCATTTTGCTGAATCACTCAGATAGTCCCTGAATGTTTCTTCCAAGGTGGCTGCATACACAGACCCTGCAGTGCTTTCAGTCTGTTGGGTTGCTCATGTGCTAACTGATCCAAATCTGGCTTGTGGGGAGTGGGGATGAAACTGATGTTATATAAAGACTGACCTGGCTGCTGACGCTCTAAGCAAGTGGTGTAGTTGTCCCGAAGTAAGTGTACTCATCACTCTCCCAGAGTGTACTCCAGTGCTCTGATGTCACAGAGTGGTTCCATTTAAGAGTATTTGCTAGGGATTCATATCCTTTTTCACCAGCAATAATAGAATTTTGTTCCTCTTTCAGAATTAATTTGACTTGTTCTTGGGAATGGAGGTTCTCAGCACCAGTGGTAATTGTTTTCCTTTTCCTAAAAAAAGTACACAAGTCTGATGGCTAGGGGCCTAGTGGTGGAGCTTTTATATGGATTTTTCACTCTTTTGTAGCTCCACAAAATCATGCCAGACCATGAAAAATTATATTTTAAAGTTGTGATGCATCATGTATTTCAAAAGGAGGCTTCTCCAACATAGTGCTAATATTTTTGCATAAATTTCTTTGAATAACGCTTCTGAGAAATTATAAACTGATACGACATGGTACAGAGGCAATAATGGAAGAATTATGTAAATGCAGGAAGAATTATGTAAATGGAGGATGGACTTCAATTCTAGGATTTTTGCACTATGATACCACAGAGAATGTCTGTGCTTTCAAGTGATGCAGGCCTTCAGTTCCCTTCTTTCCCAGAAATCTTAGGTTCAAAACCAAACTCTTACTGGCTGCTCTGTGGGACTGGAGCCACATTAGCACACTGAGGTGCTGTCTTCTTCCCAGCCAGGATGCTTTCTACAGGGCTCACACACTGGTAGGGCGGAGCCAGAAGCACTGGGACCCCTCTGTCCTGTTCTGTAGTGCCCTGGGAGGCCAGGAGGGGATGCAGGTATCTTGTGTATTTGTTTTTGATATTGTGTGTTGCCTCATGATGGGAGAGGGCTCTTGCCTTGGTAACCTGCAAGGGCTGCTGGTGGCATTAAAGCCATGAGCTTCGGGGCTGCCTTTGTTGAGCCTGTCTGGGAGCTTGTGCTGTCCCTCTCTCTTTGGGTGAGTGTTCTTCTGCTTGGGGCAGCTCAGTGCTCTGACTGTCGAGGCCGTGACCGAGGCTGCTGCTCTAACTGTGTAAGGAGAGCACAGTTCCAGAGACAAAAGGTTTGGAAAGAGTAGCTCTGCACTGCAGGCAGCACCCAGCTCTGGTTACTCTGGAATTGGATTTTAGGTAATTAAATTAAGATGGGTATGTTAATTACAAGCTTGCTGTGCCTTAGCATAAAGATTGTCATCTCTCTTTGGTGGTTGCAGTAACTCCTGCTGGACGGTCAGGGCAGCTGTAAAAGCACCCGTTCTTCCCATCCTTTCCTCCCCTATACAGGGAGCAGAGAAGCCCCAGAAAATGCAGCTGAAACCAAATGAGATGGCAGCAAGAATGCTGGAAGAGAACAACCTTGAAAGTGTCTACTGTATGTCAAGTCATTTTAAGGACAGCTTGGGAGGTGCAAAAAAAAGATGAGAATTACTAGGCAGGAAAGGTACATGGCAGAGCTCCAAACTGTGGAGTTCTCTCGTAGCTCTGACCAAGAACATCACTGCATTTATAAGATACGCTTACAGCAAAACATGTGGCAGGGAAAAACTCTTCTCACATACTCCCCTTCTGCAGTCTCTGGGATTCTAACAGTGTGTAACTCAAGAGAGAAACTCTCTTAATGTTTGTAGTAGTAACACAGTGTTTCCACAGAAAAAATTCTGCTTGTCTCTATTGGGAAAATGCCTATTTACTTCCTTAACTGCAAAGACATTTTACAGTTTCAATTTTGGCTCTGTTGTTGTACCAGGATCTCCCTTTGAAGCTGTTGATGCTCCAGGGAGATCTTGTTTTGTGTTGTGTGAGTGTGATGTGCATTATAGTCAGATTTTTGTCCTTTGTGACAACTCAGAATAAATCCTGTTGGGATGCTGGCCCATGGCCATTGATGGAGTGATTCCATTGCAGGTGGCAGCAGCATCTGTTTTTCTATGTTGTTAGTTGTGGCTGTGAGGTCCTCAAAGGATGACCAAGCAGTGCATGGCTCAGTTTCTTTTCTTTCAGCTAAAGCTTGCTAATGACATTCTCACCCACAGTTAAAAAGTGAAGTGTAAGTTACAGCAGTGCTGCAGGTCTGCAAACAGCTGCTCCATCTCTGGGAGCTTCTGAGGGCCAGTGTTATCCACAGGGATCTCAGCCCTCAGGCAATACTGTCAAACTGAATTTTGCAGCTTAAGGTACCTTTGGGGAACTAACTTGAGTGCCCCCAGGCGTTTTGACAGTGTATTAATGAGGCCATAATTCCAGCAGCATTAATCAGACCCCAGGATGTAGAAGGGAATGATTCACAGAGAAACACTGTGTTCTCTCAGTCTGTCACTGTGGGAAGGCATTGGTAATGCATGAGTGGGATTTGTGATATTTTTCAGTTCACATGCTTAGGGATTTCCTCTGCAGCTTCAGGAAGGGTTTTATTTCCCTGTGGGAATAAGTGAGAGGGGTCCCTTGAAAGAAAAGGTGAGGTTTCACAGGTTAAAGCATGGGTGTGAAGGATCAGTGGCTAAGGTTAAAGGACCCTGTTCAGGCTGGCAGGGTGATTGTCTGTGCAAACTCATACTGTGAGACAGACCAGCTCTGTTCTTGGATTTTCAGGACGCTTTCTTTTGTCCTTTGTTATAGAGCAAACTGGAGAAAGCTAGTGTTGAAGTTTAAGAGCTACTGTGCAGAAGATCAGGGCTCTATTTACAGCATTGCTGCAAATACTCATCTAGGGTCTGTGGCAGATGCTTAAGCTGCTCTGATGGGGCATTTGGTGACCACCAGTGGGGAGGTTCAGCATTGCTGAATGCCAGCGATGACTAACCCCATGCTGTGTGCAATTCTCACCCCCACTTCCTCCTCCATGTCTTTCTCCTCTCCTTCTGTTTATCTTTACTTGGTTAAGTCCAAACACCAAGGAGCAGGGCAGTGCTTTACTCAGCACACTGAGAAGGAAGACAGGGTCACGGCCCTGGCTCTTACTGTGTTAACACAGAGTACCCAGAGCAGAATGTGTTTCCTTAGTGGGATATAAGCTCTGCCCTGCTAGTCAGGCCTGTGATCCGTTTGGCCATTGGCCTAACTTAGGGTAGATAATCTGAATTGTTTGCTGTTTAGAAAGGCAGCAAGGGAGGTGGAAGAGTTTGATAAAGTCCTATCAAGAAACAGTGTGAAAACTGATTGTGGTATGGAATAGTAGGGTTGTGATCCAGGAATGGAAAACATGGGTTGAAACAATGGAAAAGTTCTTTGAAGAGATAGGTACTTTCTACTAGTTCCAGAGAAGGGGTAGTGAGCAAATAAAGATAGTTTCAGTCACTTACATTCTCTGGTTTTGATCTAGGTCTGTTCCAGCTTCTACCCAAGGTCCCACCGGTGCTGCAGCGGCTGCAGGGCCTCCTCCTGCTACCAGTGTGTCCAGCAACAAGCGGCTGCAGCAGACACAAGCCCAGGTGGACGAGGTAAGTGGCTCCAAGTGATCTGTTGTGCACCACAATGGTGCTGCTGTGGTTGGTTTCCTCCCCCAGGTTCCCACCTGCTCATCTGAAGGCCGTGGATCTGGGAAATGAGATTTATCAAAGGACGGCAGTTATGAGGAGGCAGACAGTACAAGAGGGATTCTGAATATAAACATCCCTGTACCAGTAACAGTTTGGCAGATTAAATGTGGGCATTGGTGCCAACTGAGGAATTCCTCCCAGTCAGTCTGGTTAGGAGGAAATATCATAGTGGAAGCAGCTTTTCTAGTGTGTTCCTGCACTCCTAAAGGTTAGATGCTAATTTCGCAGACTGTTTCACAGAGACAGGCCATCAGCTTCTCATAGATAGATTAAAACCATCAGAATTAAGCAGCTGAGGGCTGTGTTCATTAGCAAGAGCTCTATTGATTAATCATCACAACTTATTCCCACACATGACGTCATAACAGCATCTTTAACAAATCCCCACTTCTTTTCTTGATCTTGGAGGACCAGGTGTCTGTTCCAGCTTGGATCCTTAAAATCTTGTTGCACCTTGGCTGTAATGCCAGTGTCCATCTACCTGTTTTGGGAATGGTAGTAGTGAGCACACCACTGCTCATGGGTGCGGTCCCTGAGTACACCAGAAGGACAGTAGCAGCTGTAGCGTCCTTACACACCTGCTGTGTGCACTTGTGTGCTGGGTATTAAGGAAAGAATATTGTTAAACCCCTCCAAAGACTTAAGTAACTAATTGCTTACTGTCTATGGTGAAGTGTGCAGAGCTTGTGTGATTCTTAAATGCCAATTTGATAAAATACACATTAGAAAATATGTTCTTACATGCATAAAGGCCTCTATTTTCAAAAGCTTCAGGCATGCTTTAAAGATAGTAGAGAAGACCTCAAAATACCCAACTCACATGAATTTCTTAAGATGAGTTAAATGCACCTGTCAAAATGGGCTTTGTCTTTTTGAGAACCTTTTCTTTGCTGAAAATCTGGAACAGTGACTTTCTGGTCTTCCCCATTGTTGGTGCTTGGATGTGTTCACAACATCCTCTGGTTGCAGAAATGTCTAGACCACGTTCTCTCTTTATCTCTGATTTTCACATCCCACTAACTTTACTGACATTAGTGGAGTATTTCTTCCAGTGGGGAAAGAAATGTTACATTTTAGCTTTTGTCTTGGGTCAGAATAATGAAATAACCTTCTTGTCCTGAACATGTTACATCATGGTGGTCCTGTAATTGTTTATGTGAGTGATAGCAAAAGTAACTGTCCCTAAAAGATGAAAAATAATTGCTTTTTATGATCTAAAAATGAGTGATGCCTGTCAGATACATAGGGCTCTTCAAGTAGATCAGTAGAGATGGCATCAGTGAGGATAGTGAAGCCCTCCTTTGTGTTTAAGATACTCTGACACTTTTCACTCGGACACTTGAAAATCTGTCTTTTCGTGAAGATGATGACATAAGTTTGGCAGGAACTCTGCCCAGTGTGAGGGGGCAATGAGTAGCTCTTGGATTTGAGGACTATGTGGGTGAAATTCAGGGTTCGTGGGGGGTTTGCCTTCCATTTGAGAGAGAGGCTGCAGTTGATACGGGTTTGGAGTTGATAGCACGTGGTCGGCAGGTCCTTTTTAACAGGGAAATCACAATTATAAGAATGGCCGAGGGAGGCAAACCGGCCCTTCCAGCACTGTGCGGTCACTGGGGTGACGCTGGTTTGCAATACCGAAGGATCCGGGCTGGGAGCGTGGCTTTGACCTTTCTCCCAGACCTTTTCCGGCTGTTTTCCTTCCGTGCCGTGCGGGGAAGTCACCCGTAGGTGGCAGCAGAGCCACGGGCAGCGCCGCTCCCCAGCCCGGCTTCGCAGGAAGCCTTGGGTCTGCATGAAACCACTGATCTTTTTAATGCTAGACTAATGCCCATATAGCATTTCAGGTATACCTCTACTGGGTTTTCTCATCTGATTCCTCCAGACGTCGTAGAGCTTATTTTCTAAGGCCCAGGAAAACATTTATTTATTTGACAAAAATGAAATCTCATCTGGAACAAGTGTTCACTGCAGCCAGGTTAGATTCAGTAAGTAGTTCTGGAGGGGAAAAAACCATAAAAATTTAACTGAATGGGTAGGAAATAGTAGAG
Organism: Corvus kubaryi; assembly: GCF_017639235.1. Taxonomy (NCBI): domain Eukaryota; kingdom Metazoa; phylum Chordata; class Aves; order Passeriformes; family Corvidae; genus Corvus; species Corvus kubaryi. Next base: position 1,391,405 of record NW_024581136.1, on the reverse strand, counting down.
TATTTTGCTTCAGCATTTTCAAATAGTTTAAAATTTTCACTACAAATCATTGTACCATGTTAAAACTCAATTAAATAGTAGCTGAGAAATTAATACTGTTAAAAATTATTATTATTTTATATGAAGTTAAATGCTTGGAAGGTTTTGGGTTGGAAAAGCAAGTAAGAAATTTGAATCGACCAAAACATTTCATTTTGGTTTAGGTTTGGTAGACAAGTGGAACAAATCTTTTGAGACCTTCTGACCTTTTGAGACCAGTCCTTTTAAAGATTCTTTCACTACCAATTTTATCTCACTGTATTTGAATAATGTATCTTTTAAATAATTCTGGATTTTTGCAGGTAATAGTTAAATCTTATTAAATATGTATAACATGGAATTCCTTTTTATAGAGTATGAGAATTTACAGACCATCAGCCTCATTCACTGCTAGAAAACTTGGACACAGCATTACTGAAGTAGTTACACTGTCTGACATTTGCGTTAGAGGTGAATTGCTACAGGATTTCCATTTAGTTATTGGCTTGCTGGAAGAGGATTTTCATCTTACCCAATGTATAAAATATATATATGAACAGCCCTTACCTGTGGTGTACTGGCTGTGCAGTAAGGTGGCATGAACACTTTGCTACTCTTCAGGCTGAATTTGCTCAGGTAAAACATTCTCCTCCTCCAGTTTCAAGCAGGACTTCAAATTATGGCTGAGAAGTCATCTTGCCCAAAAGATCTGCAGAATGAGAAAATTCTTTGGTGAGGAAATGCATACAGTTCCCTTTAGAGTGGCCTTTATCAAGATAATTTCTCTAGTTCAAGTAAGGAAGATATTAAAAGTATAAGGAAAATAATGGCTTGTTCTTAGTGATGTCAATCAAATTGTGGTATGGAGATCTTCATCAGGTTTTTGTATCTATGTAAAAGAAATCAAAAACTTTAATAAAACTAACTATGGTATTTCATGATGTCTTTTTATTTTCTACCTTTAAGAGCACCTGAGCACAGTGCAGCTGTGCTCACCTTGTTTTCACTGGGTGTGTTTCCATAGGCTGGGATTTTGAGGCACAGTCCAGGTAATGCCATCACACATCATAATGGCAAATGGCTGAGTTTAGGATGATGTGTGGTATTTCAGGGTGTGAACAGACAGGTGTCCTTCAGCTTTCCTGTGTGAGGAGTCTCACATGCGTCTGTGCCTTTGTAGGTGGTTGACATCATTAGAATGAACGTGGATAAGGTGCTGGAAAGAGACCAGAAGCTGTCGGAGCTTGACAACCGGGCAGATGCATTGCAAGCAGGTGCCTCACAGTTTGAGACCAGTGCAGCCAAACTGAAGAGGAAATACTGGTGGAAAAATTGCAAGGTAAGGAATATAAATTCTTGTTGAGAATCACTTCATGGCAGGAATTGCTTTCACTTGCATTTAGTGGGACTTTGCCTGCAGGATGGCACCTCTGAGTCATCTCTTCTTGTCAAGGCAAGAAAGAGGTGCCTTGACCTTGAGACTCCATAGGTCAAGCAACTTTGATCTTTACCAGAACCCATAATTTGTGCAGCATGTAAAATGTCGATACAATTTTTGGTGCTTCACCAGTGCCTTCAAATAGGGATGGGAAGGCATTCCATGTCGATTCATGTCAGTTCTCTGTGTGAATCGCAAAACCTGGTCAGGTGCAGTGAACTCTAGCAATGGGAGAAAAGAAGCTTTTTTCTTGTGGGGATCATCAGCCTTTTGATTTTCCTTCAGGATGGTAAACTATAAAAAATACCCCAAACTGGATTCCACAAATTGCTGTGAGAAGGGAGGAAATTACAGTCTTTTATAAAGAGGGGCTGGTTAGGATAGAGCAGGACTTTCACTGACCAGCTGCCTTCTCTGCTGTCTTCAAAGTCTAATCCTTTCCCAAGAGCAGAGGGAATCTCACTCTCCTTTGCTTTTTCAGACTTTCTCCAGTATTTGTGGATTTTGGACCCAGAAACTTCATTTCCTCTTACTCTTCTAAGACTCACGTCTTTGCTTCTTTCTACTCATGCACCGCCAACATGAACCCTATGCCAAAAGTTCAGCTTCATTTCCATTTCTCAATACCGACTTTCCTGCTGACTACTTATGTCCACCCAAAATAAAACCACCTGTTCCTAAGGGAGAATGCCACATATATCTCTCGCTAGCCTGTTGTCTGCTTTGTCTCTTCAATCCACAGTGCTATGAAATGTAAAGCAAGAAAAAATATTCTGGGTAAACCACATGTACAAACACTCCAGAAATAAAAGCATCTAGGTTAGAAATTCAACTGAGTAGGTCCTCTGGGCCTCTTTTATGCCTAGAAGTGCAGGCAGCAGGACTTTTGGGAGCTACAAGCACAGATTTTGAGTTACGTTCACCCATGTGACTGCAGTCATCAGAATGATCTACACTACACTAGACCTTCAAACCTACCCTCATTCTCCTTTCCTCATTGTCCCTTCCTGCTTTATCCTGACAAACAATCTCCCCATCCTTCCTCTGGCTCCCAGTCTCTGGAAAGAGAGGGTAGAAATTAAAAAAAAAAAATCTCCTGCAAGCCAGTGGTTGGCTCTGTCCTCCAGACACATGTTAGGAGGAATGAAGGCCTTGATTTGACATGCCCATGTTTGTTGTTTTTCAGTCTTACTACTCGCTGGGGTAATAATGGCAACTGGACTGCAGCATCCCTGGAGGGCTCGTTAGCTTTCAGTGAGTCTCAAGTGGGGGCTCTGAGCCACACAGCTCAGTGCTGCTGTGATCTGTGCACAGCTGCCTCTGCTCTACCTGTTCCTGGGGGAGCAGACTCCTGCTTTGCAATGAGCTATTTCCAGGAGAATGTGCTGGAAACTGTTCTGGCTAGCATGGGCTGCTTCTCCCAACAACGCAAGCATACAAAGCAGCACAAATAGCTGCTGGGCTTTAGACATCTCTAGCTGCCTCTTCACTGACTTCAGGAACATGGGGAAAAGGGATCAAGTGACTCTGGTATAAAGTGGTACATGGCCATGGGTGACCCCAGCCACTGGAGTTGTTTTACTTTGGAAATTAACTATTTCTTTATTGCTAGAAATGGTTGAGGTTGGTCACTGCATCTTTAGCTGACAGGCAAGAACTGGCTAGCTTTGACAAGAGGCTATGTCCATTGTTGGTGGTCAGCTGGTTTTAAAATTGACACTAAATTTGGGGCCTTAACAAGTCTGTTGCAGTGAGTCCTTACAAGAGTTAAAAGTATGAGGAATGAGTCACTAAGTAAAAGCAAAAAAATTGAGGGGTTAATGTCTTTCATGTGAAAACCTGACTTTCTCTTTTTCTTTCTTATAACTTTCTTTTTATAGATGATGATCATCCTTGGTGTAGTATGCGCAGTCATTCTCATTATAATTATAAGTGAGTAATTCGTTTTCTCTTTTATCTATGATCTCAATAGCTTGTGACTTAAGAATGGCTGCTATATTAAAAGCCAAAACAACAAAAAAAGGATATAAAATATTTAAACTGATTAATTTGTGAAATTTCCCTTCTAGTGTTATGCTTTTATAGTGAGAATTACTGCAAACTCCCTGGACACATATTGGCAGAATTTGTTGACATTTAATGTTTTTTACATTAGCATGTTACATAACTTTCCCTAGGATTAAAAACTCTCCCTTTTTATGTTTAAAGTAAGTTTTTATGCAGTCTCAGAGATCTTCCTTTCATTATGATGAGTGCCATCGTCCTGGTGTTTTCTACTAAGAACAGTAATTCTTGAAATACCTCATGCCTATAAAAAGAGGGTGAAGGCACACAGGCAAACAGGCATCTGATGAATTTTTAAAAGCATGTAGGTGCCTAGTTGCTACCATATCAGCTAGAATTTGAGATGTCAGTGTTTCTGAAGATCCTCTGGCATCTCGAATGCACAAATGTTGTTAAAAGATGGCCCAAAGTCTCACTGATTTCTTTTCTCAGAAGATCATCTCATTCCATGCAGTTGTTGTAGGAAAGTTAGCTATGAATGAATAATAGCAGTCGTGCTGCTTGGGACTCAGGGATCTTGTAATGACAGGAATTGAACATTTCATTTATGTAACCCTATGTTAGCAACAGCTGTTATGTGACATAACTGTAATATGGCATTAACTCCTAAAAGGGAGATTTCTTCAGATGGGCAATCCAGGTAGTAACCCAGAAGAGATTCACCAGAAGGCTAGACCGTGGATGTGAGTTAATTCCCAGCTCTCAAATTACATGCCTCATATTAAACATGTTTCCATTTTCCTCTGTTGCTCCTGTAAAGGAGGCTTACAGGATCACCTGTAAAAATGACTAAATGGAATGAGATACATGTGACAGTTTATTAGCCTTATGAACCATGGCACCAGCGTGACCCAGAATAATTCCAGGGTTTCGTAACACTGATACGGCAAGAATGGGAAATGGTTAGATATTAATTAACTATATTAACTGGGTACTCAAGGCAACGGGCTTCAAGAGAAAGACCGGCCCTTCTTCTGCAGCAACCAGACAAAAGAAGATGTGCAGCCATTGAACTAATTGCTGTGTATATACGCCTCATTGAGCATTATGTGATCTTAACAAGAAAGTAAAAAGCGGTCAAGATAGTTTGTAACTCCTCCATAGAAGTTAAGGCTGAACCATATATAAGTAGAACATTGTTTCACTCGTGGTTTAAAGTGTTGAATGCCTGTCCTGGTAAGTTTAAAAAAAAAAGACACTGCAAGTTTGACATGGGTTAGGTTGAGTTTAGGGTATTTAATCACAAACTTGAGTGCCATATTGTTCAACCCAGGTCGTGGCTCACCATAGTGAGATCTAGTACCAGGTCAGTGAGATTTAAGTGTACCTGTTGTTCAAATAATTTTTTCAGGCTGATTCTTCTGTAGTAAGTGCCTAAAGGTTGCAGCTTCAGGAAGGACCCTGTGTATTTATCTCAATGCTGTATTTATTCACAGTAGCTCTCAAGTATATGTTTAAATCCTATAGACATCAAGCATCCAAGTGCTGTTAGACACAAGGCCTGCATGACTTTTCCAGTCCGGGATTTGAATGGGAACAAGATCATACCCTCCATGAGGGGTGGCTATAGATGCAGATAAGCTGAGCCATTCCTCACAGCAGCAAGCTACCATGGGTGGTGAAATGGCCCAAGCTGCCTGCTGGAGGAAGCAATACAACACATGGCTTTGCAGGTGTTGCTGGAGCTGGGGAAAGCAGATAACATCACTGTCAGTCCTTGCCCTTTCTCTCATTTGAGCCACAGTCTCCCCTGCTTTCTACTCCAGTTTCCCCTCCAAATTCCATTTGACACAGGAGGACCATCCTCATGTCTGCTAGAAAGGAATACTGTGTGCAAGACATGTCATGCTCCTTCAGCTAAGATGTGCTAAAGATGTTTGCAATTCTCTGACATCACACGCTTCTGTAAGATAAAGCACAACAGTAACTCTGTAATAACTGTTGGTTTTTGTCTTTTTTTAATCTTTCTTTCCTTCTGCTTCATTTCCCAGTTTATTTCTCCACTTGAAAAAGCAAGGAAGGAAGACTTGGCACAACTTTGTTCATATCAACCGACAATATCAGTGTTCCTTTGTTGAACTCCGCTTTTTAATTCCCGGTGTCTTGGGATTTTTGCTTGTAATAACCCATAAGCATTCAGTGTGGTGTATTTTGGAATTCTGTTGTTTCCACAAGAAACTGTACCAGCTAAATACTGCCAAGTAGTTCCATACACTGTCTAATCACTGTGTCTTAAAATGTGTATGCACTGACCTTCAGAAACTGTAGTATATGAAAAGCATCCTAAAACATCTCCGAATCAGAGAATGCAGCTGTGGGGAAGCTCCTGTTTAAAGGGACACTGTCAGGTGGATTGGACTCAAATGGAAGGTTGCAGCAAACATTAGGACCAAAATTCTCAATCTGAGCTCCTAAAGTTGGATGGCAAAATCCATTGTCAGATGTATCTCTTATTCCCATTGAAGGAAGAGAGTGATACCTACAAGTATTCATGTAAGATATCACATTTCCATTTAGCCAACCAAACACAGATTTTTTTGAGATTAGATGTAGAATCCAAGTCTAAAAACATTGTCTACAGAAAATAAATAAGACTGGTTTATCATCTTTTATGGATTTAATTTTTTCCTTATGGAAAACACCTAATGGTGTTTGGAACAACCAAGATGGCCTCAATACAAAAGCCAGAAAGAAAAAAAGTTGTATGACAACCAAAAAGCATTAGCTAGCACAGTCCTGAAAAAGCCAGGTGAAATGCAGAAGTGGTAATACAGGCATCACAAATTACTCAGAAACAGTTTCTTGCTAAAACCTCAAGGCACTGTTTGTCACGTTTCATGGGACATCTCTTGAATACTAATCCACAGTAGTTAGGCCCAAACTTAAAGCACATGAACAGCACTGGTGCTGTCTGCGGCTTTCCAGCTCTGTTGTAGGAAGCTGCCTCTGCACCAGTTTGCAGAAATGGTCCCTGCTGTGAGGATCATTCAAAAATCAGGAAGAAGGTAGGGGGGAACAGTGGAGAGAGGCTGAGAAACGGAAGGGTGCCTAGCAAAGCTTTCCTGAAGAAGAGGAAGGAAGAGAAACACTGTTCAAAGTAGTGGTGTTAAAAAGCTTTAAAAATATATATTTTAATTTGTGCATGTGGATAGTTCATAAACTAAAGTGTCATCTTTATAAAGTGCTCAGCTGAGATACCTATTATACTCAATTAATTTAGACTAACATTTGATGTAATTAAAAGAAATTATATATTGTGGCTTGAGAGAAAGTTCTTGTATGGTCTTGCGAATTTCTTGTTTCTTTCTTTTTAAAGCAGTGAATAGTTTAATCATCCTTAACCAAACTAAAAATGAATTAATCACATTTTGAACCAGGAAATTCAGAAAAGGATCTTTTTAGGATAACTCCTTCAGAATTCCTAAAAAGAATTCATAGAATTTAAAAAATAATAATTTGGTGGGTTGGGGTTTTTTGTCTGCAATTTAATTAGGGAATAGAAACAGTGGTAATAGTAGTGTAAATATTCCCACTGTGGAGTATCTCTCTTGACATGGTTTTAGATTTAAAAAAATGGATACCTTGACCAGTTTGTTGCTGTGAATCTATATATAAATTGTGCTGAAGTAGAATTTTGCAGAGAGAATAAGTAATGATCAATTGAAAGGTTCCAGTTACATTCTCCCCTAAATATTTATTACTTTATAGTCATGCGTACTGCTTCATATCATTAAGTCATAAGTGGCTCCAGTCTTAATGAAGCTGAATATTCAAAGTTACTAATTTGATCCTGGACTCCCTGGTATGCCCCGTTCACTTCAGTCCTTCAGCTGGGTGAGAACATAAACAATTCTGAAATCCTCATGGGTCAGACAAAAATCATAGGGATGATGAAAGGCCTGACTCCATGAGGTGACACACCTGAGTGCTAAGTATAATGGAGCTTTCACTGGTAGAGGAACAAGCCATCCATCTTCAGGACCCTTTTAAACTGCTAAGATAATTAGATAGCTGATATGAAAGAATTATCTCCTAAGATTGGGACCCTGCCACCCACACCCATGTTGAGCGTGGTGTCCTCACAGAGCTTCTCGACTGAAAAGACTGATGAGATGAAGATAGCTTTCGCTGGAGGTGGTGCAATCAGTAAGGTGATATGCTGATACTGAGCCTTAATGTAGATCTTCCTTCTCCTCTGAGAGGCTGAACTGAGTACTCAGCTGATAGGACTGCAAATACACATTAAATCGTTTGAATCCTCTAGCTACAACCATGCAAAGCTCCCAAATGAAACTGTAGTGAAAGTGCTGTGAGGATGCAAAGCTTACATCCTCCCAGCTAATGTAGTTCAAGCAAGTTAATAATCAAAGTGGGACCTTTAGGTGAGAGTGGAGAATAGAAATTGTTCTTTGTGGAATGTGGACCCATTCTCTCTCAAAACTGTAACTAATGGGGGGGTGACTGCTAAATGTTAGTGAGACTTTGCAAGGAAGAGTTAAGAAATCTACCTTCTAGTGGGTTGTAGAATGTTTGTGAAGAGACTATTTCCTCCTGTGTGGTAATGAAATATGATAAATTAATATGTTTAACTTTTCAAAGTTGTTTGCCCACAGTGTGCTTGTGAATGCTGAATGTTTGCTACTGCTTGTGCCATGGTAGTTGGTTGTAATTGGTAAGATAAACCATGTAACTTTTCTAATTCAGCCCAGGAAGCATGAACAAGTGTGTCTTTCTCTGATGCACAGACCCAGAGCTCAACTGCTCTTGCAGAGGGTTAAATCTTCAGCAAGGAGAGTATGGTAATATCGAACTGTTCAGGGTCATAGATTGTGCAACAGCATCACATATGTGCAGACTGGTGCAGAGGACAATCTGTATAAACACAGTTGGAGATCTTATTTGTGTTGAAGCCAGGATTGATTGCATTCAACTCGCTGCTCCTACATTTTAAATGTCCGTACAGTTACAACTGCCTGCCTGTAAATTGTCCATGAAGAGGTTAAGCCATTCTTGTTCAGTCACCACTGATTAGAATTTCAGCTCCTGCTTTGCACCACTGACTGCTGCCTAGGCTCTTCCCTTGGGCTGGTAAAACATCACAAAAGGGCTTCCCTTTAGTGACTCCGTAGCAAATCCTCAGGGCACTCCAAGGCCATTGCTTTCTGACTGCCACCTTGGGGACCAAACTGAAGACTCTTCTGGCTGGAAACAATGCTTTTGGTAGCTTTATCCAGAAGTAGACGTTGTTTGAGACCTGCCTATTCCATCCTTATAAGAAGCTCTTCCTCTGCTTTCTGGACCACAGCTGTACTTCTCAGAGGCTGTATAGCAGGAGGTGCCCTTCACACAGAGCATAGCTGAAAGGAAGTGGTTAACAGCTGGTCCGTGCCTGTACCATAGCTGCTGCTTGGCTTGTCAATGATCGTACATCAGCTTCTGAGCTTGAACAAGTGTTATTTGCACCCACTATCAACAGGCTAGTGAGGTCCTGCTTGTGCATTACACTTCCTCTCAAATTTAGCTCACGTTGCAGTAACACAGATGTGGCTTTAAACCTGAAAACATTGTTGCACATAACTTGGGAGGAAAACTTAGTGTGGAAGCCCTAACGACATACTTGACCTGATTTTCAGTTGACAACATTATGTAACAGCACAGTCAATCCAACATAGTCAAACCTGATCCAATACTATTAGAAGGAGGATGGAAGAATTTGATCAAGATTCTGAATGTAACCTAGAGTCTGTAAGACAAGGAATGATTTAGAAATGTAGATTTTTAAAGCTGGCACTTTCATTTTGTTGGAACCTGCATGATGTTAGCCCTGGGAACAGTTCAGGCAAGTAAAATATTTGGCTTTTTTCTTTTTATATAGTGATCTGCAATAAGTGACTTAAACACTCTCAGTGATGGAAGAGCAGGACATTATTGTCTGTACAAGGATTGAATTAGAACAGCCTAAATCTGTTATGCTTTTGTCTGAGTAGCAAGACCTTTTAAAATTCTACTGTTTCTCTGTCACTACTCCTCTGACAGGGCTTCACCTAACTTTAATTTTATGAGCAGCTGGACTACTTCTTGTCTGAATACAATGGATTTTAGCTCTTAAGAGCAAGTTCTTGACTTGGCATCGGTATTAGAACATAACATACCTGCAAAATGGTGATGTCTGCTTCTCAGAAGTGCAACTACCATGGGAGACTCAAACTTCAGGAGCTTTTAGAAGCTCGATGTTACTCAGCTCTTTGATGCTTTTACAGAGTGAATTTTCTCTATTCCATGGCAGATTATCCACACAGTGGGAATATGTATGATCTATTATTTTTTTTATGAGAGCACCTTGATTGCATGTTGGTGAGAGACCTTCACAAATAACCTAAAGAGCACTTCGGTATGATCCAGGATTTAGATCTCAACCCTGCTTCTCCTGCCCTTTAAACAGGGAAGAGGGCTGAACCAGCAGCCATGTAAGGCACTGGGGTCCCTCCCAATGTACACAGTGAGTATGAGAAAGGTCTCAAAGTCTCTATGATCTGGATTTGCATCCTGACCTGAACTTTAGATCTCTAACAGATCATAACCTTTGGGCCCTCTATGTAGTCAGAAGACTGAGATGCTCTTCCAGCCAGTTCTTCCTCACCTCATTTAGGTCCCTGTTGCTAGACAAGATACATTTGAGCCAGAGAAAACAAAAGCACCCTCAAATTAGCTTCTTTAAAAGCAAAATTTAAAAGGCTGAAGAAAATAGTTTGAAAAAAAAGAATTGTAGCTAGAGAAATTACTGCCTGAAGGTTTCTCAAATGGTAACATTATTGTCAGGAGGGATACTAGATTAGGATGTATGAAACAACCAAACCTCACACCAGTTGTTCTTTCTCCGTCTGGTCTCCTTCAGAAATACTTCTCTATTCCACTTCAAGAAAGGATTTTGTTTTCCTCTTCAGATAATTTCCCTTCCTTAGTTCATTAATGTATGTCTCAATTGATGTGCTCAGCAGTTTTCTTCTCCATTGAGAACTGGAAGACTCTCTGCCTTTAAACACATGCATAAAAAGAGATCTCAGCCACCCGAGGAGTTTACCTTCCTTCCTGGTGCACTGACATTTAAAAGCTACATCTTAGAATAAAGCAGAAGAACTGTGGCAGTCTGGTTACATGCAGTTTTGGTGGAGCAAACACTTGATTATTCAACAATGAGTCATTCCTGCAGTAACCTCATTCTGTCATGACTGTATCACATCTGCTAACTCTCCAAAGCAAAAACCATAACCTGCACTGGTTTCAAACATGAATACAGCCTCATGGTTTGCACGTAACACTCTATTCAACCAAAGAAGCCATGTGCTATAAGTTTAAAAGGGCAAAGTACTTGTTCTCAAAGAGAAAATATCATAGAGAACAACAAAGACAATTATGAAAAAACCTTCTCCATTCTTTAGCTCTTCTCACAGTGTCTGGCTTATCCATTATTCTTCAAGTCTCTTTCTGTTCTCTTAGAAAGCCTTTGTGGTTTTGGAGGTAGTGTATTTGGAACACGGTATATTGGGGTAGCGTTGTTCTGCCCTCTCGGTTGACTCCCTGCCTCCTGCCATGGTGTTACTGTTGCCCTCAGCCAGAGCTCAGACAAGCCTTGGGTGAAGCAGAACTTCCTCCCCATAATGCCCAGCTCTCCTCAAACCAGTCTCCACTCTCGCAGGTGGTTGAGAACACCTGAGGCAGAATATGGCTCCTGGGTCTTAATTTGGTTCAAAATTATGTGATACAAAAGAAGGCTAAACAACAGCATTTTTGCTATACGACTTTAAATTGTAACACTGGAATTTGAATTAAACTTATTTAACAGTTCTTGTAACAGTAATTCCATTAGTTTTGTTGGAAAGAGAAGAAACAGCAAATAAGGATATTGTGCTAATGACAATATAGTAAATTGGGAAATGGTCCAAGTGAAATATCACTAACATTCAGTAACCTCCTTTTTATAAGTGGCTCTACCTAAGAGCACCTTTTTAATATTAAAATTCAGCAGTGCTTGTCTATTAAATTCAAATACTTTAAATGAACTATGACAGATGGTAGATTTTTTTCCTGGACAATGTGGCGGATATATGCAGGCAGGCTGGTGTAGCATTTTTTGCAGAGAGCACCATTTGGGGTATTCTATGCCAAGATATGGGGCTCCTGCCAGCTGCAGAAGTGATCAAGGACTTAAGACAAATCAGGACTGGTGCAGTAAAGATAAAGACTGAACGTCCTCTTTGTCCTAGAGCAGTTTGGTCTCAGTAATGGAATCTTCATGATGCAGCATAATTATTTGGGTTACCCTTGATCCACTCCAGTACCTGTGCTTCTCCACCTATAAATGGTCTAAGGTGAGGATGGAAAATCCCTTTGCTGAATCCATTACATTCCTGTCATATATATATATATATATATGAACACATGGTGGTGGCTTGAGCTTTTTGTAATGAAAAGTTTAAAAGAATTAAATCAGTTTCTCCCCCTGATACACTGCAGGTTTGTTTGAAGTAAAACTAAATAATGGCAGCTGCAATTATTTTCTCTGTAAGATCAAGGATTGAGATAGTGCATATAATGGACCTACAAACTCATAGATACACAATGCATAATTTTTTTCAGAAGTTTAGCTATTAATATTTATAGTATTGATCTGAAAGTTTGCTAAAATTTCTTTATTAATGAAAGTAGTCTTGGCTGGAACCAAATTTCAGTGATCAGCATGACTACCATGCCACTAGCAAGCTACCAAATAATGCAAGTTCAACCCTTCATGAAACCCAAAGGGAAAAAATATTTTGAATAAAAGTAGAAATGTACGGTAAAGACTATGGGTATAAAGTTTAACCATTACTCATTTAAGTATTATTTAAGCAATTGCCAGCTATAAAAATAGTCAAATAATGCAATTATAAAATAATAATTATAAAATAATTGTGAAATAATTAGCTTTCAAAGCCTAACTATAGATGAAATAATATTTTTTCTCATTAGAAAAGCTAGCTTCAATCTATGTTCCATCTACTTTTTCCCCAGACAATAAAATGCTAATGTTGCTATGACACACTCACAGGTCTGCACAATAAAACGTTACAGATAGCACACTACTTGTCATGAAAATGTCTTGTAAATGAAATGTCCTCCCTCCCCCAGCCATAAACCTGGTAAAATATTACTCACATTAGGTTTATCAGCATCACTGAAAGATTAGGAATTAGTACCTCCTACTCAAGAGTGGGACTTAAAAACATGCTTTGTCTGTTGCAAAAATACATTCTGAGGGGGAAGCACCAACTGTGTAGAGGTTAAATTTTTATTTGACAACTCCTGTTCTTTTTTCCTTCCCCTTTCCAAAGGAAGTGCTTATATATGTAGACAGGCATTTGCCATTTAGGTGAGATGTTCTCCTTCCAAGTATGAAAGAGATGAAACAGCCAGTATCTACTGTGAGCAAACCTTTAGTTTGTTTTGCAAAATAAAAAGTTCTCTAAGTGGCAATAGATGAACTCTTATTATAAACTTGTTATGCTCATTGCAGGAAATGAGTTCATAGCCAGCTAATTAGTATTTTCCTTAATGACTTATGCTTGAGTCTTAACACAGAAGAGCAGCCTCTGGAGGTGTTTATGTAATCAATTCAGCACTGTAGTATCTCACACTCGCCAGCCTGGAGTGAGGAGCAAGGCGTGCCCTGTTCTGGAAGTGACTTCAACATGTACCTAAGCATATAGTGAATTTCTATTTTCTGTTTAACACAACAAAAACCCCTCATTTGTCCTTGCTAAATCCAGGCCTGATATGTTCTAATTCAGAAGAGGAAAAACCTTTCATCTGGATGAGAAAAAAATTAGGGAGAAAAGGACCCCTGGGGTTGCCGGGTCTGATGTCCTGCTCAAAGTAGGGCTGCCTTTGAGGTTGGATGAGGTTGTACAGGTATTGTCTTGATGAGTTCTGAAAATCTCCAAGGCCCGTGACTCCACAACAAATTCTGTCATTGGGTATGTTCAATGCCCTGCTAAGGCTGATAAAAGTGCAGGAAACACCTTTGTAAGTGCATGTGGTTTGTGTTTTTGCCTTTTTTTTGGTTGTACATTTATCTGATTAGAATAAAATTCAGATCTAGTGGAAGTAAGTGCAAGCCCCCTTTTTTCAAAGGACTTCCACTGACATCAAGAAATTTTTTCTTTCTTGTTGCCATTGGTCTAAGCCAGATGTGATCATGCTGAGGATATCAATGCATTCTCTCTCCTCTGAATGTGTGAAGCCTACTTCTCTGACCGTGAAACTGGGAATAGGCATAGAATCAGGTCCAGAACATCTGGTGAAGTCTTGTTCTGTATTGTCTGAGGTCAGTGACACAATCCTGAGTGGCTATTCAGTTACTAGACTGGCACCAAAGAAAGAAGAGGATTTACTGAGATTACTCTTTCTCCTCACAAGTCACCTTGGCAATACCACACCTGATTCAAATGCTGATGGAATGGCAGTGCAAAATATAAACCTTTCTTCTACCTCTTTCCCTGTAATTCTTCAAGCTTTACTTCCTGTAATCGGAATAATCAGAAGTAAGTTTTCAGTTGCCCTTTTAAAAACCCAAACCCCAGACCAAATGTCTAACTGCATTCTTTTAAGGGCCACAGAGTGGTGTTAAGCTATGTAGTAATACACTCAGAAAGGACCTGAAAGTCTGTGCTGAGAATAGCATCTCTCACCTCATAGACTCAGCTGTACTGAGCAAGGAGTTGTGATTTGTGCCTGTACAGAAAACAATCCATTTGCACCTTATTGGAACTATCTGGAGAGGAAAAATAATGCTGTGGAGACCAGGACATTTCTTAAAGTGCTTTACCTGGAGGTCAGTGGAATTTCATTTATAAATGATAGAATGCATGCATTTTGATGCTGAAATTGCGATGACTTACAAAGTTTGATATTACTATACTTTTTTGTGAACAGTGATTTTTTTGAAGTGGTGAACATGTTTTCCAAGAATATCGTAGACATTTGTAACATGTATGTTTGTGCCAATAAATCTTGTTTTAAGAAGTTTGGGTTTGTATCATTCTGTTCCCAATACACACAGTTTAAGGACAGTTGAGCAGCTTCAGCTTTCCCTCTCTGTGTTAAGTATGGGAGACTTCTAGAAATGAAGATTTTCTAATTCCCACTGAGTTTTTACATGTTCAGTGTAATAGAAAAAAAAAAAGCATCACTGTTGTATAAACAGTAATGAACCCTGTACAAAAATATACAATCATTAACAAATTGTGAATAGGAGCAGATGAGAAAATGTATTTAGTGCATTTGACCATATTCTTAATTTTCTTAATGGTAACATGGGTTTTCCTTTAATAGGGCATGGTTAACTCGGGGAACTCAATGCCATGATATACTCTTAGTTCACCAATTTGGTGTACGTTGGACAGTTTTTAGATGAAGAAAGAAGGGTTTTCAGTGAGAGGAATACAGACTCTCTTGCAGGGTCCTCTTCTGCCTTAACTTGAAGCAGCTGGTGCTGGCCACTTGCGTGATGGATTAATGGGGCATGGTAACTGTTGCCATGGTTATTCCTAATGAACAATTAAGCCCTTTGAAGGGACAAGAGTTGGAAGCTGCTTTTCTCCCCTTCCTAGCGCCTACACCTAAATTTTAAATTGCATAAGCATCACAGTAACTCCCAGGTAGCTCCACACCTTCAATGCACTTGGGGCATTATTCAACAACTCTAATTTTGTTGCAAATGGTCTCAGAACACATAAAAGGCACATTATTGTCTCTCCCCACCCCAAACCCAGGTAATGTCAAGATGCCTTTTTGTATGAAGGTTCTTTATTAGCAAAACTATAGATTTGTCCTTGGTAACTCAGTGCACCTGGCAATCAATTGAAGACACTTTTGAGTCTAAAAGGAGGAGCTGGGACAAAGCAATCACTGATTTCATACATTGCACATTCTGGTCTATGTGAAATAGCAAATAAGGACCAAGTGAGAAAGTGAATTATGTTGACTGGTGCATGTGAACATGATATTAAAGAACACAAGAAGCTGATCAAAGCCAAAGTGAGGCTTATTAAGAGAGCACAATGGGCTGATGCTCCACTAGCACTCTTACAGCAAGGTTGCGTAATTAGCTCAGTTTTATTGAAAAAAATCCCAATTTCTGACTTTTGAGCTTACACAGAATTCTAGAAAATGACAAAACCAAGTGAAAATGAAGTTATGTTTAAAATAATGGAGATATTTAGATGGATATGGAAGAATCAGTAAGATTATATGAAAAATCTATCTTTCATTCTGGTCAGATAGATTTGCATAGTTCATGACAGTTCAGGGAGCAGAAAGAAGAACTGCTTCCTAGGGGTTATTAAACTATGTGGGGTGACGAACTCCTGGGACATGCACATGCTTTGGAAAGTCAATACCAGATAGTTCAAAGACAAAACAATCCTTGAAGTGACTGCCTACACACTTTGCTTTGTAAGCTGAAGTACCTGAAGGTAAGTGAATGAATACGATACTTGTAAGTGCTCCTGACAGTTTTGAAATTTAAAAAAAAAGTCTCACATGACTAAAGATGGTCAAAACTGCAATCTGAGAAGAAAAGTTGGCAAACTGCTTGAGTTCCATATGAAAGAAAGGCAGTGGTAACTACTAGAGAGCCAAGCCAGCTCTTTTTGCTTTCCCGGGAGTTTTTAGTCTAGGGGAAAATTACCTTGTAACACCGCCTGTGGTTGGGCAGCTCCAATCAAAAGCTCTTACCGCGCCAAGGTAACCATGAAGAGAACATTTTACTAGGGGAATTTCCTGGTACAGACTTATTACATTTTTAAGGCAGTTTTTATAATGATTCTGCAGAAGTAACACCCTTGTCTTCTCCTTTATCATCTGAACAGTGTAATTATAATTCAACAGCTGTTGGCTGACTGCTTTACAAAGGCAAGTAAAGCCTGGTGTTTCTACATTCTGTTGGCCATAAAGCAGATTTACTCTGCAGAATGTAGTCAGTGGGTTTGATAATTTGACTTCTAGTACTTACCTAATGACTGGCAGGTTGTTCTTTTTATTAGGAAATGTACAATACAACATCAAGCTATTTACATCTTCCCTGGCTTAGCCTAGAAAACACCTGCTCCATGGTCCAGTTTCACCAGGAACTGGAAAGGCTTCCCAATACCATACAGTGCATGCTTCTGTGATTTAATCTGTAGTAATCCATAATGACAGTGCACTGAAAGAGCTGGCTAGATCAGGGGTGTTGCCAGCACCATACAGCCCTGCACCAATCCAGGTTTTGTTAAACTTCCTTCCTAATGTTCCAAGAAAGGTACAGAAGAGAGAAAACCAAAAATTCTCACTAGTCTGAGTCAAATGACCAGGGAGACAGGGAGGAATTTTTTTTTTCTCAGATCAGACTATCCAGTGAGTCAGTTCAGCTGTGAACAGGATGCAGAAAGCAAGCATCTGGAACTGTAATGCCCCAAGGAACACTGAGGTTAATAGTGACTGAGGATCTGGGAATGTAAACCAGTAATTACAATGCATACATTGCACTGGCAAAGAATACTTTAATCTCCTTTTAATGTCTCACTTTGAAGACACCTATGAGTTCCAGTGACAAAGTTCAATCATTTTATCACCAGGAACTGTCTGGATTAGTTTTGCCATCCTTTTACCTGCTTATCAGTCATCATTTCATAACCACACATGCTCTTGGCCTGCTTCAGTCCTCTAGAAAGCTCTATCTGAGCTTAATTTCTGAGCTGGCTCAAAAATCTTTTTATTGTTCTGCTTACTATCTGGGCACAGTGTATAGTTCTTACTCTTCTGTTTGCTGTTTTTCTTCAGTTTGACTAGCCCATGTCCTCCTTAGTCATCCTGACAGTCCATCCATGCACACTTGCCAGTTCTGTCTCTTATGACCATTGCAGTTCTCAGTTCTCTGCTCCAAGTAAAGGTTTGCCAAATGCTGTATGTGGTGGCACAAATGTTTGTGACAACCTGAAAATATCTTACTACTGTATTAGTATTTCTCACAAGTGCCTTTACCCTCCAACCCCCATGGCAGTCATCCTAATCATCCTGTTACACCTGTTGGGTTTTTTAATCTCTTTTTCTTATCTTTACAAGTTTAGGACCAACAAAATTATCATTGTTGAATCAATAGCAAGCGATATCCTCAAGAATTAATTTGATCCGAATTCTCCTGCCTCTATCACCAAAACAAATCGTATTGATACATCCAGTGCCCAGCCAGATGGCAGCTAGGTGACCTGAGACACTGCCTATAAATCAACTAACAGTTTCATTTCAGTCTTTTGTTTTACTCAAAATCTCACGGTTTGCATGACTTTTTCTCCCCCCAGAGGTTTTTATACTAAAAGTAGAACTTGCCTACTGCACTCACCAGCTGAGGCATTTCTTGACCACTCAGGTATCTCTGCTCTGTTTGAATGCCTGTTGAAAATACTATTATTTCAGGCTGCCTAGGGTTGGAAGCTAGATGAAAAAAATCACAGTCTTTGTTAAGGAGAAAGGACATCTTTGGATAGCTGTAAGCACAAGTATCCTCAAGGCCTGCCTTTAACATAGATAAAGAGCCAGTCCACATCTTTTTCTGCAGCTGAGCTTAGAACTTGAAACTGTACGGAGTGAGAAAGCCAAGCTTGGCTGTATAAGTGGTAGTGCTGTGCCCATTATGGGCTTCCCTTGCCTATATGTAGATTTATCAGCTCTCATGTAGGATATTGAAGTGTCTTCTGATGCCATTAAGACAAGGTATCCCTGTGCCTGGACTTTATTAAAAATGGCCTTTGGGTAGATCATTAATACACAGTTAAGTTCAGTCTGAACACTTCTTCAGCCTTGTACAACACATCATGATGTGATGATGTGATGTGATGTGATGTGATATGTGATGTGATGTGATGCCTGAAAAAGAGAGGAAGCAAAAGGCACATAATCATTAAAAAGGAGTTCCTCAGCATATAACCTGTCTGCTCCTATTTGACCCAGACATGAGGGAGGAGTCAAAATTCAATCCACTCAAACTAGCAGCTTCTATTCCTGATCGTTTTCTCTTTGTGGACCATAGCACAATCTCTGGAAGCTTTCTGTAGAGATTTGCAGAACTATCTCTGCCCCTTAAAACAAGCTGACAAGGATGGGCACATCACTATATATCTGCAATGCCAGAAAGCAGGTTGTCTTTTAAACTTCCTTTTCCCATAGATAAATATGTAAATATTTAAAAAGAAATGTCTTGCTTTTAAAACTGCCTTAATGGAGGAAAAAAACCCCCAAACAACAAAAGCCCCATGTTTTTTGGTTTCAGCTGTCCAGCAGTGCAGCCACCTCCCTGCTGCAGCTCCCTGAAGTGACTCTGTGCCTGGCCCAGGAGGCATCCAGTGAGCAGAGCCACGACCACCCCATGGTGCCCAGCCTGGGAATGTCAAACAGTGGCAGCCAGTGCAGGCAGCGCTGCCCTGTGACAGCAGGGGCACTGTCAGTCACCGCTTACTGCTCTTGTGAATTTATTTCACAAATGATGCCAACATAGGCTAACAGGGTCAGACTCAATCTCAAATGCAAAACAAATTTGGTCACAATTTGTCTGTATGGGATTAAACTGCACTGAATGATGCCTTAGGTTTTAACTTTTATATTTTTCAAATCCTGTACTGCTTAGTGTGTAACTCTGAAGTTTTGTGTGGCCTGTTAGCTGCTGTTCTCTGATGCTGGTTAGACATAACAAAGCCTCTCTAGGTTTGCTCTTCAAGGACACCAGGCCCCAAAATGTACAAACTAAAGCCTCTGAAAAAGGGGGCAAACTTGGGGTAATTACATAATTAACTGAGGTTATAATTGGAGAATTAACCCTGATATGCAAATGAACCAAACTTATAAAAGTGTGAAGAACCCGTGACCCAAGGTCCATCTTGGGTGTAGCCTTTTGACTGCCCAGGGTGTACCTCTGAAGGCCCTTCAAATAAATACCTACTTTTATTCTTTTATTTTGTCTAGTCTCTGTTTTAGGTGGTCACCCCAGGCATCATGTCCACCCCTTGGGTCAGCCATTCTGCTGTAACTGGCATTCATTTTAATAGTTTTTCAGAACTCTTCTTCACCTCTTGTACATCAGTTTCTTCAGCCGAGGCTTCAAATTTCTCAAATGTTTTCAAACGTAACAGCATTTTTCTTTGTGGGTTTGTCCTTGTCTCATTCTTCCTCTCTGCTTCATCCCACCTGTTCTCTGTTTCATGGTGCTGAACAAAATATTGTTCTCCCTCCTGTCTACAATAGCTATTACTTCTCAAGTAAGTTCATTTAATTCTTAAATTCCCCACTTTCTCTATGGAAAAAAGTAATCACGTGATTAGTGTCTAGCCACAAAAGTTGCACACTTGGACTAAGCCATCAAGGTCTTTGCATTATCCTGATGCTTCCAGGGCTGCTTCCTAAACATTGACATTCTCTGTTTTGGTGTTGCTCAGGCTGACTGATCATGTTGTCTTGTTTGTCATTAATAGAGTTTTCCAATTCTTGTTTAAAAACACGTATAAAATATAAATGCACCTTGGTCTTCAAGTACAAGGCTGTGAGTTTCTTATGTGTTTTAGGCCCGTCCTGTGCTCTTGCAAGCATCATAAAATACTGCATCAACATGGAGAAATACCTGTTGATCCCTTCATGGGATCTCTAAAGTCACGAGCCAGTCCGGAGCATGTTGCCTGCAGCTGTACAAAGGCTCCCTGTGTCATGTGCTGCATGGGAATGACCTCACCAGTTGAATGGAGCTACTGAACCAGTTATGGATGCAGTCTGACAGTCACAGAACAAACATGACTCATTTAAGAACATTCCCTACCTTCCTTTTTAATAACTGGTTTCTCCAAAGTCAGTAAACTAGAACTGAAGGGAGAACAAAGAGTTCTTCAGTGAGCTCTGCACAGCGTTCTCACACACCCATTGCTGCGCTGCAGGAGCACATTTGAAACAACAGCCCCACAACAATTTCATCTTCTCTGATGGTGTCCAAGCTCTCACACTGTAATCACCTCTAGCAGCAGATACGGACATGCCAACACTAACAATACTAATACCATTACTAAGGAATGAACGGTTCTATGTCCTGGATTTAAAACCAAAAAGCTTTAAAAATACTAAATATTGGTGTGCTGCAGAGACCATCAACCATGATTATCATAATGATGGTGTTGAAACGAGAACAGGGTTCTGAAAATAGGGAGATTTGTGTCTAGTTTGATGAGCAAAGCTTGGTTGTGTAACTTCACACACAAGAGTGTTCAACTTTGACACTCAAGTTTTCTTAACAATGGGCTAAGAAATTAATTCCTGGTATGTTTTTGCTTTTCCACCTTGCACTATATCAATTATCACTTTGATAAAACTTTTTGACAAAGTAGACAATAGAAATTACAATATATCAGGGTAAACTTTGAAAATTAGAGCTTTATTTGTAAAGTATTTTTGGTATTATAGAAACTTAACTCCACCAATGCCATTGACAACAAAGAAAGAATCTTGACTATATAAGGGGAACTGAGGCTTTGTTTCAGATGAAGCTATTAAAGTATGCAAATAGTAACGTACTTTTTGAACATGTAATACACAAGTCCTCATACTAGGTCTTCTCCTATTGTTTCACTTTGATTGTAGTGGACCCATACTACCTGACTGCTGCAGCATCCCAAGTTGGAAACAATGAAATGCATTCACTTCAGTAGCAGCGGCTGTTCTTGGACGGGCTCAGTGCAATTTTCAAGTATATTTTGTTAATGGTCTCCCTATACAAGTCATTGTACTGTAATCCAACAAATGGCTGGGAAAAACATCGTTCAAATAGTGCTGGCTTCTGTAACTGACATTTGACATTAACTCAGTGTGAATTGCAAGATTCTCCATCTCAAGATTTTGAGGTGTGGTGTAACGGCCTCATGATGTGGGAAGTGCCATGTCTCTGGTCTTGGGCACTGATTTGTATTTCTGAGGGACCCGAGTCCAAGTTCTAATGATCAAGTTTGTAGTGAGGTAATAGCTTATAGATAGGGACATAATGTACTTTAATTGCATTTTAGAACTTGAGGAAATGTTTTCTCAGTAGTAAGTCAGTGTATGACAAGAAAAGTTGATTCATTGGTTACTAGGTTCCAGTGAAATCTAAAATCTTTTCTGATTTGCTTTCTGAAGTGCCTTGAAGAGTAGCACAACATCCTCTCTTACTAGGCCAAAATGCAGCTGAAGTAGATGAGCCCACTCTTTAAATAGGAGCTGTTAAGTTTAGTCAAAACACCTGCTGCTTTTAACCCTCTTCTTAACGAGAGTTAGGTAACTCTTGATAGGGAATCTCAGATAGGACCATAGGAAAACTAAAACACAGTAAAGGTGTAAAGTCTTTCTGCAGAGGAAAACTCTCCTCTTTCTAGTAGTCCCATGAGTGGGGGAACACACAAGGAAACACTTCAGCAAACTGTAAGGCACCGTGAGTTAGGACTGCAGTGGAGCCCAGCCTGCCCAAACTGCTGTGTGCTCCCCAGCTGGAGCAAGGCTCTAGCAGAACAGGCTCAATAATTCAGCACTACTGACTTGGCTCCTTGGGTGGGTTTTCCATCCACTGAGCTCTGTGCCTGTCCAGGGAGTGCCACTACTTTAAAGCTGGCTTGAATGTGCCTTCACAGGCTGTCCCTACAATGCAGGTGTACTCCAAGGCTACCTCAAGTCACTGTCTTCCTTGCACTGTATTCATTTAAAAAAGAACAAGACTGCTATTGCTACATGAGAGGAATCAGTCTCCTAACTAAGCACTGCTTTCTTCAGCATTAAATGAAGGCAGCAAAAGCTACCAGCATTGTTACCAACAACAGCTGGTTAGTAATGCACAGTAGGGGAGCAGGGCTGGGGAAACTAAATGATAATTGTAAATTACCCATATCAATAAAAGGGCTGAAAGGCAGCTGGATATGTTTTTTAGACCCACTAGAAAGAAAAACACCCCAATGCTCACTTAGTTTTCTATCCAGACCCAAAGAAACCATGAGCCCTACAGCATTTTTATAAATGCCTATAGGAGGCATATCTCACAGCTCTGCTTTTTTGGCAAGGTAAGACCTCTTCCATCTTTCTGTTTTGTTCTAGCTACTCCATTTTTCTCAAATATAGTTCCTTTGCTTTCCTGTAGCACAGCCTTTCCTCTAATGAACAACAATTAGCTAATATTACTTAGGATTACTAATTCCTGCTTTCTTTTTATGTCCTTTAACCATTCTCCTTTAAGAAATGTAAGGGTTTGGTTTGGGTTTTTTTTCTACTCACTGGCTTAAACTACTTGTTTATTTATTTTTTTTTTAATTGTGTAGTTACACAACAGAAGCATTGAGTTCCAGAGTTCTTCTACTGCTAATGAAGTATGACATGTTACAAGTGGATAGAACATGTCTCATTATGGTAATGAGTACTATCTTTTAGTGGGTTTCTGTGTAAAAAAGGCTCATGTGATTGTTTTGATTTTGTCTGCTTGTTTGCCTCTCCCCATTCACATAGTAATTTTAAATTTATTGGCTACTGACAGATAGGAAAGAAATCCCAAGGATATTCCAGCCACATAATTTTCAAGAAATGTTATACCTAGGAAACAAGGTAGTTGAGGATTTTCTCCCTAGAGCTGCACTTAGTAAAAGACTGTAGCTAAGCTCACACCAATTAAATACCAGATTATCCACAAAGATAGGAAAGATTTCTGCCCTCTTTGCTTTAGTTACTCTCTTCTTTTGTGCAAATTCCCAAAGCTGTTTATATCAAAGGGATTTATCCAAACACACTTTGTATCAATCCTTCACCCCCTGGTTCTATGTTTCAATGACAGCGTGTAAAGCGAGCTGTCCTTTCTCTTTTAATTTATTAGAATTAAACCAAAAGACTTTCTGACTGCTTATCAGAAACTTCTATTTATTGACACATCTGTAAAACTTTGTTTACTGAAGTCTCTTGAATTGGCTTAGTACAAGGGACTTCTGCCTGAAAGGCTTATTAAAATCCCTACTTTGTTTTCAGTAGTGTGGCCAGGTACGTTAGGCTTCTCTTCCTGAAGCAAACTCAGCCAGTCACTAAACACCCTCTCCAGAAAACAAACCCAAGCTTCCGCTGACTTCAGTAGCAGTGACGAGCAGTTCAAAAGCTCAAGTGTGAACTAAAGCCGGAAAATTAATTGACACAGAGGAGTAATGGGAAACTCAGTCTGAAAATGAAGTGTTTTTAATTAAGAGACACTCTCCAGAATTATACACAAAGACACTCTTTCCCATTTAAAATTTGGCTCTTCCTTCCTCAACAACTACAAATCACCGGTCTATAATTAGTACTGTTAGTGGAAGGAATGGCTGAATGTCTGGCTGAAGTCAGGCCTGTGACTGTGATAGGGAGGGCGGTAGATGTGCTGGAACAGATTCTGCCACTTAGCATCCAATTTCTTACAAATGTTTCTGTTATAATCTGTTAATGTTATCATATTTCTTAAAAATGAAAACAAAGTAAGGAAGAAGGGTGCCTCTAGATTCCCAGTAGCTGAGAGCAGCAGCATGACTCCCTTGCACAGTGATTGTCGGTTTACCTATGAACAAGTCCAGCTCCAATCCCATGCCAAGACGTAATCCAACATTTTATGTAATGATTACTTAATAAAAATTGCATAAATGTTCACTGCTGGGGAAGTCAGTACCCGGATCTTGTTTCCCTATCCCTACTCTGTTTTTAAAGGAAGGTGTCTCTCACTCTTAGTAAGAGACCGGTAACACTTCACTCTACAGCAGTGAGTCCAAAACCAGATCATAAATGTGATGGAGGTCAGTAAACTGACTCTGGTCAGCAAATGCAGAGTTTAAATCAATACAAGGAGCATGCATTAGGAACCAGAGGGGAGTCAGGGGTTGGAATACACCGTGTTACAGGCCCAGCACCATGTCACAGGCCTGGATGCTCAGATGTCTGTTGAGGAATTTGGATGTCTCAAGAACACCTGCTAAATATGGGCACATTTAATCCAGAAAGGAGTGCGCTTCGGGTATCAAAAGCTGTGGGAATATTTTCTGCTGTCTCATTACCTTTAAAAGAGCTTTCCAATGCCCTGTCCATGCCATACCTGGACTTGGGAATGTACTTTCTCACCAAGGAAGCAGATTCAGTAGTTTAGAGGCAGGAAACTAACTCAGGGAGCTTTCTGAGAGATTAACAAATTGAACTGGCTCACTGAGGGGACAAGAAAGTAGCAGAGTGAGAAAAGGAATAGTCAAGACCACACAGACATGAGTACTTGATGGCAGTGGTGCCAATCCCTTGATGAAAGTGAAGTGTTAGATCAGCCCAGAAACCCTGTGAAAGCTGTCTTTGGCATAAATGTGTGGATGGTTTTGAATGGTGAATCCCAACCTGATGTAATCGCTTTCTTTCAGGGCAGAAGAGGATGTATAAATCCAACACAATAGGCAAGAACGAGGATGCACTTTTCTGCTTGGCATCTCTTATTAGCTCTCTTATGCTAACCTAATGACATGCAAATTTCATTTTAAGTGCCTAACTCTGTAATTTGATGTTCCTCTTGGTCTTGGATCCTCGCTCCAACTCAAAATATGTTCTTTGATCCTGTTTTCGTTTGGCTTTTGTGCTCCCACGGCTGTGATGTAATCCAATCGAAAACTTCTTTCATGGGATATTTTCAGTCAAATTGGTTTCCTAACCTGACTAACAGTACAGTTGCATAATCACTGATTTTTAACTTAGTGGAGGTGGTAGGACTGTTCCTTTTGGTGGATGTGTAAGGTCTTTGATCACCTTAGGTAGACTGTGAAATCACAAACTATCACTCTCTGAGTTATGCAGAAAGATTTAAACCCTTTTCAGCACTGTGAATTCAATTTCAAGCTCTCTTCAGTCAGCCTTCTGTGAGGCTGACTGCAGTAAATGAGTTGCTAATACACACTAAACAGCAAGATCTCAGACCTGGAGTGCTCTGAGCTGTTTGCTTCTAAAATCATGCTATGGGCTTGAGGATAAGCACATGTAGGTACAGTGGTGAGATCCATCCCTTCCATTTGTATTCTTCTAAAAGAACAATTCAGGGCTCCTTCATGTGTCACTTTTCAAGATATCTGGAATATAAAATTACACTGCATTTGCCAACAGAAACTGAATTTAACAAGAATACTTAGAAAACAGTAAGAATAGGGACAGAATGAAAAACTACATTTTCCAGAAGTTGTTAGAGAAGGTTTTCTGTCTGGCGATAAGCAGACACTTCTGCAAAGGACTTTTGAACTGCAACACATTTCAGGAACTTGTTGCTTGAGTTAAGTTCTTTATCGTGTTTTTTACATTCCTTAACATTTTAATCAAAGCATTTTCAAAACTGTATGATATTGCTGTCTATTTGTTAGTGTTTGTTCCTACAGTCTACAATGCTTTTAGAAAAACCTGTTCATATATTTACTGGTAATGAGGAAAGTGGGTTTTTTCCTTTCCTTTGTCTGTACAGAGAGTAAGAGTGACGACTTTTGCTCATTAGCAAAAAAAGCCTTTCCGGATCTTTGCAAGAATCAATGACTGTCAGCGTCACTGTAAATGGTGAGTAATTAGACCTAGGAAATGAAGAATTAGATGTGGGCTCCAGCTGTAAAGTATTGATTTTTATTTTTCTTTTTAATAATATACAGTTCCGCCAGTGCTGTGGAATAACTTGGAACAGGCAACTTCTACAAGTGGATAGGGAAGCACAGTTATTCACAAAGAGAAGCCTTATTTCCTTAGCAAATCCAAGCAAGAAATACTCAGGTAGTTTTTCAGATGGTCTCAAATTATTATTTTTCCATACTGAAAGACTTGATTTTTCCCCCTCAAAACGGTAGATACTATCAATACGTTGCTGCTTATCAGAATTGACTGAAATGCTTCAGTTAAGCAAAAATTCTACTTTTTAAAGTATGCTGCAAAAAGGTTCGGCATTTACATGTGTGGCTAAAAATCTACTAATATAAGTCTGAGAAGCAGAGGGATTCCATAAAAAAATCCCCACAAAGAGCAGCATTTTCCTGGCGAGACCGCACGAGGGAGCCGGGCAGCGTTTAAAGCAGTGCCCCACCTCGCCAGGGCAGAGCCGCCTTGGAGGAGTGCCAGTGCGGGACCTGGTGTGTCACACCGTGAGGCACACATAGAAAGGGCTTGCTTAATATATGAATGATTTGTTCTCGCCATGCTCCAAGAGTTACAACTGAACACACACACAGAGAATAAACAAAGCTGGGAAAAAACCCACAACCATTTTAATGCTTTTCTTACAATGTTTGTGTTCTTTAGAACTGTTTGTGTGTGCATATACATATTTTACTCCTGCTGCTACAAAAACTCTTATGCTATAACTACTTATCAGACAGAGTGACCTTAAAGCCAAACATGTAGGACCCGTAAAATTTTGCAACAACTTTATTTTGCTTTGTTCCTTAACAGATGAGCCAATGAGTCAAAAGCAAAATTCACTGCTTTAGAAGCCACGTGCCTGTGTTCTTGTTATTTCAAATTGGAGGTGTCTGGATTAATTTGTATCTACACACATGATTTCTCTTGAGCCAATTTTCTGGAAGCTGCAGAATTTGGACTGAACTTGCTCAGGGTACATAATCACGTTTTGAGTAACACTGCTTAGCCTGGTTTTTGGTACATTAAATATAAAGCTGTAACTGCTAAAAGGTGGTACGAATACAACTTAAAAATTATTCCCATAAGCTTGACTGAAACAACTGATTAGTAATCCTTTAAAATAAGCAGACCTCAAGTAACGCCTCTGGTAGTTACTAGGGTGGAAAAGGTATTGGTTATTTGTGGTGGTGGTAGTGGCTGCTCTCTTCCTGCCAGGACTGGCATGCTCTGCTGCAGTGGGGAATGTGTGTCCTGGAAACTCATTCAGCTCTAACACAGTGCCATAGTTTGCCATCCTTCTCATGCCTGCACTCTGACGGGGTGGGGGGAGAGTGTGGACCTCAAGGTTTTGCTTTGAAGTGCCTTAGTTTGAGTCTGTGGTAAGAGACCACAGCCCTTAGCGCACAGCCAGGGATGGATATTTTTGGCACGTAACATGAAAAACAACATCCCATGGAAACCAAGAATATTATTCTACATCCCTTTAACCCTAAAGCAGAGAACTTACAAAAAGATGATGAAACTCTGGATGTGAAAGCCTAACAACGAGTTGACCAAACTACACAAAGACTACCTAATTAGGATTAATCTTAGAATTAGACTCCTCAGAGGAGCGCAAACTAAGAATGGTATCCTGGTAAGCTGACTTGTGCATTGCAACAAATCCAGTTGCAGAATCTGGTCCTAATGCTTCCGCTGCCCACCCCCTTCCCTCTCCAGCAGTTAAATACTCCACAGTCCTTCACTCACAGGCTGTGTCTGTAACAGTCAGAGCATAAATATCTGTGTACCTAATGGACTTATCCTTAACACCACAGTGAGGGAGGGAAGTGGCATTAACCTCATTTTGCAGATAAACAGTGGCAGCCCTGATGGCTCTGTCCTGTGTTACATCCTATGGAGCAACTGCATGTATGCAGTGAGTGTAAAATGCTGTTAGGCCTGAATGTGGCATTGGCACCAGAAAGTGCTTTCGCACGTTCTCAGTTCCTTCTTTGCAAAGCCATATACCATAGTGCAGATAGAGAAAGCTCAGAATATGGATAAAGTAACATTAAATTCTCAGCTACTGATTGCTCTGCTTAGCCTTGGAAGATGTGGAGATTGGACCAGAGCCGAAGTGTTTAGCAATGGGTTATCCTACTGCTGAACAGTAGCAACTCAGAGCTCTGCTTCTCTCACCAGTGTAGGATGGATGGTGCAGGGGCCTGAGTGAAAACCTGTGTGACTGATGTACAAGAATTTATTTAATCCTTTGTTACTCTAAGAGGGAAACGTCACTGGTCTCCGAATGTTTTGCTTGAACAGATGGAGCAAATATTTTTAATAAATATGAAAAACTTCTTTAAACAGTTGGCATGGAAAGCAATCGTATGTTACCGTATCGGGATCTACTGTTCCTGAGAACATACCTTTAAGAGCTCAAAAATTCTTAATCATTGTTGTAGTTATTCAGACTGATGCTGGCCGGCCGGTGCGGGAGAAAGCTCCAGCCTTACGCTCTCATGCGGCTGCACTTTGCTTTGTGACCCGGCGCCTCCTCAACAGTACGCGGGGTCAGTTTCGAAACTTCAGGGCGTGCACCCAGCGCGGGCGGCAGCACCAGGAAACGGGATACGGGCGCTGCTGCCTTATGTAAGCGAACCCAGCGCCGGCAGAGTCACCCCCGAGGGCTGCGGTGCCGCCTCCGCGGGCGCTGTCCGGGAGCGCGGGGCTCTCCCGCCGCCGGGCCGCGCTGAAGGGGCCGCGCCCGGCCGCCAACGGTCTCCCCTCGCGCGCGCGCGCGAGACACGTCACGCGCGGCTCCCAGCGGGCGGGGGAGGAGCCGCTCCCCCAGGGGCGTCACGTGACCTCTGCCCCCCGCCCCTCCCCCTCCATCCTCCCCGGCCCTGCGGTCCCGTAGCGGTGGTGGCAGCGGGCGGGGGGCGCGCGTGGAGGAGAACGGAGCTGCCGCGGCTTCGCCGGGAGGCAGCGCGGCGGCCGGCGGTGAGTGCGCTCCGTTGGCGGCGGCGCGGGGGAGGGGAGGGGCGGGCCGGCGGTGGGGCAGGCTCGGGAGGCGGCCGCGGCGGTCGGTGGAAACATGGTGCCACACGTGAGGCTTATGTAAAGTGAGCGGCGGCCCGGGCGGCCAATGGGAGCGGCGCGCGCCCCGCCCCCGCCCGCGCCCCCCGCCGGCCGCCCCTAGGCCGCGCCCCCATTGGCCGCGCCGACGCGACGCCAGCACGGCCCGCGGCCGCTCGCCCGGCGCGCACAGGACGCTCACGTTTCTGCCCGTATGAAGCCCGAGCCGGGACGCGCCGGGCTGGTGGGATGCGTCGTGTGCGGTGAGTCGGGGCCCGCCGGGCACGCTCCCCGCGGCAAGAAGGGGCTGGGGGGCCGGTGGGGAGTGGCGGGAGAGGGCGGCGAGCGGCGGCCGCGGGGGGCACAGGGGCTTTCTCTCCTCCCCCGCCTGCCGGGCTGAGGTTACGTAACCCTCGCGGCGGGGCTCTCCCGTTGCCAGGACGATGGGCGCGCCGGTCGCTCTTGTGCCGCGGGGTCCGTCCGGCTGCCGCCCCCGGCCCGCTGGGGAGGGGGCGCATGGGGCTCCCTCTGAACGGCGGCTGTGACACGCCCCCCCCGCTCCCCGTGAAACCGCAGCGAGGGAAGCGGCGGCCGGCTGTGAGTCGCTCCCCGGGGCGGGGTGCGGGATGAGTGTGGCATGGCCCCCGCCCGCCTTGGACCAGGAGAGCGTCCGAGAGTGGGGGGTACAGACACACACCCGCACCCAACGGGGGCTGGGACGGCAGCTGGGCTCTCCGAGGGGCGGCCGCGTGGGGACGGGCTGGGGCGCAGAGGGGGTGGCGCTGCCCCTGGCCCGGGGCGGAGGAGGAGGCGGCGGGCACCGGTGGCGGCGGGGCCGGACCGGTCCCCCGGCGGGGCTCTGCTCTGGCGTCCCTGCTGGCCGCGGGCTGCGACCACGTCAGGGTGGGGGGCGGACAGGGAGCCGGGGACACCGACGGAGAGCACGCGTGTCCCGGGGCAGTGAGCGGCACCGCGGGCCCCACTCCGCGCCCGCCCCGCGCGGGGACAGTGCTGGATCCCACCGGCCGAGCGGTATGCTTTACGTGAGGAGCTGTGTGGCAGTGAGTAACAGAATCTCAGCGCTACTGAGATGCGTGAGCTACAGGTAGAGTAGGCAACAGGTGCTGTCCGTTTGGGTTTTTGTATTGCCTGTAATTATAAGGACACTCTGTTCCTTGAGACGGTGTACTTGTGCTGCTGTTCACAATGTATTCACAATAGGTGCATACTATTACATGCATGATTACAAAACACTTTATGTAAGTACAGTTTCATGCAAATAGATGAGCAGCATAGTAATAGTCAGGCTGATGCTTTACATTTGACTTTCCATAATAGGGTAGGATAAGGGACAGCATTTCTCTGTGCACTATAGGAGCTTATAAAGGCCCCCCAGGAGGTCGGTATGAAGTCTCAGGTACTTGGAAACTATAGTGCTTTGCAAGTGTATTCCAGTGAAAAAGTAACTTGGCTGAGACAGTGCATTGAAGGATCTTGAAGAAACAGAATCATTAAGTATGGAAAAGACCTCTGAGATCATTAAGTCCAACTGTTTCGTGCCTAGGTCCAATCTACATCTACCCTCTTGCAATTTCAAACTATTGCCTCTCATCTTGTCACTACATGCCCTGATAAAAAGTCTTTGTCCGTCTTTCTTGTAAGCTTGCATCTTTTCCAAATGTAAGAGATTTATTGTCTTGGACATCTGAGATTGAACAGTTAACACAAGTAAAGGGAAAAAAGTGGAAATTTTGTAATGATTCTAGTGGTAAGAGTAAGTCAAAAATACAGTAAAAACCTGATTAGTATGGTGAGAAACCCTTCCGAGTTGCCAGTATTGTTTCAGCCACAGTTTGATTGGTGTTAGGGAGAGTGCCCACATTGTTGCACTGTAACATCAAGTTCCTTCTTGCTTATGCTTGTACATGTTTGTGTGCTTTTGTGAGCTTTCTGTTTTGCCTTTGTCTCTGAAACTTGCATTATTTCTGCAAAGTGAGGAAGTTTCACTGGAGAACTGGACTGTGTCCTCGCTCCATGCAAAGCTAGATGTTAGTCTTGTGATGACGACACTGTCCTGAGGCGTGGAGTCCTGATTCTGGACTGTGGAGCTTGCTTACCTCACTAGTAACGCATAGAGGAAAAGAGATGGCCTTTGGCCTAGAGAAGAAAAAAAGTAATACCCTTCAGGTTTTGGTGAGTTTTTGGCCATTTCAAGGTGAAAGGAAAATATTTTAGCTGGGTGTCATAAATGTCAAACACTGTGCTGTGAAAGAACATGGCCTGTCCTGTGAAGAAGTGGTTTGGCTTGATGTAGTTCAGAAGGCAAAGGCATGGAAAACAGGTTTTTGGCCTTTGTGCACATCTTCAGATTTGGCAAGTTTTTGGTTTAATTTATAATTCAAAGACTGCATGGTTTTGCTGGAATTTTTGTTTATTTGTCAGTTGGTGGGACTTGTTATAGACTTCCTATATTTATTTTAGCAGACAAATTCTGTCTGTGAAAATCTAAGTAATCTTCATTTTTACAGTTTACGCTTATTCATTTTGGATTTCCACAGAGAGGCATTAAAGAGACAGCATGTTCTTGGCATAATACCTTCTCTACTTTTTCTTCCTCCAGTCATAAGATTAAAGTCTGTAACAGCACAGTTTATTTGATAAACTTACTCGAGCCTCTCCCTGAACAATACATTCTTAAAGTAATAAGCCTTTAGTAAACTGAGATGTTGATGGAGTTTAGTCTCAAAGTATGAGAATAGAGTGAAGTGGCGAAAGTGATTGGCAGTAGAGTTCTGGATGTTTCTTCTACTTCAGACGTTTATTATGACCAGGAAGTATTTGGCTTAGATACAAACTGATAAACAGTTTTCTTTTTCCTGGGTTCTTGCCACACCCTTATTTCTCTAACATCTTTACAGTATAAGAATATGCTTTACAGCAGAAAATCTTTTTTTAACCCCTCAAAGTATAAGGAAATGAGCAAGTTACCATGGGATGAGGTGTATTTCTTGTGGTTTAAAAGCAAGAAGATTACCAGTAGCCAGTAGAACAAGTAAATTATCACTAGTCTAGATCAACTGTAGTGTTTTCTATAGGGTTGCTATGGTTGGCCTGTGTTGAAAGGAACGTCATGTTCTTAGCAAGGCCTTGTGTAATAGTTGGCATGAATGTCCTGTAGACACTGTATTGTACTCCTAACATTACCACATCATAATTATTAGATAATCAGGTGTTTCTGAAAAGGAATTTTTTTCTCTGGTTTTGATTGCATGGCCTAGAATTCCTCTGTGAGGATGGTGGATTATAGAGATTTTTAACTGGATTGTCTTACTGCATTCATACTTTCCACATTCAGTTATATCCCTGTAGTGCAAGTTTGAAACTGCTTAAATATTCTTTATGTTAACTTAGATTGTCAAGCACTGAACAGCAAAGGAGTCAATACCTGTATTATTCTTTGTGATACTATTGTGTTACTCAAAAGGGCTCTTACTTGTTCTTTTGGTTATGGATGACGTTGGATGCAGAAAATGTTGGTCTTGAAAGAAATGCAGCTGCTGTTTTGTGTCCTGTGTAAAAAGTGTCCGTCTGCTTTCCTGCTCGAACTGCTGCCTTAAACTTAACCACTGCTGTCGGGGTCAGACTGGTAACACTGTTGCTTAGCGAAGAACAGCTCTGCCTTCTGACACTTAGAGCTTTGTTTGAGAGGGGATGAGGGTGTTTCTTTTTAGTTTTAGGCAACGTCCTTCTTTCTGTGAAGTATGTTTAAAGGACATGGGAAATGAGAAGGTAGCAGTCAAAACCACACTTCAGAGGGTGATGGTTTTGCTACTTGTTGCTGGGATTTCTTGTGGCCCTGGGCTGCTTTTGTGAAACAGCATGGCAGGGAAGACCAGAATGAAGAAGGGTCAGATGATTTGAGTATGTCTGCAAAGCGTGTGGAGAGCTTTGAAGTGACTCTTTGAGCAGTTCTGTTCATGCTGCCAGGGAGCCAGCAGCCATGTGTAGTAGGCAGGCACCCGAACACATGGGACTCCACATGCCTGGGTGTCCATGCTGTGATCTGATGCTCTGCTAAGTGGCTTAGTACATCACCAGGCACGATTGTGCAGCCTGCTTGTACTCTGCCTGCCAGCAGTGCTGGGACATGGGCAGGCCAGGCTTCTGTGCCACTGGTTTGTATTTCTAGGGTTACATTGAAGTGTAGATGGGGTCTTTGTCTGAATGCCTGCTCTGGACTTGCACCAGTACAGAATCCTCTTACTTGGTCCTCTGTCCCTCTTGAGGAGTTGCTAAGGGACAGCAGCAATATACTGAGTTTCATGCAAGTTGCACAGGAAGTGGTTCTGAAGTGCATGTTTTTCCTGCTTATCCACCTATATAAGGGATGTTATGAGAATTTGTGTGTGTGAAAGGTTTTGTAAAGTCAAGAAGTTTTTGTACAGATGTTCTCAGCTACTGGTGAACTGCTGCTGAAGTAGTGTGTGGTAGTCCTAGAGGAGCCTTATGATTTCTCTGATGTTTTTTGGTAGTCTGATTTAGACAACTTTGCTTGTAGAACACAATCAGAAGCGAGGCTAAATGTACCTTCTTCAATATATATAATAATGGAATATGGTTTTCATTTTTCCTTCATTTTCTGCCAATAGGAAGGAAAATTTTATTGAGGATGCTGAAGGGGTAGTGACTCAACATGCTGTTTACACGAGTGGACTGAAATACACAGAAAACATTTCTTGGGGCAAGAGGATGAGGGGATTCTGGTGTGAGCAGGCTGCGGAAGTTCAGGGCAAGCAGTACCAGTGTTGATCCTGACAGGATGTGATGCTGGGAAAGAAACCTCATCTGTATGCTAAAATGTCTGGGAAAGACTTTAGTTTTCGTCCACCTGTTTTTGAGGTACCACAGTAATTCTTAATGCTTGATTTTTCTTATAGGTGGAATAGTTAGAGGTGGGCTGAGATTTCCTTGTATAGATGGCTTTTTTTAAGTAGAACTGACTTTGAAAAAGTAGAACCAAAGCTACACTGCCTTTCTAACATTCTGTCCTGAAACAGAGGCACTTCACTGTTAAATAACACCTGCAATTTATTGTAATTGAAGCTTAGGGAGACAAGATGAAGTGGTGAGGATGTCCAGTACTTTTCTTTTTTCTTGATTTCATTTCCTATCCTCCTTATTCCTTGCAGCTTTTGTATTTTAGTACAGTTTTTGTGCTTGACCTTATTACATGTACTTTTATGTTTCTGCTTAGTTTCTTTAATTGTACAAATATCTTCAGTATATAAAGCACTTACTTGATTTCAATTACATCTCTGCCATGGGTTCTTCCGTGACTTGAGCTCTTATTTCAGTAATACATCCAACTCCTAGAACAAGTACATCGTGTTTGTTAGGTTGCTGCGCTTTTTGGAGTGTATTATTGATGCAATGGGAACAAGAATTTATTTGGCACTGTATTCTCCAGAAAGGGACTTTCATTCTGACTGAAATTTTGAACAGCAAAATGGATGTGAACAACAGGAATGTCTAAAGAGTAGCATTAACCTGGAGCTACTGTAAAGGTAATACCCCATGGTGAAAGTGTGTCCTTTTTCTTAAAGGAGAGGAGTAGTAGACACACAAATATACTGCTTAATAGGGATGTGTCTTGGGGTGACCTTATGATGTGTATCCCACAGGATGTTAACAAATACTAAAGCTGATATATGGTATTGAGATACTTGTAAATCCAGTTTCACCTATAAGAAAGGTGAAATATATGACTGCATGGTGGGACATGATAATTTTTCCCTCCCTTCTGTGACAACACTTGGCAACCTCAAATATATAATTTTTGTCCTTTTTTTCAAAAAGGGTGAGAGTTGACATGCAAATATTAGAGTTCTGGCTATGGATGTTGTGCTTAATTGTCTCTCCAGTTCCACTCAGGAAGAGAAGAGCATTTTCTCGTTACAAAGAAAATAAGGTGTTTTTTTAAATTCACACTTGCATACAAGTAATTTTTATTTACCTTTAAGAAGGCACTTTTTCAAAGACTGGAAGCTGGAAGGAAGGATGTCTAGAAATTAGCATGGGGCATGTGAAGGAGATGGTGTTTAGTGTCTTTACAAGATGTCTCAGCACAGGCTGCTTTTTTTTTATTGCAAATACACAACCTCTTGGCAATTAAATTTGGCTGTGGGCCAAGTCTCTTGTTCAAGGTGAAAGAATGAATTTGAGAGGTGGTTTCTGTTAGCTCTTCGGGATGATCAGTTCAGATCCACTACGGAGTCTTGAGCACAGGTGGTGGGTTTAATAGCACGAGGCATAATTACCTGAAAGGGTAAAATAAACTTTATTTCTGGTCTGGCAGAAATGAGAATTTGGAGGGGTTTCTTGTGTTTATAAAAGGAAGATAATTCAGTGGATAGTTATTCTGTGCATTGCTCAAGGAACCAATGTAGAAGTTAGATTACAATAATAAATACTTTTATCAGTAAAATTTCTTGCATTTCCTCTCATCTTGTATTGTAGTCTTTATAATTGTTCTTCATCTGTGGAAGACATATTTTGCATGGTTGGACTTGTATTGCATTATGAAATGGACTTGATTTATCTTTTGCAATAATTTTTTTCTTGCTTATAAAACTTGATTTTTTTTTTTTTAATAGGAATATGTTGTTGACACTTGGAGATTTGGAAAGATCATGATTAGTACATTCATTAAGGTGAGTGTTTTATGCTGTACCTGAGAAAGTGATTTGTAATATCAGTTCTTTCTTAATGAGTCTGAACTTGGGAGGGTGGGAGGTGTCTCTGTGACTTTGTTATTGCTCTTTTGTGTACTTCCTTTGAGATGTAGTGTCAGAATGCCCAAAAATAGAGATCTTCAGGGCTCTACATTTCTAAAGACCTGTTGCACAGATCATGAAGTACATGGAAATGCTGTGGCTTCTCTAAACCTTTATGAAACTGAAATTTAGTGTAATGTCAGTATCAAGTGCTGCGTCTGCATTGTGAGCTGTGCAGATGTTCATTAATAGCTTCCATTTTTTGGATTGCTCTTGCAGGTGTTAAGGAACTTTCAATCATGAGGAAAATTTTGGGGTCCAGAAAACCAAGTACTTACTGTTACTTAGATAATCAGGATGGTAGCTCAGGAAGAAAAGGGAAAATATTGTGCTCCTAAACTTGAATTTAAAAAAGCAGGTCATAGCTTCCAACAGTATTAT
Organism: Corvus kubaryi; assembly: GCF_017639235.1. Taxonomy (NCBI): domain Eukaryota; kingdom Metazoa; phylum Chordata; class Aves; order Passeriformes; family Corvidae; genus Corvus; species Corvus kubaryi. The sequence goes on along the minus strand of NW_024581136.1, from coordinate 1,354,898 downwards.
TTGGTCAGTTGTGCTCTGCTTTGAAAATGAAGAAAAGTTGATGGTTATTGGAGCAAAAAAAGGAAGCATAATTAAAAGAGAATGGTGGAGGAATGTAATCTGTGATGCAATGAAAATTTATAATGTGCTTTCATTAAATGTGATCTGATGATGCGACAGTATTGGCCCTAGACAGGAAAGATAGCTGATCTGGATAGTACTGTAATATTGCAATACCCATGGAATTGTAACTGAGATTTTGAGGATTAACACTACAATGTCTGTTTAGTCTAAATGATTGAGAAAAAAACCCAAACAAACCTGGTTTTCTATGGCTGGAAAATGTGATCTGAATAGGTTCTAAAAGCTGGCATTCTCTTTTCAATGCTGCAGGTGTGACTTCAGTTCTCTGCAGAAAGTGAACCTGGTTCAACTTGGTTTGCATCCTGTATCACAGGTGTGTTCCCTACAGCAAGTTTTTCACTCTTATAATATTTGAAGTCTTCTGTGCTTAGAATAGATATATATCAGTATGGGAGGAAATGAGGAAATGTCACAAGTTCTGTCTTCTTTGTAAACTGAAAAAATTAGACTTTCTTCTGTGGAAAAGACCTTATTGGAGATGCCAGCTGTAGATGAACTCTTTTAGTGCTTTGGGTCTTGGGCATATTGAATCACCTGTACATTTCCTCTGAAAAATAATCGAAAACAACTAGAATTTGCTGCCCCTAATTCTGTTCAGATTGTTTAAATACAAGTCATTCAAACCAGGCATTTTGTTTCAGATAAAAATCCTTTTGGTGTAATTTGTCTTACTTTCCCTTAAATTGTAGAACAGCTTATCATGAGAATTTTTAGTAGTTTACAAGGATTATACTTAATGTTTTAATGTCTTCCTAAATGTGTTAAATATATGAAACCAATATGATACACAATTAAAATGGTACATGCTGCTACTGTGAATATATCTTCAAATATATACTAGACTTTTTTAAACCTCTTTTACTTTTTTTAATTGAAAATTTTACAGGGAGTTGAGTTAGTGTAAAGGAATGGCAAGAGCTGTCTTTAAACAAGGATTTAACTGGTGCTGAAAGACATTCCACATTTTCAACATCCAGGCTAAAAACTGTGAAATCTGCAAGTAGTTCTGGATACAGCAATTTCTAATGCTTCTTGTGGTCAGAGATAAAGCCTATAATTTAAATCCTGAATTATCAATTTATGATAAAAACAGAAACAAAACATTTAAAGAGCCAACACAAACAGATTTATATCATAATACGAATATTTTAGAACTTGTATTGGCTTCACAATGTTATGCAGGATGGAATGTTGTGAATAAATTCTTCCTTTAGTCTGGCCAACACAAATGTACTTTTAACAGTTGGTAGACGTGCAGCATGTTAAATTAAGGCATGTTAGCATGGGCTGTCTTCCAGAGTGGTTAGCTTGGGATTTGAACACTGTTCCAAACATTTCTTCTGCATATTCAGACGAAGCATTTAAAATGATGTAATTGTCTGCCACACAAATGTTGGTCTTCTGAACTTCTGATTTCTATTCTACCATTTCTTTGTGCTACATGGCAGTGGCATGCACCAACAGACTTAGTTTCCTAGACTTGCTAGAAGAACTTTCAGGTTTTTTTTAATTTTCATCAAAATTCCCAGTGGCTCTCTTGAGAAACTGTTTTTATTAGGAAGAATAATAGTGTTAATGGACTTCATTAGTACAGACTTCTGACCATAAAAAAACCACCTTTTTTTACTGTGAGAGTGAGTGAGCACTGGAACAGATTGACCAGAGAGACTATGGAATATCCATTTTTGGAGATACCCAAAAGTCATCTGTTGGTGGTCCTGAGCAGCCTGCTCTAGGTGACTCTGCCTGAACAGAGAGTTGGACAAGGTACCTCCAGAAGTCTCTTTTGATCTCAACCATTATATGAATTGAAATTTTGTAACTGAAATTTTGTAAAGGTAAAATCTTTAATGCTCTTACCAATCCTATAAGTGATATAGGGTCATAAAATGATATCGTAAACAAACTTGATAAGCACTTGGAGCTCCTGCTGACCACATCAGGCATTTGGCTCTGTGCCCTACTGGGGAGGCCAGCCCTGTGTTCTCAGTGGCTGTGTCAGCCCATGCAGACTGTACATAGTATGATACCACTCTGATTGTGAATCCGAAGGGTTATTTTATCTAGTCCAGAGGATGCTATTACTTTTAAACTCTTTAAGATCTTGTTTCAGAGCAAAAGTGTTTAAAATGCAAATTTGTGTCTTGTTTCTCTGCTGTATGACAGTTTCATGTTTAACCAACATTTATCTGCATAGGCGTGACATAGTTGTGAGCAACTCTCTGGTATCTGTTTGAAGAGGACACTGTTGGGGGGCCCAGGTATTTCTTTTATATTTTATAGTTATAGAGGTGTCCGGACTCTGTAATGGTCAAAGATTTCCAGTAGAAGAGGATGAGACAAGAATTAAATGCATGTGGGAGACTCTGGACCTAGGCATCTCATGCTTTTGATGCTAGCTGGGAGGGAGCTTGATAAACACTTTTGCCACCTTTTCGTAGAAAAAACAGGTAAGAAACACACATAATTATTATGATTCATGCTAGTAGAAAGATGATTCCCCTCCTGCCCCTCTAGAGCTTATGCAGAAAATATATTGTTCTGTGTTTGTGTTATCTTTAAACTGGAGTTTAAAGTCATATATATGTATTAATTCTGAACAATATTTTGGGTATAAACTGGGAGTTACCTTAGTTGAAGCTAAAACATTTTTAGCCTAAAACCATACTTATTCTTAAATTCAGGTTTGAGTTTCTTCAGTGAGGAAACAATCTAGTTGGAAGCATCGTCACTGTGGGCCCTGATCTGATGCCAGCTTCCTCCTGTATAGGTGCTGCTGTGAATTCAGGGTGGCACTTGGACAGCTCTGGAACAGGGCTGTGTCTTGATCAGTTCCCTTTGTAAAGTGGCAGCTGAAAGCAGTGGTTAATGAGGATGACCTGTATAAAGCTATTAGTAACTCTTATCTAAATAACAGTCTTGTGTTCAGGGTTTTCTCGAACTGAAGGTTGAATCTGTATCAAAAAGTTGTGAAATTCAGATTTTATGGGAGCATTTGTGGTATACTAATAATTTTATTGACATAAGTAGAAAACTGAATTGCATCTCATTGCTTGTTTAGTAAAAGAGCAAAACTTGTTCATAATTACTTGAAGTGAGATAAGTAATCTAGTAGAAAAGTTCCTTTTCTTTTTTTAGTAAAAATATCTTGGAAGAAATTATTGAGCATCTTTGTTATTGTTTCTTATAGTCTGAGAATATTGCCATCTTTTTCTTTCCCCTCTTCCTAGAAAATGTCCTAGTGAAGGTAGTCTGTTAATTGTTCGTGCTAGGGAAACATGAAGCTCTCAATGTTGGTGAAGTTGCACAGTTGAACAAGTCACTTTTTGGATTATTGTTTGTTTTCCAACATTTTCTTGTAACATTTTAATTGCACAGGGAGAATGCATTCATTGTAGATATTAATTTTCAGTTATCTCTGAAATTGTATGATATGATAAACCCTTGCTAGTTATTTGTCATCTAAATAAGAAAACTTTTGTAATTTTGCAAAACGAAAATCCAGAAGACATGTGGAAGCCCTTCTTGCTGACAAGATCTTCAGTAAAATTTAATCTTGACCATTAGGAACATCTCCCATAGGTGCCAGTACAGTTAATAGTACCGAATATTTACGTATCTGTAGTCAAAAACTATACTGTGGCTCTTGCTTTGTTGGGAATATTGGTAAGTTGATAGTAGTTGCAAATTTAGACTCAAATCATTAGATCTTACTCAGTTCTTGAATTGGATGATTTTGACTCTGGATTGTTAGTTTCTCATCCTTTATATGCCAGTACTAAACACAGTTGTTGTGTGAAAAGAAATCTGGAAAAATCCATTCTCTGAATATAACCAGATCTCTGCTGAAACAAGATTTTTGGGTTTAAAGTTATGGTTTCAGAAGAAATCTGCCTCCTTGGTGTTCTACAACCCTTCTTAAGGGTGTTTTTCAAAAGCAGAAGCTCAGTTACTTCTTTCAGCATTTGTCTATACATACTTTAGTGTGGTTTTTTGGTGGTGTTAAAGTTCTGGCTGTTTCCTTTGTCTTACTGCAGGATAAAGGAGTAACTCTGGGTAATGAATAACCAGAAGACATTTGCTGTATATCTAACCTGGCAAGTCAATGCCTATGTTTGTCCTTAGTGCTCAGTGGAATTATGGTGTCTTTCACACACTGCATCAGGATCTTAGCAAGCTCTAGTCTTTGCCAGAATGAATAGACTGGTTTTTTGTGAGCCAGTTCCCTTAAAATCAAGCTTAACTGGTGCCAATTTAATATTTTAAAAGTTTTTATTTCTAGAGTCAAAATAGACAATATCTGTTAAAAGTTTAGAAAGATGGACAAAAAAATAAAGAAAAACCTGGCTTCTTGCAAGATCAAACCTAAAAGAGCTCTTTGTGTTTCCATGTTCAGACGCTTCCTGAACTTGGGATGGGATGTAATTGCCTTCCTCAAACTGGTAACAGGAGAGAACCTCAGACAAGGAAAACATGCAAGCTTTTGCCTTCCAGTGTTGTTTCGTTAGTGATTGGGAATTTATTCAAGCATATGAGTGGGATGAATATGTGCAATTTATTATGTTATTTTCCCTGAGATTAGTTTCAAAGATAATTAATCTCTCTGTGATGTCTGACCATCTGTGCACCTGAAGTGTTTGCACAGTGCTGGTGCCTGCATGCAGATGTTCCACTTAAAGGTCTTTCTCTGCTGAGAGTGAAGTCTAGCCAGCTGCATCACTTCTTATCTAAATTGCAGAGCATGGTGGAGGGTTATTGCCAGTCTGAGCTTTTTTCACAGTTATTCCAATTTCTTCTAAGAAAATGTCTCCAAAGTTAGGGCATATATTAACATTGCATAATAAATTTAAAAAGCACCAAGATTCCCCCAAAGTAGTAAAGTCTTGTTTTAGAAATGCCTCTCTTTCTTTTTCTTCAGAAGCTCTTGCAAGTTTATCATAATATTTTTCTTGTTCCTTCCTCTTTACTCTTCTGTATTCCTTACTCTGGTATGTGCCTTTGGCACTGACACTTTTGAGATTTTGAAACAGAAGAAATTTTGTGCAGGACTGACTTTCAGTGACGTTAATCTTCCAGTCTTGCCAAAAAAACCCATTCCAGCTCAAGCTGAGCCAGTTCATTTGGAAACATACCTTTAAAGATGACAAGCTTGTGTTTTCTCCATTACTTGAATACTCTTTTTTTTTTTTTTTTTTTTTTTTTTCTGGTGTGATTGTACTTAGGGTCCAAATTGTAGTCACTTTAATGTAGTTATTAGGTGTGGGCAAAGCTGCAGAAACTCTGGCATGTTGTTAGTTAGAACCAGAAGTGACATGACTGAATTGCTTCCTGACACAAATTTCTGCCAGGTATCAAGAGGAAAAAAAAAAAAAAAATCATGTAGTGTCTCCTAAGGGTCAGCATCTTTTTCTTTTCTGTTGGTAATTCTCTCAATCTGTACTCACTGCTTAAAATAAAAATGTTTTTTAAAACCCTGAAAGCTTGACTGTCATTGAATCAATCAACTCTTGTTCCAGGAGTTACAAGAAATTCCTCAAAAGTTATTGGATAGCATATAGATTTGTTTGTTTATTTATTTACTTAGGGAACAATTGTCTCCCATCTAAGGAAACACTGATGAAGTTTCCTACAAATACTTGGCGGAAGCTAGCCTGGGTGTCAGGGAAAGAAGGGAGGAGATGAGACAATAGATGATATTTGGAGGTGGAGAAAATTAGTCACCAGTGGTTTAATAACTCAGAATTTCAAACTGTAAGACTCTACATGCTAGCAATGGCACATTTTCACTGCCCCTTAAACTTCCAAGGATTGCCGAAAAGACTTTGGGAAAATAAGGAAGGGTTGTGTCAAAGAAACGTTTGTGAACAGCTCTCATAGCTGGAAATTCTACAGCACATGTAATCCTCTCTGGCTTCAGAATTCAGGAGAAGAGGTTTCTCGTGCCTAAAGACTAAAACACAAAATATTTACATCAGAGTAGGAAAGCTGTGGCACAGTCATTGCTCTTCCTATAAATAGGACAGGTTTACTGAAACCACATTACTGTGATATATACTGGGCTAATTATCTTCACAGAACTTAGGGCTATGCTGAAAGTCTGTTTTCTGGTAGTTCATGTTTATAAACCTATAAATAGTGATTTACATAGTTTTCTTTATAGGATTAAATATAGCAGCCCAAAGTTGTTATTTTTAAATTTTTTTTTTATTTTGTGAGCGCTCTTTCCCCTTATCTCTAAAGAAAACATATAATTTCCTAGCAGATAGTGGTGTTTTGATCAGGGCAGTATTTTTTCTCATGTATCTAAAGCTCTTTCAAAGTAGCATTTTGTCAGGAAAACAGGAAGAAACTCCAACCTTGGGCACAGAATATAGTATGAGAAATTTTAGCTCTTGTCTTAAGTTTGTACACCTCAGACCTCCTTTAAGGTGATGCTGTGAGTGCCTTTTTTCTGAAAGCTTCATTTCAATCATGGTGGGGTTAATTACCTTTACTCACTAATTCTCCATAGAGCTTTATAACCACAGTGTCCTCTGAGGAATAATAGACAACTGACACATGGGAAGTGGCTTTTGAGAGTGGCTTCAGTTATTTACCCAGACATGCTCTGATTTACACAGCACTTGCAGTAGTGTTCAGAGCATCTCCTGGGTGCAAATGGATCAACACATTTATAGAGCCCTCCTCACCTGTGCAGTAACAGGAGGTTTGTCTCATGTGCTGCCCATGCAGGCATTCCCTGTGCTTGGCTCTCCTTGGTGGTTTTGGTTCCTCTCACACCCAGCCAGGCGTGGCTGAGCACAGGCCATGCCTCTGCAGCCGCTGGCATGGGCAGCACTGGGCACTGAGGCTCGTGGGCAGTGCATGGCCAGAGCCGATGGAGCTCCACTCAGAGGTCTCCTAAGGAAGGCAAGGGGAAGTGTGAGCTTGCTCTATCGCAGAGACTAAATTAGAGATGAGCTATCTGATCTAGTTAATCATTGGCCACCAGAAAATGTGCCATTGTGACATAATCCTACAGTTTCGTCTCAGAGTAAATATTCTTTTATCGCATGGTCTGGTTATGTAATTTTCAAGACAAAAGTGGTTAACCTTAGTCCAGAAAAAAACTGTCAGAGCTACTGAAGGGTAATTCAGTGCCTGTATAGTAGTGTTCAGTACAGCAGCCTAACAGGATGTCTGTTTTATCTGGATTGAAGTACCTGAAGGGAATACATGCGGGAGGGAAATGTCAGTATATTTTACTCTACTGAAAGGCGTTTTTCTATTATCACCTATAATAAAGTACTAGCGAATAAACTCGTAAGGAAAAAAAATATTTATATTTCTATACCATTACTGATAGCCTAAGTGGATGTCCTTAAACTATACTTTTAAATGAAAGCAGATACCTTGCATATTATTTTGACCTGAAGAGGAGACAAGTAGTGTTTTCTGAAAAACTCTAAAAAAAATGTAAAATGTCTGGAAAAATATCAGTTAGGAGGGTAAGAAAATAGCTTCCATGTGGTGTTGCTTTGGGGGAAGTTGAATCATAGTGTGTTTTAAATTGCTATTGTGAATGTTTTCAATGACAGTCTTTCTTAAAAATATAAATATTTATTTATTTGTGTTTAAAACAAAACTGCTGTAGTTAATATTAACAAAACTTGGTTGTGAATTTTTTTATTGACTGTTATTCCAGTCAGAGGTTTATTAGTTAATAAGTGTAATCTTGAATATTTTAAAGGAACAAAGAGAAAGGAACACACATTGTTCTGTTGTCTTGAAAGCAACAGAGATTCTCAAAAGAGAATCTTAGTTCATAGTTTTACACTATTGTTGTCTCAGAGTTGCTGAAATGGGTGAGGATGTGACTCAGATTAAATATGATTTTTTAATAAATAAAGCTGAACTGCTCTCCAGTACTTCTCTTTTGATGGTACTTCAGTATTGGTCTGTCCTTGATTCACCTCTGTATACAGTTTGATTTTTGAGCCTGGTGCATTAGAATTTGGTTTAAAAGCAGGGATATGGGGTTTTTTTTTTTGTTTTAACCTTACTTTTCCAAGCAATTTTTATCATACCCCCCCAAATTAGTGGTAATCAGTAGACAAAATTATTCTCGGGGTTATTCATGCCTTAGAATTTTTGGTGGTGGTAAGTGTGTTTGTATTCTTAGTTTCCCTGTTCCTACTGTATGTTCTGTCTGCCTACCTACATGGCTTTTGTACGAAGACAAACATGAAGAGTATAGCAGTGTTCCCTCCCAACTGATCTTAAAAGAAAAAAAACCCCAAAACTATGTATTTAAAAAACCCCCAATATAAAACAGAAAAACAATCCAAATTTCCTCCAAACCAATTAAGCAGCGTCCAGATGTCTGAATGTAGTACTTTCTTTATCAAGGTAAACTGAAAGGCAGTGGAATGGTTTCACTGAAAATCATATTATCCAAATCTAGGTAGCAATACTGTCAAGTATTAAGTAGGAAAATAGAAAACAAGGGAATATGTGAACTTTTAAGGAGTTTTTCCATGTTTATGCAACTTTCTTTTTGTGTGGGTTTTTACTAAAAAAGAAATACCCTTTTCATGATAAAACATTTTGAGATTTTCAATTTAACTGAAACATTTCGCCATTTAAGTGCTGAATATATTAACCATGAATGTCAATTTTTACTTTCTTCAGTCAGTGCAAATTCCAGTTTGTCAGCAAGGCAAATAAGAAAGTAATTTTTTTTCTTCCTTCCCTTCCTCCTCAGATTTTTGCATCTGTACTTCCAAACAGAGCTTGTACAGAGGGAAAATTCTGAATATGGCTTGATTTGCTCTTGGTCTTGACAGTGTCTCTAATGAGTGTCCCACGGACTCTATCAAGTTCTGGGGGTTCTCCTCTAGCACTGAGGAGCAGAACCCTGAGCAGCAGCCTGGTATCAGTGGAAACATTTCTCCGTCATTCTCTTTAAAAGAGCAGCTGAAGATGAGTGATTATTCTGGACTTCCAAGTAACCATAGCCAGATAATTGCTGAAGATTCAGAAATTCAAGCAAAGCCTGAACACTCTCATGAAGTTCTTCAGGAAGATATTGAAATGAGCAGTGGCTCCAGTGGAAATGATTCCAGTGGAAATGATTCCAGTGGAAATGACTCCAGTGGGAATGACACAAATGAAAACTATTCAAGTGGGCATGACTCTCATGGTCATGAATCTGATGAAAATGGGAAAGATTCAGCAATGCTCATGGAATCTTCAGACTGTCATAAAAGGTAATAGCTATCATTAAATACATTCCATTTTTATTTTTGCCCCTGAAGACTTTTTTCATTTGAATCAATATTTCTGAATAATGACTAAGATATAAAGCCTGTTCAGCATAGAGCTGAGTGTGCTACTTAAGTTGTACTCTCATGTGATGCAAATTGTGTAATATAATTTATAAAGAAAAGGTCTTTGCTGTTTGTATGGTCAGCATCATTTGCATCTTTCTACTCATTGTGTGTTTAACTTGCCTTATTTATTTATTTTCTTGTACACCAACTTCTGTAGTTGAATATCAAAACCTGTCAGTTGACTCTTGTGTGACGATACAACCATGCTATTTTAATCTTTTAAATAATAGTTTATTGTACAGAGCAAAGCTATATTAAGAGCCACCTCCCTAGTGGTCCTGTGAGGACCAGGGTGATAGGACTCAGTTATCCTTATGGGTCCTTTCCAGCTCAAGGAAGGTATTCTATGCTTCTTAGACAAATGTTTACAGCTTTAGTGCCCATTTGTTGTACCATGCAGAAGCTTTTAAAATTTGGGGTTGGGGTTTTGAGGTCTTTTGTTGTTTTGTTTTGTTTTTTTTTTTTAGGTAGCCAGTCATTAATAGGAAAATAAAAAGCTAAAATTAACTAAAAGTTGTTTGTTAGGTTTCCAAATATTAATCTTTTTTCTTTCCTTTTTCTAGTTCAAGCTCAAATGCGTTTAGTCTGATGATTGCAAACTCTGAACACAATCAGTCCAGCAGTGGATGCAGGTAAATGAATAGGCATATATTTTTCAGTAATTTGCATGTATGCTAAATGCTAAAAATGAGATAATGTCATATTTTGGGTTGTTTGTTTTGTTTTGCCTCAACCTGGATGACTACACAAGAAATCCTGTCTTTGCTTCTCTTCCTGTCCATAATCAGTAGCATGTTGTATTAACCACTTGATTAAATTAGAGCTTTTTGTTGCTGTTCCATGTGAGTTGTGTGGTAACCTTTAAAGTCATGTTACTTTGTTTTGATTTGGTAGCTTAACTCTGTAATTTTTTTTTTGTGAGTCCCATTGAATGTTGCTTCAGTTATGGTGGGGTTTTGTAGCTTTTAAATTTTTTACTCTTCAGAATTTAATCTGAACCTGGTGGTGTGTTAATATCAGAATTCACCATTGAGTTGGATTATTCCTGGTGTCCAGCAGCTGTATCATCTGCCTCTCCTATGTTCCATTTGCTGGGATTCAAGCCTCCAGGGTGTAAGGATAAAGGGTACACAAACACCAGCTGCAGGAATCCCTCTGTATGAACTCTGCTTCTGTCCCTGGTAGCCTTGAGGACCATGGTAGCTTGAAGGCTCATCTTTAGATACTTCAGAGTGCCCTGCTGTACTTGTTTTTTTAAGTCAGCTGATCAGGAGATCAAAACCTGGTCCTGAGCAGATCAAGGCTATCTAGCTAGAGCATGGTGATGTTAAGACCCATATCTGAGACCTGCCTACCTGAGCATGTTTCTACCTGATGCAGTTCCTAGAAAAGTAGTAAATTAAAATTACTCCTATGCACCATTTGTTGCTTGCTCAACATATTTTCTGTGTCTGCCTTGCAGGCACCTGGAGAGCTTGTTCCACGCTGTATTTTCAACTGGAAATTGTGATCTAGAGTTTATGTTGCTTAGTATGAAAGGGTGAACCAAAGGCATTTCTTAATCTTTGTTTCCTCTTGATTCATTTCTCTTCACTTGCAAGATCTCGGAGGGAGTTACTTAGTGGATTTTTTTTGACATTTCAGTTTTAAATTTCATTAATAGCTCTCTGCTCCAAAATAATTAGGAATCCAGATGGTACAGTGTTCTCCCCAGCCATCAAGCACAGTGCTAGGGGGTTACAGGGTAGAATCTGATAATCTTTTGGGAATGGGAGACTGAAGATATCTAGAGAATGCTCTTTAAAGAGAAGACTAAAGTAGTCTGATAAACTACTTATCTCTGTAGGCTCAATCTTTGATTCAGACTACTGGGGTTTGCATTCAGTATCAGTGCCAACCAACAGCTCTAATTTGCTATCTGTAGGTACCTTTCCAGTTTGCTGTCCACAAAAAGCAAGATGAAAAGCTCGTATCTTTATAGAACTTCCTTATTCTGTCCTCTGCAAGTCACACCTTCCCTGTGGCTGCCTACTGTGCCTGATGCTACTGCTCTCTGGAAAAACATTTTGGAGTTGAGTAACTTATTTTCCAAGAATGTCCATCTTCTGTATTTGCTGCTACCGTAGGCTAATTTGGAAAGGTTTTTTTTCTTGCAGAAGAGTCTGACCACTCTCATGGAGCAGTCTGTACTCTGAGAGTACAAACCAACAATATGCTCAGTTATTTCATAATCTTTCCTCTCTCTCTTTTTCCCTACTGCCAGCATGGAGGGTTCTTCTATGAACCTCTGTTAACAAAGCCCTGTTTGATTGCAGCTGTCCAAACTGTCAAGCCACATTGTACACGTGATTTTAATACAGCATGAACATAATGTTTCCCAAGGGAGTACTATGCTCTTTTTGTTTGATCCCTTGCCATTATTTCTTGGTACAAAATGACCAGTGAGTAAATGAATACTGTGTTTCTCATAGTACATTGTGATGTCAGCTAGAACAATGTGTATTCTCTAGTACAAGTCAGCTTTGTCACTTTGCAACCATTTTTGGTAAAATATACCTAACACCTGTCAGATGATTTATCTACCTTTTCAAGCTCTTAAAACTTCCCAGAAAAATGTTCAGAAATCCTCTTGAAAATTACTTGGAAGCTGAAGCCACTTTACTGACCACTTCAGTCAGGCAGTGCAGTTGCCAAGATTATTGTTTCTACAGTGGTGCCTAGGGTAACTTCTTACAGATTACCAGCCATGACAATCAGGTGGTAACAGAAGACCTCCCTTTCGAAGGGAAAAAATTTTCAGGAAGATTTAAGAACAGCTCTGTAATCCTCTTGATCATGGTGAATGATCAGCTTTTAAAATCTCCAGTGTGAAAACCAAGGTGATTTATTATTTTAACTCCTTCCTACCCATCTGCCATCCATCTTTGCTATCCTCTCCCTCACTTCCCTCACCTCCTTTGGTCTTCCTTTTGGATTGTGTCAGCACCTCTCAATAATGGGGAGAGATACCGGGAACTGTAAAGGAAGGTGATAACTTTCTGATATTGGCACTGATAATCTCTGTATCACCTTCTACACTTAGACAGTTCTCCTGAACACGCACCTGAGAACTGTGAATGCAGCTTCTGTCTCCAGCCTCCTCTGATTCTTTTCCTTATAAATTTAGTCAAAGTTTCCTTATCTTACTTAATGTATTGCCATGCTTAGCTGGGATATGTTATTCAAAGGATTTCTCCATTTGTTTTGTTAACTTGATACTCTCCCACTGCCATTCCCTTTTCAGGGACCTTTCTTAAGAGAACCTGCTTGAACAGGAGGTGAAGACTTGAATGGGCCTCCTGCTTCTCTCCTTTGAAGTCCATGAACATTTCTGAGTTTCATTTTGAAAGGAACTAAGGAAAATACCACTAAAAAGGGAGGAGGGAGACTGTGGCAAAGAGAAAAAAAGAAATTCTGTGGTGCTTGGGCATATGTACTGTTGCACATAAAGAGTACATTTTACAATCACACTCCAGGTGGTGGTAAATCTTTCATTTTAAATGGTAATGTAAGAATTTCCATAAGTTCTGAAAGTTGTTACTGGGTACTGGAAAAGTTAATGAGGCTAGTGGTACAAATTGATGTGTATGAGAAGTGTCAGAGTGCATTTGGGCTTCTTTGAGGATGATGTGTCACTTCAGGCATTCAAGTGATGTTCTGTTTTTTGTTTTTCATCTTACAGTAGTGAGCAGTCCACTAAAGCCAAAACACAAAAGGAATTGCTAAAAACATTGCAGGAGCTGAAAGCTCACCTTCCGTCTGAGAAGAGAGTCAAAGGCAAATCTAGTGTCCTAACGACATTGAAATATGCCCTTAAAAGCATTAAACAAGTTAAAGGTAATCAAGTGTGATACTGCCTAGTTAATGCCAACCTGGCTAAAGTGAAACTTTCAAAACAGGAATTTAAATAAACTTGGCATAACACAGAGAACTGTATTATGTCTGAAAACCTTTCTAACCAGATATTTTCATGTCATTCCTACTTGTTGGCTCTGTTAACTTTTGCTCCTTTGGGAGTTAAAGCGGCTCTCTAGAGGCTTCATATTTTACTACTGTTTGGTTGAGTTAGAAAATTAATTTGAAAACAATTTACAGTTTCATACTGTTTGAACTGTTGAACAGCCTGAAATTCATGACCATTCATATATGGGTATACTAAGATGTGCACATTTATTTGAGTTATTGATGAGGAAGCTCTACCAAGGCAAAAGATGTATGTGGAATAGTGCCTAGACTTCCCAACTTCTGCATTTATGCCAAAAAATGTTTTTGCTGCTTACTGCTTCTAGGCTGGGTGTTTATTGATAATCGTGATTATAAATTGTTTGTTGTTCTCATGTAGCCAATGAAGAATATTACCAGTTGTTGATGATTAATGAATCCCAACCTGCTGGTCTCAATGTATCATCTTACACAGTGGAAGAAGTTGAGACTATAACTTCAGAATACATCATGAAAAATGCGGTGAGTGTGGTGACCTGAGTCTGCAGTGTGTATTGAAAATGTTTTCTAGAACTGGAATTTTCAGGCATGCCTTCTTTTTACAAGGGAAGAGTTGGTAGTTAGGCCACAAAGCTGAAGAAAATGCCTTTTGCCTTCCAGGGGATGTTGAGGAGAAACTGAGCCTTTTCAGACTTCACAAATACAATTTGTTTCTGTCAGTTAGGTGGGAAATAAGTAGTCTTGAACTCCCTGATCCTCTGAATTGTACCTTGTGCCTGGAGGTCGTGGTGTGACACATACCAATATCCGTGAGATACAAAGCACTGTGAAATATCATTAGTTTTCATTTTAGTGCGCTTGCAAAAGTTGGAGAGTTAACTTTTTCCAAATTTTAGTCAAGGCACATGGTGAATCACTTCAGCTTATTCTTATAACTAGAGGTTATTTGATGTTTCACCAGTTCTTTGTGTTAGTGTGACTGAAGAGTGACAAAAGTACTGGAATCACTCTGTCCTTTTCTGTGGGATTTGTCTGGTCTTCGCAACAGGTCCAAGGCTTTCTGTGGGATCCAGTGATACTGTATTCTCATTGAGATAAGAACAGCTAGGACCATCAATGTAGTTCTAGCAGTGAAATGATAATCTGAATGATTTTTTAAATTATATTTATTTCCATATTACTAGTATTTTAGGGATAAGTTATGGAGCCTTCAAAAAATAATGGCATATAAGTGTATTAGACTGCCTTCTACTATTTTTTTAAACTGAAACCTCTGTTTGAATGTATGAAGTTCTGAATTCTCTAAAACAAGAGCATGGTGGGGGATGTTCCATAGGTTGAAGTAGGTGGGTTTTGTTGAATCTATGAATAGTAAAGGCTGCCCACAAGGTGAAATAAATAGGAAGTGTAGAGTACAACTGAGAAATTCAGCCAAATATCATAAACATTGTTCAATTAATCTGAATATCCATTTGTGAAAGCAGTGTTCTGCTGACAGCTCTTAAGTTCCTGTACAGGGTTTGTGAATGGAGCACGAAGGGTTGTGACGCAGGAAGCTCCTCTGCATCAGGAAGAGAAACAATACAAGTGGAGTGTGTGGGACTTCTTCCCACCTGTGTACTCATTATTTTTTTACTAAGTGGTTTCAGTGGATGGACCAACTAACACAACCTCTTACAAACAGCTGAATTTCATGAATGTAAACCATACCTGTAACAAGCACAGGGAAAATGGTGAAGTTATATAGCTGGAAGGTCATTAATTCTTAATTTGCAAATTCATTCTGCATCATGGAACTTTAGACAATGATATTTAGGGCTTGTAACCCATAAATAGTAGTGTATTATTCTTACTACATAATTGGAAAGTATTCTGTCTGTGTCTACTTCATAAGCAGATTCATTGTGTTGAACTACATCTGTAATAAAATAAAATTTCCTTAATTCTCATTTTGAACCTACTAATGTTTTTATATCTTAAATGTTTTTCTCAGAAATATATGCTGCACTGAAGAATGTTTCAAACTGTATAAATAATTTGAGATTTTTGTTTTTAGGATATGTTTGCTGTAGCTGTGTCTTTGATAACTGGGAAAATTTTGTACATCTCTGATCAAGCTGCTTCTATTCTCCGCTGCAAGAGGGGTTATTTTAAAAATGCCAAATTTGTGGAGTTCTTGGCACCTCAGGATGTCAGTGTGTTCTATACTTCTACCACCCCATACAGATTACCATCATGGAATATTTGCAATAGAGCTGGTGAGTGGTCTCAACAGCAGATATTTCTCTGACCTTCTTTCAGTCATACAAATGCAAATACTTGCACTGATTTGGAATGTCCTTCCATCCTTCCCCCCATCACTTTTTGAGGGTATACACACAGGGACATTATTAGAACATCTCTGAACAATACTAGGTGTATAAATCTATTTTATAAATCAGCAGGATTTGTCTGTTGGTCAAAGGTCTTCTGAATGTCATTGTTTATCAGTTCTCATGCCCCTTTCAGCCAGCTGGTGAAAGAAAACAAAGTAGGAATTTATGCTGAATGGTGAATTTACTTTCCGCTTTTACTAGCAATCAAATTAAAACAATTTTTCTTCACATTTTCTCTTCCTCAAGTGTAAAGGGGACATTACTCTGTCTCCTTCCTTTTAAAATGGTTATGATTTGAATACTGGACACCTTGATTACGGTGTAGAAAAAGGTATTCCAGCTGCCATCACTGTGCATTCACCAAGTGTAATCATAGCTCTCTTCTTCCAGCCTTAGAAAAATTATATTAGGCATAATTAATGGTGAAGTATGAGATGTCTCAGGGCACTTGATATTTGTTTGTGATAGGATTGTTTTACTCACGTACCTACAGCCATTAGTAATTGAGAAATATCTGCCAACTATTTCAAATAAACACTTGAAATTCAAGTCTGCTCTAAATGTTTGAAATTCCAATCCATTGCATACTAAATCTATGACATTGAGCCAGGGTGTGAACCATATTTAATCTAAAAAAACCAATTAGCAATAAACATGTACTAAGCAATGCATACATAAAGCAGGTCAAAAGGGACCTTGTGGGGTCTCTAGTGCAACCTCTGGCTCAAAAAAGGGTCAGTGATAAATGCTGACCATATAATCCTGATTACTCAGTTATGCAGGAGGTTTTTTGGTTTTACTTGAAACATTTTCTGTAGCTCTATTATGTTTATGTATAGCTTCAAGTTTAAGAAATGCAGTAAGTAGAACTGTGCACACTCTCTTGTGTATCAGCTGCCCTACGATATAATATCCAAAGGTATTGTGCACTGGAGGCCCTTGAAATGCCAGAGCTTCCCTTGGAAATCAGTGAGTGGCTACTCTGGAAGAGGAGGGAAATAAGCTTAAAACATGAGAAGAAGCCTTCAGAAAAAAGAGGGATGGTAGGAAGTGTATTTGGTGATCGAGCTGTCCTTGTGTCTTTCTAGGAAAAAGGTCAAATTTTGGGGTCGTAGGTAATCAAGCATTTTTGGTCATTTGTATAAAGTACTGTGAAAGAGTTGATAAGAGTAAGCAGCTCAAACTGGAGAGCTGTTTAGATATGTTTAGGAAAAAGACTTGATAAAAGGAGCTGTGACTCACACGCCAGCCTCAGAATCTGAGTGACGTTCAGATTTAGTTGCCTATGATGTGCATTGTTTAACAAATACATATGGAGACTTCAGGGAACATAAACTTTAAAAAATTCAACCTTTATTATATAAGGAAAATTCTTGTACGAAATATCATAATCTTCTAGTAGTTTGTAACTTGGTATGAAATATGCTTAATATTTCTAGAGTCTTCCACCCAGGATTGCATGGAAGAGAAATCTTTTTTCTGTCGCATCAGGTAAGACAATATTACAAAGCCTAGTGTTGCATTATGAAACCAAGCATTACATAAATATTAGACTTTTATAAGAACCATATGGTATGTACGTTTCATGCTTTTTCATAATGTGATTTTAAAGCAAAACATATGCACATCCTTGAGTTGATTAACTGTAGAGCTACAGAGAAAACTGAACTCATTTTGGGAAGCTGCATCTTGGAAGTTAATCCATGTGAATATTGACCTTTGTGCCATAAAGGAAGGTGATACAGTGTCTCCTCCTGCTCTGGAAAGCCTTTGGTTCATGTAAATAGAGCTGTTCTGTTTGGCGCCTGCTTCAGAGTCTCCTTCATTCTAAAAAATTAATGTCTCAAATTTGTCTCAAGTATCCCCTGGGAAGATACTTGAGGGTAACTTGACTTGTCTCTTTTGCAGTTAATAAATGGCACAATTCTTTGGGTTTGGTTTTTTTCCTTCTTTTCCTGCCCCCAATCACTCGTCTTTAGTTGTTTGTTTTTTTTTTTTAATTTAGGCAAAGCTGGCAACGTAGTTCATATTCTTTCTTGTGCAATTTGATTTCTTGATGCTTACTGCCTCTCTGGCAGCATTTCTGAAACAAAAATAGCGGATCCAATTATTTAATTACTTCTGGAATAAATGAATACTTATTATTGAGGTATGAATAAACTTTAAAAGAATTGGAGGTAATGCAGAGCTCCAGAGTGTTGTATTGGATGTACTGTAGAAGTACTCCTGGAGTTACTGGACATTTTTTTATCCAACTAACACTGGTTTCAGAAGCTTTACTTTTATAAAGCTCCGCTGTTATAAACTTATTACAACTGATTTTCTTTGGTCACTGTGTAAATGGTGGTTGTTTTCATTACTATGTTTGCATTCTGGTTAAGCAAACACCTGTTATTAAATATTGAGTCTTTACTCCTTCTAAACTGGAATAAATATTGATTAAAAAGATGATTTTTATGTTAACTGAGGGGATATAGCAGTCTTCATAAAAAAGCCCTGTAAATTCATCCCTCTGAAGGACAACAAAGTAACTTAATCTATTGCGTGAGCTGGGTTTTTCGATCAAACTTCCATGTAATGCTGTTGTGGATATTTGTTTTGGGCAGTAGAAAGGACAGCACAATCTTTATGGAAGTTGGTATGCAAAGGATAGTATCAGAATTAGATTCTCTTCCATAAAAAAAAAAAAAAAAGCTAAGATCTTGGGTGCTATTTTAGTAGCTAATATGCAGTTCTTGTGTCATGAGGGAAATACAATGGACAAATTAAAATTTTATTTAGCATAAGATGAATCTGTTGAAATAATTAACTCTCTTTAATTATTAGTGCGGGCAAGGAGCGTGAAAATGAGATTTGCTATCACCCGTTCCGGATGACTCCTTACCTTATCAAAGTGCAAGATCCAGAAATAGCAGAAGACCAGCTTTGCTGTGTGTTGCTTGCAGAAAAAGTCCATTCTGGTTATGAAGGTAATCCTTGAGTGCACAAAGACTAGTTTGCTTTCCTAAAAGTAAGAGCTGTTCAAGCTTTATTATAGTGAAAGAGAATTGTTTCTGTTCTCTATCCTTGCTGAGATGCTGTGAGCTAGCAAGCTGCTTTCCTGTATGCTCTTGGCCAGAATTTTGGCAGCTTGAGGTATTATATATGAAAAATCCCCAGTTAATATGCTTTTATTTTTCTCTTAGCACCCAGAATTCCTCCTGACAAAAGAATTTTTACGACTACGCACACACCAACCTGTTTGTTCCAGGATGTAGATGAAAGGTAACTTACAGAAAGTATTTTTCAATTTTCTGTTGAGCAAGCTATCCAATATCTTTGTAGTATTTAAGATGTGTTTGTGGGGTTAAAAAATTGTGCAACTGCTGAAGAGTGTTTAACCTAAGAAAAGTACATCCCCCCATTTTAACTAAGCATGAGAACACATTACACCAGTATTTAAGTGTATTGAAGTGCTTGCTAACAACTTGTTCTTCCACTTTCCTTCCCTCTGGGGAAATTCTGGACATAAATTCAATCAATGAACCCATGGTCAAAAGAATTCCTGTGCTGCCAATTATGACCTGTATGAGACACTTAGGTGTGAGGTTTTGGGTTTTTAAGTGTGATTCAACAAGTATGCTGCTGTCACTCTCTGCTGGCTCAGATACAACTAGAGGTACATCTTTTAAATGCAATATTAGATCTTTTTTTTAAAAAAAGGTATATAAAAACTGTTCAAATTACACTGGCTGAAGACTTCACATTGCTTTGACAGTCATGAAAGCTGGTTAGAGTAAGTATTTACGTTCTAAATTAGAAACAGAAATATCACCTGGGATCTTAATGTATGTACAAAGACTTAGGAGCTGAGGTCTAAACCAAGCTTTCATAGAATCATTTAGGTTGCAAAAGACTTCTGAGATCAAGTTCACCACTCAACCCTGTCCCTAAATGCCTCATCTGCACATTTTTTAAATACCTCTGGGGATGGTGACTGCACCACTTCTGTGGGCAGCCTGTTCCTTGACAACCCTTTCTATGAAGAAGTGTTTCCTAATACCCAGTCTAAACCTACCCTGGTGTAATTTGAGGCCATTTCCTCTTGTCCTATCACTTATTACCTGGGAGAATCAATGCTCTCACCCAACTTGCTGTTGTCTGCAAACTGATGGAGGGTGCTCTCCATCCTCTTGTCCAGATCATGGATAAAGACATTAAACACAACTGGACCCAGTCCTGAGCCCTGGGGAACATCACTTGGTAGCAGCCACCACTTGGATGTAACTCCTTTCACCCCCGCTCTCTGGGCCTGACCATCCAGCCAGTTTTTTACCCAGGAAAGTGTGCACCTGTTCAAGCCATGAGCAGCCAGTCAGTCTTCTGGACTGCTTTTGGTGGAGTCTTGCAAAGGATATTTAGGTGATGGAGCCATAAGGTCTGTGGAAAGAACAGAAGCTACTCTTTCAGAGTCAGGAGCATGTTTGGCTGAGGGGAAGATGATAATCTCAACAAGCTTTTAAGGACAGTGATGCAGTTTGGAATATTGTAGCATTTTGAAGACTTGATAAGAGAATTCACTTATTCCTGAGTTGAAAACACTGCCTTTCCCCTTTCTTTTCCTCTTTCCTTGGTATTTTCTTTGTGGTGGTTTCTGATATTTGGGCTATATATGGGACTTCATTTTGATTTTATTTTTTTTCCTCCTTAGCAAAAACTAAGATAGCTACAATGGTAACATCTGACTTCTGAGATTCTCCCCTTTGTTTTTAAGCATTCTAAGAATGGTAAAACTTCCTTTGTAGGTTGAGATGAGGGGGATGTCTTCAGACAGAGTAGGAGTATAATGGACAATTTTGAGATTCTGTGGTATTTTTTGTGTGGAAATCTTGTTTCAGAAAAAATATTTCATTCTTGGCAAAACCTTTAAATGCAGCAGAAGAGAGAAGGGATTGGGGAAAGGAGGTTTATTGGGATGTTCAACTAAGATGGAGTCAAGGTAAAAAGAATACTGTTTGACTTCTGAGACAGTTTTATCTGTGGAGAGGCAGACGTTGTGGCTAAGTTGAGTTCCTGTAGGATAGACAGTGCAATGCTGACAAACTGTTTTTCCATGGTGTGATTTATACAATCCCTCTAAACAGCTGAAGTTGATAAAAGAACTGCTTAATCCACTGTAGTTCTGTCTTCTTCATGGATTTTTTTCTCTTTCATTCCCACACATGCTCCAAGCCAGCTGCAGAGTGGGTTTATCTTTTCAAAGAGGCTGAGGGTGCAGTGCAAAGCTTCTGTTCCTCTGTGCATCCACAGCTCAGTGATCTCCAGTAGTCACTTCACAGAAATGGCAAGATTACTGAGTGGAGAGCCTTGCCCTTATTCTTGGGCTTGAGTGGAACAACTCCAGTAAATACCTTCCCTGTGGATACTGTGGAAGCTTCTTTCCTCTCAGTCTGATGTTACCACTTGTTCTCAAATACCATTTTCTAACACTTCCAGCGAGGGTTGATTACATCTTAGTCTGAAGTTAGGACTTTGCGTCATTCATTTCTGTTCTCGTGATTGTGTAGTTGATTTTGTTTTTAATTATTTAACTCCTGAGAGCATTGGCAGCCAGATAAATGTTTACCAAGGCATGCATATGCAGTTTATTGCTCTTAAGCTCTCCAGGGTTTGGTGGAATACACAAAGCAATAGATTCTTAGGGAAAGCAGAGTCTTAATATTTAAAAATGTGCAACTGAGCACCTGCTGTTGACTGCACATTGTTCATAATATAACCCTGAAACTGTTGCTTGACTTGCATAAAATAGAGTTAATTTCTGTAATCAGTACGTGTTCACGGGTTGGAAAAAATGCATATTTGTCTGAACTCTGCAGGTGGATCTCTGCACAGAGTATGTTAAGTAAAAAGAAATATTTTCTTGAAATTAAATGGGTCATTCCCATATGTATTTGTTTTAATATATTTGATACTTCATGTGTATAATGGGTGTAAGTAGTTCACAGCAGAGTGATCTTTGTAAATTAATTTAAAGCAGTTTTGTATGTAACTTACAATAATAATATAAAGATACTTCTTATTCATGTCTTTTTGGCACTTTAAATGTCATTCTATAAAACACAAACTAAACTTGCAGCATCTCCTCATTAGCCATTCTTATGCCACACATGCATTTGCATTCATAAAATTAATTTATTAGCTTAACCTCTGAATTTTTATGAGTTCCTCATCATGAGGAAGCATAATGATGCCGAGACATCATTCTCAAATACAGCATTACAGGAGCAAAGAAAGGCTGGTTGGAAGGGACTGCTGGGAGGTCTTGGTTCCATCCTTTTGCTTGAAACAGAATTGTTGCCTTGTCCTGGCTAAGGTCAGCTTTGGCCTTGTCTCAATAATGCCTGAAAGCCTTCAGAGACTTGGTATGGGAAACCTCCTGTGTTTGCACTCCTCTGTTAAAAACCTTTTCGTAGCATGCAGCATAAGCTTTCCAGACTCCAGTCTGGGACCATTGCCCATAATTTTATTGTCTGGCACCATCAAGAAAATTTAACTCCATTTTTGTAACTCCTCTTTCCAGCAGTGTGGGAAGCTCCTGGATCATCTTTTAGTTTCCTTTTCATCAGAACAGGCAAGCCCAGCTCAGTCTCACATTCTAGATCCCTGACTTTCATAAAGCAGGTGGCAAAGAACAGGAACAGTGCTGAACAAAACCTTCTTATGATGTTACTTGATGAAGCCCTAAGTGAAGTCATTTGGAGTTGACTGAGATTGTAAAGTCCTCTAGCAGCACAACTTTTCTCATGTGCTTTGAACTTGGCAGCACTTCTAAATGTCAATGTGTCAAAGTGAGATGATTTGGTATGAGTTTCATGCCAGTTTCTGCTTTGTTGCTTTAGTTCATCTGCAAGCTTTTAAAACTCATTATTAAACTAATTGCTTTGATAATAAGGCATTAGTTGCTATCCTCTTTCTCCTCTCAGCCTCTTTGCTGGAAGGGTATGTTTGATGTTTTGGGGAGCTGATGTAATTCCAGTGGGTTGTTGGAAGTGCAGTGTTGAAGGCATTTGTTGCATAATGCTTTTGACTTCCTACACGACACAGATCCCTTGTCTGGTGCACTGGGGCTAAGTTCTTCATTGAAGCTATTCAGACACCTGCGTATCTCCCTACCCCGGGGCTGTGTCAGTGAGTGGGGCTGGGGGGAAGGTGTACAGTGTTTTGAGCTTACAAGATGACTTGCTGGCATCTGGCAACTTAAACATTACTGACTAGCATTGACTTACTACATTTTTTTCCAAAGCACGTTTTTTTTCAGTGGCTAACCTGCATGGTAAGGTGCAAAGAGGCTTTTGTGAACTTTCAGTCTTTATCCTTAATGCAAATGCTTGAAGCTATCAATAAAAATTATTTTGTCACATAAATTAGTTTTTTGCGTCACTAGAAGTGGTCATTGATAACGTGCAGGAATTCAGTAACATTGCTTTTAATTATCTAGTTAATAAGCTTGCTCCCATGCAGCTCCTCTGGGTTGAACTCTTAACCTGCCTGTGAGAAAGTTGTCTTGAGTGCTGGTCAGCTCCCCTGTTGCTAGTTCAGCTGTAATAATCCTGTGATCCTTAGCCATGGCTCACAGCCAAGGGATTGGGGTACTATTTACCTTCATGAGAGTTTTACAAGATTAAACTTTATTAATGCTCTTTTAAAATTAGGGTAAGTATTTATCCTCTAAAGTTAGACAGCAAAGGAAAGACAGAACTGCTGTAGCAGACTCCTTGATTTGGTCTAATCACCACCCCAGAAACAAACAAAGCCCCCCTTGCCCTAAGTGTACTACTGTTGTTAAGTTGGCACTGCTTTTTCACCAAATGTAAACTTAAAATTATTCATTCTCTTTATAGGAAAAACAGCAGAGAAAACTTAACTTAAAATGAAAAAGTTTTAAACATGAAATACATATGTATTCTACTTGATTTTTATTATTTTTTCTTTGTCTTTCTTTCTCCAGAGCAGTACCTCTGTTGGGATACCTACCTCAGGATTTAATAGGAACACCAGTCTTGGTGCATCTTCACCCAAATGACAGACCCTTAATGCTAGCAATTCACAAAAAAAGTATGTAACCTCTTATTGTGGCAGAAATACAAATTTTGTAGTCCTTATTATTAAGGACTACAAAATAATAAGGACTAATAATAAGGACTACAAAAACCTCAACAAGTAGTAGGAGAAAATTAATTGTGACTTTGATTTTTTTTCCACAAGTAAATACTGAATCTTTTACTGCACAACTTGACTCTTAGTGCAAATTCATGAAAATGAGAAATCACTCAATTTTGAACTTCTGTGAAGCATATGTATCTATTGTAAACAAATTGACTATAAATTAATATTTCATACATAAAGAAAATTTTCTTGAGAATGACATGATAGAAGTTGTCATATCTTAAATTATAGTATTTTTTATTTCATAGAGAAGAAAATAAGAGCCATTCTGGCAATGTTTGTAAAGCTGCTTCTTCAGTTTTCTTTAGCTTGTTGTATTCTAAGGGTGATTTTTTTGACCATAGTCCAGTAAATTATGAAGATTGGCTTATTCTAATAGCTCAGTATTTCTAAATGTATCAGTGTATCCCTCAGGTGGCATCTTCCTCCTGTACAGTTCATTGTAAAATCCTGAATTGTTGAGTAGAATTGTGCAACCATTAATGTGAAATGTCTGTTTGAATCCTTCATTGCAGTTCTTCAGTACGGAGGGCAGCCTTTTGACTATTCACCAATCAGGTTTTGCACTAGGAATGGAGATTATATCACCATGGACACCAGCTGGTCCAGTTTCATCAACCCTTGGAGTCGAAAAGTTTCTTTTATTATTGGAAGACACAAAGTTAGGACGTAAGTCAATATATTTTTGTTTTCCCTTCCCTCAAGTTTACATAGTGATCCTTAAGAAAGACAGGAGGGGACAGAATAAGCATTAGATTCTCTGTGGTATATAGGTGGTAAATTGAAGTGGTGATCTCTCTGGGATTGAAACACTTGCATTTGCAGTGAGCTGGTCTATGTTTGGTTTGTGCAGGGGTCCCTTAAATGAAGATGTCTTTGCTGCTCCCAACTACACAGAGGATAGAATCCTTCATCCCAGTGTTCAGGAGATCACTGAGCAAATCTATCGGCTCTTACTGCAGGTACTGCAAGTGCTTTACTGTTACCCTTTCCATTTCCTGCTGAGGAAAGGGTGTTTATCTTTGTGTGACATTTTGCTTAGCTTCTTCTACTGTACTGGAATTTTTGGCTACAATCCTGGGAATTACTTGCACTCATGATTACCAGACAAGACTTACTGAAGTATGTTAAAGCTCCAGTTGAAATCTTAAGAATTTCATGTAGCTATGGAGTACTCCAGAGAAACAAACAAAAAACAACCCAAAAAAACCAAGCAACAAGAAACCCAGTGTAAAATAAAATCTCTTTTCCTGATATGGAATTACAGGTGTCCTGAGGCGGGGGGGGGTGGTGTGTATACACATATATATGTATTTTCTTGTTGTTGTTTTCACAGCCTGTACACAACAGTGGATCCAGTGGCTATGGAAGTCTAGGTAGCAATGGCTCACATGAGCACTTGATGAGTGTGGCATCCTCCAGTGACAGCACAGGAAATAATAATGAAGACACTCATAAGGATAAACCAGTAGGTTTGAGTTTTTCTCGTTCAAGTGTGTGGCACAAGACAAACTAGTTAAAGTGAGGATTTTTAACTTTTAGAATAACATTTTCAAATTGGAAATGGAAGAAAGTATAAAGAAAATGCCATGTTCCTTTTATATTGATCGTAGAAAAACCCTTTTGTCTAAGGCAATAAACACTTCTGGTGTAGATGAAGCCTCAGGGTACTGAAGCACAGTTGTAGGCATGAAAGTCAGTGTTGTGAAGAATTTAAACCTGTAGTGTGTTTACTTAATCTAATGTCTGATACATGTTATATGCTGTGTTTCTGGGAAAACCAGCTGGATATGTGAGAGCAGTTTGTTTTGGGAGGGGAAAGTCTGTAATTACTGTTTTCCCAAATGAAAGTAAGAAGATTAAATGCAGTAATACCTATATAACCAGGGGATAGCTTGACCCAGATCACTTTTAATGTTGCAAAAATAAACCATGTATATAGAACGAAATAAATTGAATGGAATAAACCAATTTTTTAGTTTGTGCTTAGAGCTCTACTTTGGATTTAGTTCTGAAAGCCAAAAATTTTACTTGGTAAGTTGTATTTCTTATAGGCTAATTCTCACAAATCTGATTTGTGCTTCTGTGATCAGACTTTGCAGAGTCCTGCTTTTGCCAAGGTGGTCACTTTCCTGGCTTTCTGTTCTTAAACACTGGTGGAATAAGCAGATGAGGTCTCAGGATTTCTTATTGAACAGGGAAATAGATGCCTGGCATTCCTTCACTACTTCCACAGATAGTGAAGGCTGTTATAGTCTAGTTCTGTTAACATCCTGTCAGTGCTTGGTTAGACTTCTAGTAAAAAAACTATCTTTCATAGCACCAATATTTTTTTACCAAGTGATAGGTTAAGGTTTTTTTTAAGTTGTCTTTGTAATGTATATTTTATATTTTCCTATCCAAGATATTCAAGCAGATTAAACAAACTACAGAGTAACTGTTTGCAAGAAACATACTTTAAATTTCTTCTCTTTCCAATTCCCAATTTTTGCAGCTGCACAATAAAATTGTACATTCATGTTTCTCCTATGATCAAACTAATTGCAAGATAGAGATTAACTGAGGTTAGATTTAGTCTACTGAGGAACAGCTATGCATAATGTTTTATGTCAAAACTTTGAAATAACTGTTCTTACCAAACTGCTTGCAGGAGGTCTGTCAGTATGCCCGTAAGGTCAAAAATAAAGGACAGCATATTTTCACTGACAGTAAGGCAAAACTGGACTATAAGAAAGAGTCTTTTGCAGGTAAGACATTAGCAGTTACTAGTCTCTTGTGCTGGTGCCTTGTATAACGTGACAGTAGGACTTTTTCTAGTTTAGTTCTAATCAATGCATAAAGACAGCATTTTTATCGACTCAAATTATATTGTCCTGTGTCTCTCTACTGTGCCTGGGAAAATATTGTGTTTGGCTATATCTGAATCAATATTGGTGTAACACAGTTAAGGCATGGCCTAAAGCTGTTGTCTTGAAATAAGTGGGCACAAGTGTCTTAAGTGGGCACAAGAGTTGTCCTCATACTGAGTGTGTTTCAACCTTAATGATACATATTCTCACACAGCCATAGTGTCTATTCCCTTTGGATCCATATGCAATCTAATTAAACTTTTAACTCCAAGAATCCATAAGGACGGGAAAATACTTGCACAGTATTCATCTATTAGTGCACAAACCTTTTGCTTTACAGTGGTTAATTTGTGACCTGCTAAATACGTAGAAATGAAAAACCTTTACTACTATTGCTTTTAGGGGAGTTTGCAAGGATTTAATGTCTTAATTGCATAATAGCAGTATCTCTTTCCACAGAAAAACAAAATACTCCTGGTGGTCAGGTGAAAGATGTAGGGGGAAAGGATACTGCAGGAGCAGCTGCTCCAAAAAATGTGACTACTGAAGAATTGGCTTGGAAAGAACAACCTGTGTATTCCTATCAACAGATTAGCTGTTTGGACAGTGTCATCAGGTAAGCAACCAGTGAGTAAATTACTCTTGACCTTTGGACATTAGACTAGTATGTCTAATATTTTTAAATCATTGTATTTTAGGTACTTGGAGAGTTGTAATGTACCTGGTACAGCAAAAAGAAAATGTGAACCTTCGACAAGTGTTGCATCACTGAGTTCTGGAGTTCATGAACAAAAAGCAGCTGATAATGCTATCCAGCCATTGGAAGGTAACTACATCACAGCTTTTTCATGACTGAGTTTTGCTGGCAGGCAGTTGGATGCTACTTTGCAGAACAATGACAAGTGTAGCTTAGGCATGACCTCATAGCTGCTTTCTCAGTGTTTGATGTTGGTGATTTAACTTTCATCATTAATATCCTCCTTACAATTAAAATACTGAGTAGTTGATTGCATATCTGGATTGTAGATGCAATGAACTAATTTTTGTTGTAGAAAATACAGTAGGATTTTGAGTTTCAGTACTCAAATCATTGTCAAATGTAGAAAGTTTATTTCACAGTTAGGACTTGTAAGAAAAATCAGCTGAAGAACCTAGCAGCTAATTAATTGCAACAAAAATATGCATATTACATTTCTGCTTAAAAAAAAAATGAAGAAGAGAAGGTAAAATGCAGCATTGGACAGTTCTGTGTTTTGTGAGGTGTTAGAACCCAATGTTCATCTATGAAAACAAAAAGCTGGGGATTACTGAGGCAAGCTATCTAAAAAGTCTGCTGCAGACAGAAACATAAAGGTAATTTTTTAGGCCTTAGTTGTAGCATTCGACATAGTCCCTTGTCTGGATGGGGAATTAAATGAAGAATGTAACTGGTTAGTACAAGGATTGTGAGATTGGTAAAGAACTACATGCAAATGAGAGATTTGCTCATTCTACCTTGTCATTATATGAGGCTGAAGGGAGAGTGTCCAGTGGAGTTTCTCAAGAATTGCTTGTGGGAATGATCTTGGTGGTTTGACAAGCTTCAAAAAGAAGTTGTAATGCAGCTTTTAGAATCAAATTAGAAGGTATCAGTAGACCAGGAACAAAGAGTCCTGCAGAAGGGATTGAAATGCTGTAATTTGGAGTCTCTGTGGTTCTTGTTGGCAGAAGATGATGTGGGCCACTAGCTCTTTGTTGCCCTGTTGTCTGAGAAAGATGAAGTCACCAGTCAGGAAAAAGGCAAATTTTAGATCTTTAAATATGTGTTATGGAAGTATTCCTATAGAGGTGGAATGTTTTAATGCTGTTTTGTGAGGCACTCGTATGACCTCTGCTGGATTACTGTGTGTAGCTTTCAGGGGAGAGAATTTTAAATTTAGGTGGATGCTCAAAACAAAGCTGTTAGAGTAACCAGCTAATGAAGGAAATTTGTGTACAACACTGTGGGAGCTGGGTGCAACTTATTCTTGGACTGGAAGAGGCTAGAAAATTTCTTCCAAAACTGTGCCATTAAAGAAGAGTGAAAACCAGAAAAAGGGGAAAACATCCTTCATTGAAAAGGTTTGGTTTGGCTGTACATGGGCTTAGAGGATTGCATTTGGTTGCTCCAGAGTCATTCTATTCCTGGAATGTATAAAGTAAAAAGTTCACTTTTTTGTCTTGTCAAGCACAGTTTGGCCTTTACTGTTTTGCAGCCCTAGCAGCATGTAATTTGAATTTGCTCTTGTTTATGTTCAGTAATCTGCAACTTTATTTCTTTTAACAGATCCTGCTGTGCTGAAGGCATCTGGTAAATCAAGTGGTCCCCCGGTGGTTGGTGCTCACTTAACATCTTTGGCTTTACCTGGCAAGCCTGAAAGTGTTGTGTCTCTCACCAGTCAGTGCAGCTACAGTAGTACCATTGTTCACGTTGGAGACAAAAAAACACAGCCTGAATTAGGTGTGACTTTTGCTACTACTTTTTCTTCAAGATGGTAATTGCTAGCGAGTTTAAACTTCAGACATGTGAACAGCTAATGTCTGCTTGTGACTTGCAGTTTCTTACAGCTAAGATGGTCTTGGGAAATGGAATAAATAGGGATGGAATGTGTATCTTAAACTTGCAGCAAAATGATTGCAGAATTGTAGTACCTTAAAAATGCATGTATAGGGCTTTCTTTGCTTCATCTTGAGTATTTTGCCTTCCATTCCTGTAGAAATGATAGAAGATGGTCCAAGTGGAGCAGAAATCATAGATGGCCAACTTCTTGCCCCTCCATCCAGCGCTGCACACATAAATCAAGAGAAGGAGCCATTTAAAAAACTGGGACTTACAAAGGAGGTCCTTGCAGTGCATACGCAAAAAGAGGAGCAGAGCTTCTTGAATAGGTTTAAAGAAATCAAGAGATTTAATATTTTTCAATCACACTGCAATTACTACTTACAAGATAAACCAAAAGGACGGCCTGCTGAACGTGGTATGGCAATAGTTTGCACAACAAGACTTGTATTTATATAGAAAGTAAATCCTGTTGGGAGGGCGTTTCCATTTTTAGTTGTATTGTGGGACCAGTGTGAACAGTGATAGTTGCATGCTATTTTCAAAACCCACAGAAAAATTTTCTGATAAATCTTGCTAGAAGATTTAACGTGGAAAATTGCTTTTAGTGTCATAATGGACCTTTTAGTAACTTATATTTTGATTTTTGTCTTTTCTCTATACTATTACTGTCATGCATCTTCTTTCAAGGGGCAAAAAAACCTGCTTTAGTATATTTGCTTTACTGTATCTGTGCTTATATTCCCTTACTTTTCTTTTTCTTCTGTCTTGCCATCTTGTCTTTTGTTCAGATTTGTGGTTTTGTTTTGAGCTCCTTTGTTTTCCAGTTTTCCCCATTCCACTGTTGTGTAATTGGTGAGACAATTTGATAATGGTCTGAGTGCCTTTAAGTTAATAATGTGATCAGCAGGATGGAAATGGCAGAGACTAGCAGTAATAGTGAGATTGTTTTGTTTATTGGGCCTAGGAGCTGTGGGTGACATTTTCAGAAGTGCTTGATATGATTTGAATTTGTTGTCATTTCGGTCTGGACTTGACTTGGAACAGAAGTCAGACACTGCTAAGCATTTTCTCAGATTTTTATCTTTATTTTTTTAATTTTATTGGTTATACAGGTCCTGTATAGCTATATTTTTATAACCTTTCTTATAACTTTTCCTTTTGCAGGTGGCCGTGGACAAAGAAATGCCACTTCTGGAATGGATCAGCCTTGGAAGAAAAGTGGAAAGAACAGGAAATCAAAGCGCATTAAACCACAGGATTCTTCAGACAGTACAACTTCTGGAGCTAAATTCCCCCATCGGTTCCCTCTTCAAGGTTTAAATGCTACGGCTTGGTCACCATCAGAGACGTCCCAAGCAAGCTACTCAGCAGTGTCTTTCCCCACAGTTATGCCTGCATATTCCCTTCCTGTTTTTCCAGCAGCAGGGACAGTGCCACCGGCTCCTGAAACTTCACTCTCTGGTTTTAATCCCTTGCCGGACTCTGGAAATACTTGCCCTATGCAGCCATCCCAGTTCTCTGCACCCTTCATGACCCCTGTCGTGGCTCTTGTGCTCCCCAATTATGTGTACCCAGAGATGAACAATAACTTACCTCAAACCCTTTACCCCAGTCAGCCCAGCTTCCCTGCCCATTCTGCGTTCTCCTCACAGACGATGTTTCCAGCGCAGCCCCCCTTTGCCGCACCCAGCCCTTTCCCACAACAGGCGTTTTTTCCAGCACAGCCATTCCATTACAATCCACCAGCAGAGACTGAAAAGGCTCCTGTCGCAGAGCCACGCAATGACCCCTCCCGTTCCTGCACTCCACAGTCGGTGGGTCCTCAGGACCACGCTTCACCACCTCTGTTTCAGTCGAGGTGCAGCTCTCCTCTGAATCTTCTACAGCTGGAAGAAACCACAAAAACTGCAGAGAGTGGAGCTCCTGCGGGTTTACACGGAGCTTTGAGTGAGGAAGGAACCATAGGCAAGATCATGACAACGGATAACGGCAGCGGGAAGGAATCCTTACCAGTAAGTCTGGATCACACCTCCCTTCTCCTGTCTCTGCTGCATCATTTTTAATCCTTTCACTTCCAGGACCTATTTGTTAATGATAGACAGAAGTTATATAATGCCAGGAGCTGGACTTGCAATTGTAGTTGGTAAATGCAAACTTCAGCAAACTGAGAAAAACATTAAGTCCAAACATTAGAGTTGTCTTAACCTTTAAAAATTAAATCTACATCATCATTCTTCTAAAGTTACACTAGGAAGCTTGGAAATATATCCTGAAAGAGTTTTGTTCCATTTCATTGACAAAAGTAAGAATATATGGATAAGCTCATTGAAAACCACTGAAATAAACTGTAAAATAATGTGGGCACTTTATATTTAGCAAAAACTTTTGTGCTAGTGAATTTGTGTGCATGGGAAGAACAATCTGTAAATGGTCTGAAAGAAGCTGATTTAAATTAAAATCACATCTGTGTTTACAAACAAACAACTAAAGTAAATGAAGAATTCATAATTTCTTGCAGACCATAACTTTATTTTTGTTTTGTTTGTTGCACTAAAGCTATGCTGAACTATTTGGTAACTTCAGGAGTTTTTTATTTCCTGGCTCATTTCAATTTGATAAATCAGTTTAACAAATAACTTGAGATGGAGTAATGTGTCTGTAAAGGTTTCCATGGTAGAAATATGTAAACTATTATTTGTGCTTTCTAAAGGCACCATAGAGTATCATTATAAATGCTGAGTCACTGATAGGATGGAGCTGCATTCCATATCTTTTTTGGCTGCCTCCTTCCATTATTCAGGAATGTGTTCAGGGTAAAGTAAATTCTTTTCATTATTACATGTTTTGCTAAGTTCTGTCAGCCTTAATTTCTAATATTTAATCTTCAAACTGACTTGCAGTCAAGTTTTGATTAGGTTAAAAATTACCGTAGTTAATGCTCCTTCTCTTAAAAATATACAAATAAGTGATCTTGCCTAGGAAGCACCTGGGAACATTTTCTTACTACTCTCTTCTTCTCATCTCACAGAGGTGGAACAGTGAGAGACTGTTGATGCAAATCTCTTTGAGGCAGATTATAGTAGGAGCAATTGCTAGTATGTTGTGTGTGGCTTGGGTAAAATCTGACTCGTCCAGGACAGTAGGTGCTGTCAAAAGAGAACAGAAAATACCTTTCTTACTTTCTCATGAAATTATATTATTAATTTTTTTAAGAGAAATTCAGTTGGTCTTACTGAAGGACCCCCTGTCTGCCTGTCAGTCCACTTCATTATTCCTTGGCATGTGTTATTGGTGACTGTCTTTGAATAACTATGTAAACATTAGAATATGAAATGAAATGGATTTATTACTAATCATTTACGTTTAGTAATAAATAGCTTTGATTTTTGGTGTTTGGGTTTTTTTAATTTTACTTTTTCTCCTTATCACAAGGCTGAGTCTCCAATGGATGCTCAAAATAGTGATGAACTCTCCATGTCCAGTGTCCTGCTTGACATTTTACTCCAAGAAGATGCATGTTCAGGCACTGGCTCAGCCTCTTCAGGGAGTGGTGTGTCTGCAGCTGCTGAGTCCCTGGGCTCTGGGTCCAATGGCTGTGGCATGTCAGGGAGCAGAACAGGTAACTCAGGCAGCCAGAACTCTCCTGGCTTTTCAGAAGAGTTGGAGTGTGAGGTATTGCAAACACCATGAACATCAAGTGAAAATCTTTTTCTTTACTCCTCATTGCATAGTTTATTCTTAATTTCTTTCTTATTGCATTACACAAATGTTTTGCTATTGTGCTTGATTTACAGAATAGAACCTTTCCTAAGTGTATGTAAAACAGCCATTAAGATATTATGCAGGTATGAAGGAATAATGAAAAGACCATACTCCTTCATGTTCATTTAAAACTTTTAAATTAAAGTCAGCTAATTATCTCTTGAAATTTAATGGAGACTTCACTTGAGAATTTGAGTTTTAAAAAGATAATGCAGTTACTCAAGGGTGGAAGTTCCCTCTGTTTAAAAAAAAGTAGAATAGTGGTTGTATTTATACATTCAGTTCTCTTTAATCTTGTCTGTACTCAAAAACATTCAGATAATCTATGTATTGGACAATTTATAATGAAATGTTAAATCTCTGTTTACAGGGAGCAGTGAAACTAGTCACACCAGCAAATACTTTGGGAGCATTGATTCCTCAGAGAATCACCATAAAACCAAAATGAAGACAGAAATGGAAGAAAGTGAGCACTTCATCAAATACGTGCTGCAGGATCCAATCTGGCTGTTGATGGCAAACACAGATGACACAGTTATGATGACTTACCAGATCCC
This sequence comes from Corvus kubaryi, assembly GCF_017639235.1. Lineage (NCBI taxonomy): Eukaryota > Metazoa > Chordata > Aves > Passeriformes > Corvidae > Corvus > Corvus kubaryi. Next base: position 1,321,094 of record NW_024581136.1, on the reverse strand, counting down.
TTCACGGTAATTCAGTGGCACAGTCCTTCCTACATTCTTTATGTTGGGGAAACCAAAGTGTACAGGAGGGAAGATGTATCTGAATCTCCCTCAGTAGAAGTAAACTGGTTTTAATGTTTAGCTCAGTGTCAAGAAAAATTCTTGCTTCCTTTATATGTTTCATATACTACACAGGAACTTCTCAAGAAGGAAAAATCATTTAATTAGGATTACCTGTATTTTTAGGTCAATTTCCTGAATTGAAATGAACTGTACATATTTTTTGGAAGCTGTTTCATAGCTAGTGATTTGTAACTACTTACCTAGAAATCCCTGGTGAATATGCTTAGATCTAGGTGTGGTCTGGCCTGGAAGATCTCTAGTCCTTGGCTGTTGTCCTTGAGTGCCACATACAGTGACATGTTGCTCTTGGACTTGTGGATTTTTTTTCTGGGTTGTTAACTTTCATATGTTCACTCTCCTTCATAAATTAGGACAAGGATTAGAAGGTAAAAATCCTAAGGCTTCTAATAAAATAAACTTTTTTAAAAAATCAGAAACTCGCAACTTGAGTAGCAAAGAGCAGATATAGGGGAAAAAGGGGTGACAAGTCTGTGGATTATTTTTTTCAACCTACTTGTTTATATTTCTTGAGAGCAGTGAATGGTGTTTTGAGAAGAATAGGAGGTTTCAGTAAAAAGCCTTTGAAAGGGAAGGTAAACAAGCTTTCAAAATACAGAAGTGCAGGCATGATGGGAAAAGGAGAGAATACACTGTAAGAACTTCAGGGGGTTTTTTTTTAGTTTTAAAAATACTTTGACATTTCTCAGTTTTTGTAGTCTGAAGTGTTGACAGCTATAGGTAGGAATTCCAGTAGCCCATAAAAGCAGCAAAGCCTGCCAAAGAACAGGATATTTTGGTAAGAAGAGTGAAGCTCATTGTCAGAGTGTGATCCCCAAGAAGTGAAGTGTAAATCCAACCTGTTCTTAGGTATCCTATAAGGAATAGAAATTATTTTAGATTTCTTGGAACTTGCTTTCTATTGTCATCTTTTACAAGCTGCATTCCTCTATAAATGTTGCTGTGAGATGGGTTTTTGTAAGTTCCTGAGTGGAGGTAGGGCATTTGGAGAGAGAGAGAATTTTGGCTGCTGAAATAGAGCTGTTTCCTAAAGTTTAGTTCATTCTTGGTGACCTTCTTAAACACATCTTACTACTCCTGCTTTAGTATCTCCAGTGCATCTAGTGTCTGTTTTGCACTGTCCTCCCACTGAAGGGGAACTTGGAATTTCCTGCAGCAGCAGGGGGAAACCAAAGTTCTTGCTGGTTTCACTTGTGGTGCTGCCTGAGTGGCTCTAAGAAAACTGTTCTCACCAAAGGGATTTGAAAAGACAGTGAGCCAGCAGAGATGTCTGCAAATGCAGAGAGCAGCTGGAATAATCACTTTTAATTTTCTTCCAATATAAGATTTCTAAGCATAACATTCTAGAACAAAAATAGTCTTTAAAAATGTTAGTATTTGACTGTGTAACCTCATATAGGCATGAAGCCCAGAAACTGCTGAAGCTCAATTTCTAAATACATTTTATTTTAGGGATTTGGAAACAGTTTTAAAAGAAGATAAGCAGAAATTAAAGCAAATGCAGAAACTACAGCCAAAATTTACAGAAGAACAAAAAAGAGAGCTTATTGAAGTTCATCCATGGATCCAGCAAGGTGGACTGCCAAAAACTGTTGCTAATTCCGTAAGTTTAATGAGTTAATTACTTTTTCATGTATAATAGTGCTTAAATTATTAGCTGCCTATGTTAGACTCTTCCTTTCCTGTTGCTGTGAAAGCTTGGTCAATTATGAATAGGAAAAAGAAGAAATTAATTATGCATAGGAAAAAAAGGAAATTCAAACTTCTGTGCGGTGGTTTCTAGCTTGATTCAATTTAGCATAAATCTTCTTTCCAACGGAGGAAATTAAAGTACTGGTGAACACAGTGAAAGAAATTTCCTTCCTCTTTCTAAATTTCTGTGTATCTGTTTGAAATGCTTTAGCAACACAGCCAGAAGCTTCACTACATAAAAATTTCTAGTTTGTGTGCAGAAATGGATGTCCGTTGTTTTCAAAGTACAAAATGAATGGCAATATACTGGTCCTTTTTCCTATCAGACTTCTCTCTCAGGATCATGATTCTTCTAGGTAGTTTAATGGCTTGAAAGGAAAAAAAAGAAAAAACCCAACAAAAAAAGCATCCATGCAATTTTATTTGTTGTCTGTGTGTTTTACTTATTCACACCCAAATACCTGTCTGTGTTTTCTCATCCCTAAGCTTTCTGTCATTTGTGGCTTTTTTGCACAAAAGCTGTCAAACACAGAGGCTCTCTTTGCACATGAGTGTTTCAAAAGTCAGTGTGACAGAATTGCAGTGGAATCCTAATCGTGATGTTAATGTTACTGCAGCACTGCTCCTACAAGCACCCACCTGGTGATCTATGGCACAACTGTTTCCAGCAGAGTTCCTGAAGTACTTTCACTGATTTACTGCACTTTATAAAATCATGGTGTGTGGAAAAGTTGTGGACTAAAATATATCTGATAGCTACAGCACAGGTGGAAAGGTTCTCTTGGAATCAAGGATTGCTTGCAGGTGGACTGTTGCTTAGAAAAGCTTTTTTTTAAATTTTACTTACGAGTGCTTCTATTTTTTTTTTTTTCTTTTTAGGAATGTATTTTTTGTGAGGACAATATACAGAGCAATTTTTATACATCATATGATGAAGAAATCCATGAAATGGACCTTAATGAAATGATTGAAGATAGTGGAGAAAACAACTTGGTTTCCCTGAATCAAGTCAGTGAAGAACAAACATAGCCTTTGAGCCTGTTGTTTTGACAGTTGCTTCAAAACGACAGTGAAGGATCCATAAAGGTTTTAATCTTTTATCCAGCAAGATGAATACAGTTCATAAAAGCAAATGTGTTTTTCTTGCTCTAGAAGAGTCATTTGTGAATGAATCTCTTTTTAAATGGTGGCAATCTCTTCCCAGTAAGGACATTGTTGAAGATGGTATAGCTTTTCTTTAAAAGACTCATTTTGCACTTATATGCCTCAAGTATTTCTTTACAAACTGTAGAAACTTTCATTGATGCCTACTGTTTTTTGTAGAGTGGGTTAATAAGTGCTGAAAATATCCTTACGTGCATACGGTTCTTCAAATCTCCTTTTGGTAATGATTCAGCATTATAAATTGTTGAGCAATTTTGCTTAGTGGCTCTTTAGCATTGTTCTTAATATTTGAAGTGGTCCAGCACAGTAGAAGAAGTAACCTTCAAGGAAATCAATTCACACTTGCCCTTCTCATACCAGTTGATCCCATCCTCTTTGTTTGTCTCCTCTAGTTTTGAATGTAGGAACTTTTTTTTTCTAAGAGAAACATTGAGCTAATTTTGTAAGATGGTCTTGGGTTAAAGTACATGTTGATGTGTAAGTATAGAGGAGTGCTGGCAACTTTGTAGCCTTTTATTTAAATGGACACTGCAACACGATGGACTGTTTATTACCTTGAAGCGTAATTTCTGAGGGTTTGTACTCAAGAAATCCTTATGCTTAAAGATTTTAAAGACCAAGGTCACAGAGGATGACTGCATATGCTCCAGTGTCTGTTAGACAGAGCTTGGGGTAGCTTTAACCTTTATTTCTGACTTGTTCTGTCAGGAGGTTGGCCATCAGTTTTTCCAATGTGGCTAAACAAACATCAAATTTGTATGTGACAAGGGAGGATTAGATGTGTCTTGTCATTTGAAGATAGTTCTTATAAAAAAGAAGTGATTTTGAGAATAGTGCTGACTCACTCTATTTCAATTACATAATCTCAAATTTAGTGTGGCTGGAATCCTTTGCTGTCGAAGATTTAATTTTAACGCCTCTGAGATTGTATTGACTTGAATATGTGTACTTTATGTTCTTGTGCTGTTTATGTCTGTTGAATGTGGGAAGAGAACATGAGAGAACAACTTTTAATATGTTGGTTAGTTAAAGGAAATTTAGTTGCTGTACTGCTAGATGTCAGCTGTAAGTCTTGGGGTGAAAAATGACGAAAGTTAATTCAGTTAACTTCGATATGTTTGTCGTAAAATATTTTTCATGGGAAGCATTTCCTTTTTTATTAGGATAACATTTCTATTCACTGAAATTTAAGGTTATTGTCATTCTATAAAAATATTTCTCTTTGTATACAAAGAGGATGTGAAGTTAGATCTGACACCAAAAACACGCAAATGCGACTGGTATTCGCTTAGCAGAAGAAATAATTTGTGTCAAGTAATTAGCTATTAATTGGACAGTCGGGAGGAAATTTGCACTGGAGACAGGTTCTGCAGGTAGCAAAGTGTGTCAACTTGTGAAACAAGCAGAATCACAATTTAAAATAAGTAAGTATCTTAAATGTAGTGTGAAGCACTACCCAGCAAGATCTGATGCCTGTCTTTAACAGTTTAGCAAGGTCAAACGTAAATACTTGTAAATACAAAGTGAATGAGAAATTTTCAAGTGTTGGTGTTCATGTCCGATGTATTAAGTGTTTTAATCATAAATGGAACAGTGCAGCTATACCAACATATTAAATATATTTCATTTTTACATGGAAACACAAACATGGACCAGGGTTTTGGAAAAATAAAAGCTTTATATAAAAGGAGTGCATCATCATTATACAAATAATTTTCAAAGACTTCTCAACCACTTCGAACTTCTTTGCTTTAGCATGCTTTCTTTTTTCCCCATGTCTTTTTTAAATTGTCCTAATTTCTTTTATTATTTTTTTCAATGACCATCTTGTAACCATAACTTAGTGAAAGGAAGAGAAAAGTATATTTAGAGCATTTTGTGGATGTGCTTACTTATGGACTTAATCTTGCATCCTTAAAGTGTTTGCATTTACAGGGTGGTATTAAAATATTTTCCTGTAACTTTAAATCTACATGCCTCCATTTATAGATAAGATTCTGAAGCTGTAATTTTTCCAAACTGTTGTAAGATGATTTATTTGTGATGACACTTTGTCAACATGTCAACAATGTTTTCTGTACACTGTGCAATATATTTTGGTTTTGCCACTTGTGACTAATTTTTATGACTTTGCTTTTTAGAAAACTGGTAAATAAAACAGATATATTTTTAGTTGCCTTTTTGTTTCTTGAGGCTTCTACTACAAGTAAGAAGTCAGAATATGTGCTTTACTTGATGGTTTGTGAGCTGGTATTTCAAACTCTAGAGCTTGCAGTGATGTTAGCTCTGGCTTCCTGTCCTGGAGTGAAATTGCTGCCAGCTTTTCTGACCTGTAAGTTTAGTGGCCACATGGAAGATTGAATCTTTATATTAACAAGTTGTTCTGAAATCATGTACAAATTTCCTGGAAGAGCATGTGCAGCTGATCTCTGTGTTGTTCAAATCTGCCAGAAGACACCTTTGTTGTCCTTTTTGCTTTGTTCAGTGTCTGAACAAAAAAAGCTGCAGCCCCTGAGCTTTTACAGGGGTAGCACAGGGGCAGAGAATTCCAGTTATGGCCCTTGGATTTGCTCTGTACAGTGATTATCAGTCTTCTGTTGAGGTGTGAGGTGTTGTCTTTGAAGATTGCTGAAACCTTTCAAGCTGGAGTGCTTCCCTGTTCATGTTTAATTCTCTGGTGAGTGGAACAGTGCTGGTGCTCAGGGGTTGGACTGTTCCTCCTGTTCAGAAGGTACTCAGGTTATAAGACCTTCATTAACTCTTTTTCTCCATGGCTGTGTTTTGAGAGGTTTGTGGAATTTTTAAATAGAGCAAGCTAATACGAGCCCTGATTTGGTCATAAAAGACCCAGATACTTCTGTAAGCTGCAAAATCAAGGTGTTTGGGTGCCACAAAACAGGTCGGCACACAGGTGAATTGCCTTCACACCAAGGGGAGAATGGTGGTGGTGTGCACTTAATTGCCAAGACATGCATTTTAAAACATGCTTGTTCAACACATCATCCAAGTGCCTTTGAAGTCCTCTGAATTAACCCTAAATTTGTGGGCAGTTCTGTGTATGTCTGAGAACACTTTTGTCCTAACAGCACCTCGGTTCCTTGCTCAGGTGAGCATGCGGAGGGGAGATGTGTTGATGAAGCTCTTGACAGAACTACAAACCTGAGTGTCACCCACGTGAACAGGGTACCTGTGCCACTTGGGAGGTGCTGGCATTTGGATGCAAGTTCTGGTAACTGATACAGAACCTTGGGAGAACTGAGGTGCTGCTGGTGGGATAAACTACCAGGTACTTCTGCTTTTGGTAATTTTTTATTTCAATTGTAAATGTAATAAGAGTACGAGTTACATTTAACTTCAGGTATTCAGGTACTCCTCCCTGGTGAGGTGCCTTCTGCACCCAGAGACAAGGGCTTGTACTGCAGAGCTTTTGGGAGGAGCCTTTGTCCGAGTTTTCTCCCACCTCAGTAGCCCCTAGGTGTCACTGGTGTCCTGGGATCATCTTTGGCAGCGTTGCCACCCCTGTTTGTCTTTATTCAGCTTCCTGTATGTTGGGGCTGTTGAGTTTGCTATGACATTATTTGATGTGAAGTGAAAGCTCTGTGGCTTGAATTTCAAATAAGATGATGAGAAAGTTCATGCTGAAGAGCTGTTGGCCCAACGACAGTGAATGCAAACATAACCTCTCCTTGGAAAAGGGAAACAGATTGCTGAAAGCATCAGATTTTAGTCCACTTAACAGCTGTCATGAATTTGGAGGTGAAAAAAGGTGCTGTCCTTACTGAGAATTAAGATCCTTGATTTTTAGTTCGTCTCTAGCAAGGGTGGAAAGAACCCAATGCACTGATAAGCCTCTGACCCAAAAAAGAACATGGTGAAATGAGTTGCATGTTTGTGGCAAAGTAACAAACAGATGACTTAAAGGAGAATAAGGTTTGTGGGTGTAACTTCCAGAAATTCCACTGTTTCATTGATCACAAGTGCTTAGGAGCTTAAGAAATTTATTCAGTATATTGAACAAGGCAATGAACAGCTCAGAAGCTCCTTTTTCTCGGGGGCTGTGGAAGAGGACCTTATTTTTAGGGGTGGTAACACAAGGTGTGTAACAGCTTTGTCTGTGCTTCCCTGAAACAACTTAAAATACCAAACAAACAAAAAACTAAAACCAAACTTCTCCAGGCTTTCTAAGTGGAAAAGTAACATAAGACTGGGTCGAAACTGAGACAGCTGAACTCTTAATCATGGGTATTTCTCTTGGTATCTGCTGATAAAACATGAGCTCCATCAGGCTGCTCTGTGCAATAGCAGTGTGTGTGGTGAAGTTTCATTCTCCAGTATTTCTGGCTCTGTAGTTGCAGACAGAGAAGCTGCTGTGGCAGCACATGAATAGTGTTGAACCTTAGTGGATAATACAAAGTGTGAAAACACTTGCCACTCACTTAGAGAGAAAATGCCTTTTAGCTGAAGGACACATTGTGAAAGAGGCCCAGTGTCCTGAGGCAGGTGCCGTGGCATTGCTGATGGATGTCCAGGGGTGGGTACAATGCTGTCTGTGTAGTGCAGAAAGGGGAAATGAGCAGTGCTCCAGAGCTCAAGCACCTGCTGCAGCTGGGGTGAAGGGTTTGGTGGGGCAGCCACTACACCCTCAGCCTTAGGGGGATGTACTGCTTTGCACTTCATTTGTTTTCATTTCTTTTGGAGACAAATACATGGGTGGGTTAAAATTTCCTGGTATTCCAGGATTTGTCAAGGTGTACTTCTTGCTCTCCAGTCTGTAGTAAAACAGGATACACTGAATTTATTACTCTCTTTAAATTGTTACAGTGGTCTAAAAGTAAACTGCTTGTGTTGCTGTTGCACTGCCTGCTTCAAAAATTCTCCTTCTGTCCAAGAACTTACTGGCTATGCTTTTCCTTTTTAAAGAACCTATCTGACTAATGCTTGTCTAAGGTGAGGTCTACTGCTTTCCCTTCTGTTGTCACCAGATGACTCCCTTGGAAATCTGTGGCCTTTTTGCATAGGGTACTGGATAAATTTAGCAAATGTACTTCTCTAATTGGCTGTAGTCTTTAATTTGCTTAGCTGTAGGAAGCAGAAGAAGGGTTGGGTGGGTGGCCTGTGCCTACCCCTGCTCTGGTGTAGAGGAGCACTGGGACTGGAGCGGCTCAGTTGTGTGGAGCCTGGTGGGACGGACTCGGTTCTTTCAGCTTCCAGGTAAGTGGTGTGGGTTACACAGGCATTTACACTAATGATTTAATCTGAGCCATCTGTCCATTCTGTTTGCTGTGACTCGTGTTCCTCCTGACTGCCTCTCTCTAGCTTTTAAGTGTTTGCAGTTTTGTTGGGAGCATATAAAGACTGAGGCTGACGCACGCATAAATTAGGCTCAGGACTTTCTTTGTGCTTGTGTTAATAAACTTCTCTCACCTCTTCTAACTTTCAGTCTCAATTTTGAATACTGGCAGATCTGCCCTCACATATTTTGGAAAACTGTTCTTTCATGGTTTAGTTGCATTTCTAAATTAGGTAAAAAACCAGAGGCTTCTGATGAAAATGGTTAATTAGATTGCAGAGTAGTAACTTCGTGCTGAGCAGTACCTGCAATGCAGAGGTACTGTTTCTTCTAGAGTCCTAAAATACATAGTTTGTTTCTGCAGCAGTACAGGATTCTAGGAAATAAAATCATGTTATTTTTCTCTTGCGGTGAGAGAACACGTATAATTTACTATACCAACCAGTATATTTCAGTATCAAATGGTATGTAAGTGAACCATTTTGTAGTTTTCATTGTTCAATGGAATAGCTATCTTCTAGTGTAGTTTCTCTTCCTGTTTAGGCTAAATGGGGTTTCAATTTACTTTAAAAAAAAAAAAAAAAAAATCTCTCCGGGAAATAATGGAGTTTAAAAAAACCCCAAACATATCTGCCTCAGGGCATGGAAAACCTAGGAATGACCTGAAATGGCTCTGGCTGCAGGAAGAGCTTTAGAGTGTCGTGGAGGGCTCAATAAGGAGCCCAGCTCTGATGCTGCTCTGCCTGTGCCTTCAGGGCCTCGTACAGAGACTCAGTTCCCAGCCTGGGGCCAAACGCAGCATCTTCTGTATTGCAATTTGTGCGTTTAAAAAGCATATGGCGTGACACAATGCGGGGAGCAGGGACAATGGGAGGAATGTGGCCATCGGGAGTTATTTCCAGTGTCTATACGCAGTTGTCTTTACAAGCCTCCTCCTTTTTTGTGTTCTGAAGAGCTGCTGCCTGCCTGTGAATAGGGAAGACTTTGTCCCAGCTGCTCAGAGCAGGGCCGGGAGGGGAGGGGGGGGCGGGCAGGAGAGCCTTCTGTTCAGATCTGATTTCTAGGGAGATGCACGCTTCTTCCTAAACTCCACATCCCTGCAGGCGGCTGACGGCTGCAAAACTTCTGTTCACTCTTGGTTGCCTTGAAATTCTTTTGCCTCCCTTCCTTTTAGCGACAAATCCAAGTATAAATACATTTATTTTAGAATTGTGCTGAAATTTTTTAACTGCCAAAGCCCCGTGGCAATACTGAAGGATTCCCACATCATGTAAAGAACTAGGAAATTCTTCCGTTGTCTTTAGCTTCCATTGTCTTTTAGTATACAAAAAGATGGTTACTAAACTCTTTTCAATAAAGGCTTCTAAAGCTTTGGATGTAGTCAGGCAGTGAATTTCATATTATTTTAGTAATAAATACCTTGCATTACATGAACAGTGAATTTAAAGGAGTTCAGCTATAAAGACCTGATTAGGAACACGCATATGAACAACATTGTTTTATTAGTCTTACCAGTCTGCCTAAAATACCTGTCCTGTGTGTGCTCTACCATTAGGAGGTGATGCTTAAGTCTTAAATTTAAATAGTAGAATTTTTAGGGATTTCTGGCTTGGATTTTTAAGGGAAATCTGTTTGCTTGTTTGGCTTTTTCTTTTTTTTTTTTTTTTTTTTTTTTTTTTTTTTTTTTTTTTTTGGTCTGATAGTCTCTTAGCTAACAGCCAGGATAAAGGTGTCCATATCTCAATCTGAGAAAACCATTTATAGTCTCGCATCGATTTCATGGCAGAATGATATAAATTGAAGCAGACTGCATACTGTAAATGGTTTTACAGGTTTCACTTACTGACAGAATTAGTTTGATGAAGTGATATATGACTGCCTTTATCACCTAATTTAGTGTTCATAGGCCTGTGAAGTTTATGGTGTTACCTTTCACTCATTACACTGACAAGCGTGGCTTTGCAGGTAGAGTCTGTTTGGGTGGATTTGACAGGATCAAAGAGCCCAAAGGCTCAGGAAGTTGTCAAACATTGACGCTACCCACGGTGCCTTCTGAGGGGACAAACTGCAGCCATGCAGGGGAGTTTGGGGTATCTTGGGCACCGTAAATCTACTCCATGGCTGAATAAGCTGCCAGTAAATCAGGGGCAGGAAGTGCAGCACTGATCTGGTTTGAGAAGGGCCCATAAATGGAGGTGGCACTTGTCACCTCGATAATTTATACAGTCCAGCTTGCTTATTCAAGCATTTCCAAAGAAAACTTGTAAAACTTTCAGATGTAAAATTTGTCTTTCAGTTGAGAGGAGAGTATGAGGGAGAGAGGTCTGTACTATTTGTTCTGCAGGGGTACTCCCAGGAGTATGGATGCAAGAGCCTTCCCCAAATTCTGCAGGCTTTATCAACACATAGCGGTGACTTGAAGCTGGTTGCCAAAACTTACTGTGAGTAAATTGCTGTAATTAAATGTATCCCCAGCCCTCCAAGCATTGTGTGTTTCTGTACTGCTAAGGCTTTTAGATAAGGCTGGGGTTGAACTGTGTCACCTGGGCTATATATAGAAGGTGGCAGTTTGCTGCTCTTGGAAACATTTGGGTTGTTGCACTCTGGTTTGTGACTTTCATGAAAGAATTGGAGGAAGAGGATAATAACACAGCTCCAAAGGGCACTGCCTCTTTGAAACTGCTTAACGCTGCCTTTTAAAAAATGGTTTTATCAACAGCAAAATACAATTTTTCTTTCTTTGGGTGAGATACAGGGGTGCTTGTCAGAGAGAATTTGAGAAAGAAACAAAGATGAATCCCTCTTGAGGCCTGAGGATGTTTGGACCGTCAGGAACAGTTTAATTGAATAGAAGTGAGGAGTTGTTAAAGTACAGGCAGAAAAGAAGGACGCAGGGTTAAATCTGTGTGTGTCTATAATCTGTGACCATAACAAACGAGAAAGCTGTCAAAATAGGGAAAGTTGGGATTGCCCTGTGTCTAGACAAAAAATCAGAACAAAAAAATTTAAGGAGGACAGAGAAAAGTTTAGAGCTTTTGGTAAAAGAAGCTACAGCTGCAGAACCCAATCCCACGAAGGGCTGTGTTCATCTGGGCTGTGTGCTAAGCTGCATTGTCAGATCAGTACAGATCTGAACTTTAAGGCAGCATGAGTCAAATCAAAACTGTGTGTCCAGGCACTTCAGATTTGGTTGCTTCGAAAACCAACCCCCAAGTAAGTAATTGGGCTGCTTGAATCTCTTTGCAGATTTATTCAGAAAAATGTCTAAAATAACATTGTCCAGACGGTTCCTTAATATCAAATGTTCTCTGACAACACCACCAGTAAGTACAAAACATGTATAAAATGATACTCTTTTGTTCCAGGGGAAGGACAGGGGAAGTGAAGCCCTTCCGCTTTTGAAGGTGTGTTTGATTTCATGCTGCTCAGATGCCATGGTTACAAGCACTGCAGAAAACAAACCCCAAGCACCAGGTAGGCTCTCTCCATGTTCTCCACCAGTTCCCATTTCCCTGCCCATTACTGAGATTCTAACAGGAAATGGAGCAAGGTTGAAGGCCCATGTGTTTCAGCATCAAAAAGGACCAGAAGTCAAAATCTTTTAATTTGGGCCAGAAAGCCAAATCTCCCCATTACACTGTAGGATTCTGCTACATTTCTAGGGGGGGGATGTAGTGTGAGCAACAGTTTTGTTTTGGTTTCTCACCAGCAAAAAATGAAGGAAAGGTGAAGACAGCACACTTGGTGGAGACTTTCTCACAAACTGGTATGTTTCCCCAGAAGTGGTGGAACAAACTGGGATCCACGGCTAAACCCCTTCTTGCTTGGCCAGCCATTGCTGTGTTCTCATGGCAAGGACCTGTGTGCCACTCCATGTGCTCAGTGACTGTGCAAATGCTGCACTGGAAAAGTCACAGCAGGACTACCAGACCAGGGAGTCCACCTGTTTGTGTAGACAAGATCTAAAAGCACCTGGCATGGAATCTAATGTATTCAAGGAGGGAGCCAATACCTGAGAATTCCCGTGGTATTGCCAGCACTGCAGGGATCCATTTTCCTAGGGCAGGCAATAGGCATGCAAGCATTGTGTTTGGGAGGGGAAGGGGAAGAACAGAAAACCCACACCAAACCAAAGAATGCTTGACTATATGTAACTTTTTTTCTTTCCTGATCTACTTATTTTGCATGACATGGATTATGTTTGTTTGCATATTTCATTTTCCATCTGGCCTATGTCATTTGCATCTATTAATTTTAAATGCATTTGTGTGGCTGAGTCAGAGTGGTCATTGCTAGGCTGACCAAGGAGAACCCTTCTCTGAAATGTTCAGTGTTGGGTGGAATTTAACGAATCTGTTTGGGTGACCAAAGAGAACAAGTAGAGTGTATGCATCTGTCATTCACCCATCAACACTTGCTCTTCATGTAAGACCTTAGTGATTCATCCAGTACCTGAGTCTCATAATATTTAAGTCATAGGAGACTTGGGAATGTAAAATTTGAGGAGGGTTTTTCAGATGAATTGGCCAGTTAGGCAGAAAAACTCCGACCTTGAGAGACACATGACCAGTTCTCCATTAATGTAATTCTGAGGTTAAAGTCACACTGCCTGAATACAGAATGGAGGGAAGAGTGTCTGGCAGCAGACTCCATCCTGGGAAACTGAGAAGATTTTGCTTGTTTTGAGTGCACTTACTTGAATTTAATGTACGATACAAATTAAATGCAAGAAAACATTGGCTTGATTCAACAGCAGTCATTCCTGTGGCTGGCAGTAAGAGGCTTGATTTTAGGGAAGATTTGACAGTTCTGAGAGGTCAGCAGATGCTCTGGCCTTACAGATTCATTCTCCCTCATAGTCTAAATAAGAGTTCTTTAGTCCCCTTCCCTTTTTCCTTTGCCCTTTGCCTCTCTGTACTATGAAATTATTGATTTTAACAGCTGTAAATTGGTGTGTGACTGTATAAACCCATAAAAGACACATGGAAGTTGTTGGTAAATTCTGGTTTTATCACCTTTCTCCTCAAGAAACCCTGAGATAATATTTCTCCCTTCTTTGTATAGCTCTCGATAGAACTAAACAAGACCAAACTGTTATTGGCTCTGATTATAACAACTTGCACATCAGCATGATGTTTTTGTTGCATCTTTTAAAAAACATAAATAAATCCCAAGGTGTTAAAGCAAGCAGGTACATATTGCTGGAAATGAATCTAATAGACCTTCTAGCAAAAAGCTGACAATTAAGAATTTGGTTGGTGGTTTTTGTTTGCTTTTTTTTTAAAGGGGTTCGGGGAGTAGATTGTAATTTCATCAATAGAGAGAGGAGTGGTGCTTCTGGGAAGGAACTCAGTCCTGAGTAAGCACAGAGCAGCATTAGGGACTTGGGTTTTTGCACTGTGTTTTCCCTTTGCCACTGGAGTTTTGTAGCTGTGGAGCGACGCTCCGGCTCGGCGCTGGCTGAAAGGATGTGAATCATTTTTCCTGCTTCCTGCAGCAGTTGAAAGTGCAGTGTGTCCCACTGCTCCTGAGTCACCGTGGCTGGCTGTGCTCGGTGGCAGCCACTGTGGTCACTGTGAGATAGCAGAGCAGCAGCTGTGCAGCCCTGCTGGGGGTGCCAGGCCCACCAGGTGTGGTGTGGGAGTGCTTGTGCCCTTTGGGTCTTAAAACCTTCTCTTTGAGACTAAGTGCATTCAGGAGCTTTCCAAATTCTGTGTCACTTTCTATAAAGCTTACTGGGAACTAAAGGACATCCTGGGTACTCTGTAGAGGTACCCTAAGGCTCCTGAGGAGTCTTGGACTTCAATGAGAACGTGTGTTGGCTTAGTAAGAAATGCTGGTTCAACTGAGGGATTAATGAGTAGGAGGCTTGCAGCTGCTTGGGGAGTAGCAGCTCCTCAGCAGAGATTTGCTCCAGAATCCTAGATTTTGGTAACAAGCTGTGTGCTCCCTCTGCATGGATGAGGGGATTCAATTATGCTCCTTTTCTGACCAGTTAATCTGCTCCTGTGAACGACAGAGAGAATCTGGACCAGGCTCATGGGTGTAAAGTAGTCTCAGGCTCCTGGTACTGTGCTGGCATCTGCTGAGGATCTGTTGAGCAGGAAAGGAATCTGAGTATGTTGTTTTGGAAAGTGGCAGTGTGTAGGTAGATATTATCAATGTTGGGGTCAGCCATGAGTAATGAGGCTGCCAAGGGTGGTTGTAAACATCAAGTAACATTTGCAGGCCCAAAGGAGGCAAATTTGCTCAACTTGTGTGATTCGGTCCTTGATGAGACGTGGAGGCTGTGAACAACCTCTCCTCACTGGTGGAAGAGTTTGATGGGGCTGCTGATGGAGTTGATGTGTCTCTTCTGGGCTTCCCCCCCTTCTCAGTATGTGGAACATTGATTACAAAACCTGTTGCGTGGTGACCGTGGAAGGGGTTTCATAGTGACTTTGCTCAGCACAGGCTGGTTCTGGTGAACTTAGCTTAGGCTAGGAAGATTGGAAGGCTGAAGTTTTATTTGTGTGTGTGTCTCAGTCATGGATGGTGCAAAGCCCAAAACACAGCCAGGCTTCTACAGGGGCCACAAGAAGCTGAAACCCATTCAGGAACTCCTGAGTGGGCACACTGGCTCTGGGTGATGCCCAGCGATGTCCCTTCCCACTCAGTGGGCACAGGCACATCATTTTAAGGATGCTTTAAGCTGTGCCTCTCTGGTGATGATTTTAAATTAGGCTCCTCTGCTTTGTACTTCAGCGGTGCAGGAGCTTTGCAGAGTTCAGCTGGGGGTGACTGAATCTGTGCAATTCCTGAAGTGGCCCGTGAATGCATGTTTGAAGATGCCTTAGGTCTGAGCTTTCTCAGATACAAAGAAAACAACTCTCCTTGCTTTCTAACTTATATTTTAGCCAGAGACCAATGCAAAAACTATAAAACCGCAAATTGAGTTAATTTTACACTTAAGAAATCTGAGGCCAGAAGGGATCAGTTAATGTAATTACTTGTATGTTGTTGTTTTACTAAGTAGTTTTTGTTTGTAACGAAAGCAACTTGTATTTGCTTCTGGAAATACATTCTGTCTCACTTGACATTAAAAGAAAGGAAATACATTACTTCTTCTAGTGTCTAACTTCAATCTTTTTCCTTCTCATTTCAGACAATCTTGACCTACTATCTGGGTCTTGGCACTTAAGGCTCTATGTTTTGATTAAAAGACTTTTTGAAGCCATGACTTCCTCACCTGGTAAGTGAGCTATAGAACATGTGTAATGCAACATAGGCAGTATAACTAATCAAATCACCCTCAGTCATCATCTTGTTTAACTAAATTAACTTAAGGCCTCAGGCTGTGAGGTGTATTTTCATGTTTGAATGTTTTCTGAACCAGCTTGGGGTTTTTTTAACCTCCTTAAAATGCAGTGCAATGAATTTCATTTGCTGAAAACTATAATGAAATGCTAATGTTGTATAGGGAGCTAAAATCTCATGGAAGGAGAGAGACAATTTTCCCCCCTTTGCTTTTTCTTTAGCTTAGCTCATGCAGAAGCCTGAGAAGCTCAAAGTGGACAATTTAGTGACACTATCCATTTAGATAACTGTGGACTCGGGAAGTTGCTAGAGGATGCAACTTGGAACCAGGCATCTCAGGCAAAAAAAAAAAAAAAGATAATATCTCTTAGGAGGACGGGTAGGCTTCTGGTGAAGAGAGCTGGATTAGTGTGTGAAACCATTGTGCTCTGCTGTGGAGCAAGATGAGAACAGGAGTTGTGCTGCTCAGCCCAGTTGTTTTCATCTCCAGAGAAAAGAGCAGTGGCTTGGACACAAGTTTTGGTGTGTTCCAGCAGCTGAACACGGGATTTGTAAAACCTGTGTGTCTGCAGGGCAGAGGAGCAGTCAGGACTGGAGAGCTGCTTCTGTGCGTGTGCAGAGCTGTGCTTGGACATGGGCCCAAACACTGGGAAATCCTGAAACTGGGCTCCAACAGCTGGAGCTGTCAAGAGTGGATGGCCCCTTGGGGATGTAGGGTTGTTTTCTGGGCAGAGTTTACCATAACATGGCAAGGCTCTGGGTGCCAGGATTAACCAACACTCATTCCAGCACTTCTCATAGGAATAAATCCTCCTTGATGTTTGATACTGTTCTGCTAACAGCAGCATCTTGGGTGGCAAGAAATGTAAGCTGTGTTACACACAGGAACCAACTGCCTGCTTAGCAGAGATTTGCTGCATGATGTCTGTGCATCCCCTAGACCTGCTGCTGAGGCCTGGGCTGGTTTTATTCTTCTGTCCTTTTAATTGGAATAGAGACTGAAACATTTATTTGGAGAGGGAGACTGCAGAGAGCTGCAGGATGCTTGCTAGTGGGAGATGAAAGAAGATATAAGTTGATTTGTATGCTTTAAAAGCTTGATCTTGCCTCCTGGCTAGAGGCTCTGATGAAAGACCTGGTACACGTTGCCAAGAGGCTGGGAGGAGGTTTGAACTGTAAGTCTTCCCAGCTGACCTGGTCTAACAAGGAGCATTTTCCCCCTGTAACAGGTGTGAGTGACTGACATGCAAAGAGAGGGGAAAATGAGCCCTTCTTTCTATTATTCTTCACCTGCATATCAAACGAGAGGAGTCCTGTTAGAGTGCTGCCTCTCTCTCCTTTTACAAGGCAGTGCACTGTCAGATCAGACAGTCTGTTTGTATTACTTTGGAATGGAAAAGAATAAAGGCAGTTTCTATAAAGAAGGACTTGAAAAGGCTTCCCTGTTTTTTCATCAGAGCTGTTGGAAACCTTCCTTCCCCACACTGCCCCTTCTCTAGTCCCACCCCCAAAATGCTCACCTCTTCCTGCCTTTGTCAGGGAAGTGTCAGATTTGACAGCTTTGCAGTAAGGTACAGAAATGCAAATGGACAAATCCAGCAACACCTAATCAGAGGATGTAAACTTTCTGTGAACCTAATTTGTGGATTTAGAAAAAAAAGGCATATTGCTAACACGTTTCTAAAATGCTTTTGACACTACTGAAAAACTCCTAATAGTACTCTCTGACCTGGCTTTTCTTTTCAGCCGGTGGAGGACTGGTAAGTGCTCAGGGGAAAGGCCTGTACTCCCTCTGCTCTTCCCAACCATTTCAGCTTTGGGAAAGCAGCTGTCCAGGTGGCCTCACAGCCCTGCTGCCTGGTTCTTCCTGCAGCAGAGGGAACGGGTGTGCCCAGGTCTCCAGCCGGTGTGGTCCATGTGCAGGGAGCCAGCCTGGGAAGGTTACCCTGGGTGTGGGAAGGACAGCAGCATAAGCAGGAATGGGTGAGGCAGCAGGTACCTGGGAAGACCAGCTTTGGCTGCCATTCTCCAAGGGCAGCAGAGGGCAAGGTAAGCACCATACCTGCAGTGCTGAGCAGAGATGACTTTGCTTCAAGCTGCCCCCCCCAGTCCCTGCTGTAACCAAAGCTGGCACTTTCATGTTGACGCTGGGTTCTGTTTCTGTCACCAAAGTGTCAGGATTTGCACTTGCTTTCACAGGAGCCCTAACACGAGGGTCTTTCATCTCATGGAAATGAAGCCAAGCCAAGCTGCCTCTGGTGTTCCTGCAGCAGTGGCGAGGGCAGAGCGGCTGCCCTGGCCCAGGATCAACCCTGGATGTCACTGCTGAAGGCAGTGAGTTCAAGGCAGTGTCTGAGTGCTGTTGTGAGCCACAGGCTCGGTCATGTTAAGGAACTGGGCTGTGGCTTTACCTCCCTCTAGAAGGTCGTTCATGGAAAGGGCCTTTTCCAGCCATTAAAAGTGGGGGGTTCTGGCTGAGCAGGGTAACAATACAGGGTGATGTGCGTGAACTGACCTTGGAGTTACAGGAGGTCTGAGCTAAGCAGGGAGAGTGAAGTATCAAACAAGATGTGATACCTGAGGGAAATAGCTCGATATAAATAAACCTGGACTTGTGCTGGGGCTAGAGCAGTGCAGCCTCAGTCCAAGAGCTCATCTGGTGTGTGGGGTGCTAGTTTTAGTGCAAGTGTCCCAAGCTTCATTTACACTTCAAAGCCCTAACCTCCCTCCCTAAAGCAGAAAGGTCACTACAGAAGCTCTCACCTCCCCTTGCTCAGCTGGTTTTTACCCCTCTTCTCCCAGCTATTTTTATTAATCTGTGGGGTTATTAACAAAGGTACATGTCCAGTCCCTTGGTAATTAGGTTGCTTCCTTTCTTGCTTGTTCTAGGTTTGGGAACTTCCATGTATTAAGACACTTTACAATCCTTTTTTTCCTCTTTACAATGACAGCTCTCTGAAAGGTATTGTATTGCAGCATAAATAACCTGGCATCTCCCCAAAGTAGAAACCAGGAGGGGTTAAACCTCATGGAGAAGAATGCTGAGGGTCCCCCCTCCAAGCCCCCAGAAACATTAAACAACACTTCCCAAATCCACTGCACACTCTATTCAATGGAGTCTTGTTTTGTTCTCAACAAAAAACAAAAACCAAGCCACCCCCCTGTGAAGTTATGCCCCAGAACAGGATTTGCCTAGCACTTCTGATGCTAGGGCTGTACATGTATGAGCAATGCCTTCAGATGGCAGATCAAGTAGAGTAGGTTTGAGACTGGCATCCAGACCAACCAGCCCCAAAATCTGTGGCCTAAGACCAACCTTAACGAGTGTGACCTTGCTCATGCAATGAACTTAAGTGTCTACTAGAATTAAACAAAAGAAATATTTGAATTCCAATACTTAAGTTAACAATGCTTAGTACAAGCATTAAGTGCTTAATTACCAGCCTTGTTTCCATGGTATACAGACACTGGTGTTAAGAGCCAACAAGAAGGAGCTGTATTTTTAATGTTTTTAAATGAGTTAGAAGCACATCACATTACACAGTATATGCCATGTTGTGAATTCAGGTTTTTTATTAAAGATTAAAAATAAAAAACATTTGACACCCTAATATACATAAAGTCACAATAAACTCAAATGAGCTAAAAGCAAAATGTGCATAAAGACACTCATTTCTAAGAGGCACCCTGCCGCCAATATCTTTTAAAGTATTTGTCTAATTCCACCAGTTTTCTAGTTTTCTTTCCCTCCCCTAAAAGTGAGACTTTAGACTGCTACCAGGTACAGATACTACCCCCACCGCCACCTTTCAGGGGTTTGTGCTATCACTAGAACACTTAAAACCGTGCATGCAGACTTAGCTTGAGCTTCTCCTGGAATTAACCATCATGATTTAAAATGCACAAGGGCTTTTTCTTAAAAGGGTAGCGGTATTTGGGCCACTTCGAAGGGCCAAGAAGAAAGAGACAGGGTTATAAAATAACTGCTATGCCTCCACCAGAGAGCTTTGCTACTACAAACCAACTCCCTCCTCCCCCCATCCTCTCATAAAAACAACCCCTAAAGTTACAAAATGCCCCCCCCACACACACACGGATGAAATGTTAACGCGTTCGCTATTAGGCTGTCAGGGTGTGACAGCGTCGGAGTGCCCGTGGTGCAGTCCCCAGTCAGAGCGCTGCCAGCCGCGCACGCACACACAGCACCCAGCCATGCTCACACAGCCGCGCGTGTGCAGCTGCAGCGGGGGCACCCTGCCCTCCCCCAGTGCGAGGTCTGCCTCCACTCCTCTGTTACCACGGTCTCCACATGGATTTGGGCGAGCCGGGCGAGGGCAGGCCCTGCGTCTGGGACGCGTCCAGTCCGTCCGTGGAGGTCTGGCCCGGCTCGGCCTCCGCCTCGTCCGAGTCGGAGCAGGTCTCTTCGCTGGGAGAGGGCGAGAGCGCCGGGGCAGGCAGAGCCAGGCCCGGGCGGGCTTCGGCCGGCAGGGCCAGCATCTCGCCGGCGGGCCAGGGGCCCAGGGCGGGCTCCCCCAAAACGTCCGTGATCGAGTCCGGGCAGCCGCCCTCATTGAGGGGCATGGACTCCAGCAGGTGGTTAAGCAGCTCGGCGGCCGTGGTGGCGTCGATGCCGGGGCAGCTGGAGACGAAGGTGTGCACCTCGTGCATGCACTGGATGTAGCCAGCGGCGAAGCGCTCGCTGGCGTCGAGGAGCCGCCGCCCGCCCCCTGCGCCGCGGGGGACAGAGAGGGGCGCGGGTGAGGCGCGGGCCGGGCCGGGCGCCCCCCGCCGCCCCCCGGGCCGGCACTCACCGCGGGTGCGGCGCTCCAGCACGGCCCGCACCCGCCGCACCGTCCGCTCCAGCACCTCCGCGTTCTCCAGCTTCGCCTGAAACTAACCCGGGGCGCCGCGGCCGTCAGCGCGGCCCCGGGCCCCGCCGGCCCCCGCCCCGCCTCGCCGCCGCCTCACCTCGCTGTCGGCCAGCAGCAACCGCAGCTCCCGCAGGCTCTCGTTGATGCGCGCCCGGCGCTTCTTCTCCACCAGCGGCTTCCTCGTCTGCGGGGACAACAGCGCCGTCAGCCCCGCCACCCCTCCCGGCCCGGCCCGGCCCCGCCCGCCGCCGCCCCCACCGCTCACCCTCCGGTCAGCGCGGAGCTCCGCGCAGCCCTCGCCCCGCGGCGGGCGGTCCTTGCCCGGCGCCATGGCCGCGCCGCTGGCCCGCTCGTTCCACTCCGCGCCACTCCCGCCCCGCGCCGCCCTTTTTATACCCCGCGATTTGCATGTCAATGAGCCCATTGGCCGCGCCGCGCGGGCAGCGCCGAGCGTTGGCCGAACGGGCCAATGGCGGCCGCGCGCTTTGTCTGCGGCGGGGCGGGGCCGCCGGCGCTGGCGGCTGGAGCGGCCCCGGCCCCGGCCCCGCCACCGCCCGGCGACTCC
The DNA here is from genome assembly GCF_017639235.1 of Corvus kubaryi. NCBI lineage: Eukaryota > Metazoa > Chordata > Aves > Passeriformes > Corvidae > Corvus > Corvus kubaryi. The sequence continues at coordinate 1,300,096 of NW_024581136.1, read as the reverse complement.
CGGCCCGGGAGCTGGGAGCGGGACGGGCCCCTGCCAGCAGCGTGCGGCTCCCCGAGGCGGTGGGGCACGTCACTCAGCCCCCATGAACCCCAAACCCCAACGCCCGCTACGAGTTCAGAGCCTTGGAATACCCGTGTGTGCGGCTGGGATGTTCGTGGAACGGAGGGCAGAGTGGGGCCGGCCAGCTGCCGGCGGGGACAGCCGGGCGTCAGCACCGACCTGGGCGTAAAAAGAGTCAGTCTGAGCCGTAACCGAGAACCCGTGGGGCTAGGCAGGCACAGCTGGCCACGGACCCGGGCTTGTCCTGCCCCCATCCCAGTGGATGGGGCGGCTCTCAGGGCCCGGGTGTGGATGCCAGCCCGGGAGGATGCGCTCGTGTTGGCCGTGTCGCAGGGCAGTGCGAGGTACCATGGCTGCTCGCCGGTGCAGCTGTGCCCCGGGGGCTGCCTGCCTTGTGGCCACGGGCAGCTGGGCCCAGAGTGCTCGGTGCCGGCCCTGGCGCGCCGCAGCCGCCCGCCTCCCGTGGCTGAAAGAGCCGGGCAGGCCAGCTTTGTGCGGGTAACTTGATGCTGATGACAGTTGGCAGCTGCAGTTCCCCCAGCAGACTGAGGCAAATAAAAGCATTAAGGGCTCGTCCCCGAGGAGAGCGACAGGTGTTCGCTCCCGCTCCTTTGTTTCCCTCCTTTTATTCTCCTCGCTAATGCATGTCATATTTTTACCGCCCGAAGAAACGGGAGACGCGTCCCCCGCTTGAATCGGCACTGCCGGCACGGAGCCACACGCTCGCCTCCCTCTACGTGTCCGGCATAGTTCCCCTCTTGCCCCAGCTTCCTCGCCGTTTGTCTCGCCATGGAAAGCCCTCTGGCTTTGGTGGCGCTGAGGTTTTCTTTGCGGAGAGGTCTGGCATGAGTTGGAGCACCCACAGCTGCTCAGAGCCCCGGGACTCCGTTAGTTTTTATGGATCCGCACCTGGATCAGTGCCTGGTGAGTCCCGCGTGGCCCAGCGGGTACCGGCACGTGCTCTGGGAGAGGCCGGGGTGGCTCTTACTTTGGCAGTCCCACTGTTGCTTAACTCTCCTTTTCATCTTCAAAGTGCCGTATAAACCTCCGTGCCTGCACTGTGCTAATCCATGTGTGACAGAAAAGCAAGCTGGGATAGAGAAATTCAGCACTGTCTTCCCAAGGCCATCACGGAGTGCATAAGGGATAGAGCCAGTACGTGGGATATCTCTAGCTAGAGACCAAAGCTCAGGCCACTCTTCATTTTGTATCGCAATGGACAGGAAGTGTTATTTTCAGAAAGGTGTTTCTGGTATGTTTCTTCCTTTTATGTTAAAGCATCAGTGCTTGGGTTTTGTCAGAGAGTCTGTTCAGTTGGTGACAAGTTTCCCTGCACCAGGCAGGAGCAGAGTGGGATGTACTGGGGGCTGGGTGTCTAAATCTGTCCTTCTACTTTTGATGCGCCTAATTCTCTGTGTAACACAATGTGGAAACCAGCTCATTCTTTTTGATGATATAATTAATGCTGGCTAAGCAGAAATGCTGTTTGGACCAGGCCAGAACATTTTTGTATTTAAGCGAGTAGAGACACCTGTGACCATTCTGCGTCTGGTTGATGCATACTTAGCCTACCTAACTGGCAGGGGAAAACCAGGATAGTATGCGTGCAAACTGCAGCAAAATAATGGGTGTCACAATTTTGAAGGAACTGTCTTTGTTCTGAACCAAAACTAGGCACATAAGGTCGTCAGAGGTGTAAAGAAACACACAGATGCACACACGTTTGTGAAATGTGCAGTAACACACAATATCTGTAATCGTTGGTAAAAGATGAACTCCAAGCATTTGCGAGCTTGTTTTCTCTTCAGAGAAAGCTCAGCTTTTCCTGGAATGGGGGTGGGGGGAAGTGGGTGAGCCTGGTTGCTGGCTGGGGTAAAACCACAACACGCATGTATTCAGGTGCTCAAACAGTGGGGTTAACACAGGTGTAAATCCTGCTCATTTACACAAGAGGCATTGCACTGCCATGGCTGCAGGTGCAGTCCCCAAACTTGTCAGGCCTCTTTACTGCAGGTGTTTGTATCAGTTGTGTTTCAGAGCTAACTTGGGTTAGAGATGCTGCATTGTTAATGTAGGAAAATGGGAAGCAAAGGAGCTCCCGAATTCACCCCAGTCAAGGTTCAGATGTGTCGGGACTTGGGTGATGAAAGTGGTGGCTGCTGAACAGCAATGATTTCTCACAAGCCTCGATCTGAGGTTTTGAGCAGTGAGGAGCTGCAGGCACAAGGTGAGGACTTCTGGATGCACAAGGAGAATTCAGCACCAAATCTTGGCTAAGAAAGGCCAGAGAGAGTTGGCCATGGCTATAACATCTGGTTTCTGTTCTGACTGGGCGGGTACTGATGGCAAGGCATTGTACACATTGCTGGCCCTTGTTCTGCACCATGCCTTTTGTATTTTCTTTGAAAAACTGCAGGTCAAATGAGTTGACAAATGCTGGAGCTGTTTGTGCTGGGCATTAAAAATGTATGTGCCATAAATATCAGGGCATCGCTAGAGCTGCCATTCTGGAGGAGGAGGTCACTGCAGGCTATCTCCTCTAGCCCACAGGGACAATGTGACATTTTTGTGCTACTTTAAACAAGTTCCATCACATCAGGTGAAGCGAATCATGATAACCTCACGCATTTTAATGGAAATGTCAACTGCAATCTAGTAAAAGAAAACATTCCTTAGATACCTTGTCCAATACCTCGGTGCTTGTCCATGAGTGGTGGTTCCTGAAGATTTCACTAAACCCTTCAACTTATCTGTATTTTATCCACGTTAAGCACATCCTGCTCCCTGCTGATGGGGAGGTATACGGACACTGCTTCCTCCTCCCTGAAGGGTGGGAGTTTAACCTTTGCTAGAGCAGGGAGCTCTGTCCTGCCAGAGACAGGCTCCTATACAAGCTATAAATTACAGTTTAGCCAAGGAACAGCATAGTTATAGGAGAGGTAAGGGCATCAGGGCCTCACTGCACATGTTCTCCTGCAAGCCTGTGTGTGGAGCAGTATAACACAATGTATAATAACAGGCTTTAATTCTTTCTAGATGATACATGATCACTAATGCAGCTGCCATGACAGTGGTAAAAGCAACAGTGGGAGGCCATCCTGCAGCCTCAGCTATGTGCCATGTGTTTTGGAGGCCCAGGTAAGTGGCATATACTCATTTCTGACATGTAATGGCCTCAAACACTTGTGTTTGAGTTGTCAGGTGCATTTGGAAAGTCTCTGGCTCCCGGAAGAACATTTACAGAGACATAATGAAACTCAAAACATTTTTGAGTACTCTACAGGCAAATGTGCTGCCATTCATGTTCTTGGACTGGAGTCAGGAGCTGACCCAGGCTCTGCATGGATAATATAATCAGGGCACAGGATAAAGACATGATGAGCATGCACAAGGTCCATTGGAAATGCTTGAGTAGTTTCTTTCATAAATGGTATAACATCTGTTGTCGCTGGAGGCACAAGTTCCTGTCAAAAAGACACGTCATCCTTATAAATATTAATGGTGCATATAAATGGTGGTGGATGTGAACTGTGGCGGATGTGAGGTTAATGGGTGAGCTGCTCCTTAGGCATCAGCTCGCTGTCATCGTACTTATTTCTACACTAACAAATACAAACTGTTTAGGTGGCAGAGCAAGCAAAAAGCTTTCTTCCCCCTCCTCCCCTCCCTGGGGTCCCTTCACAAATGAAATGTGTACTGTAATTAGTCTCTTGCCTTGTCACTGATGAAAATTAGTCCTGCTTGCAGAGCCGAGGAAGAGAGGAGCAAGGCTTGAGCTGGAAGAGCTGAGGCTGTAGGTAAATGAGGCAAATGAGGAAGGCAGTTGGGAGAAGTCTGCAGCATTCCACATCAGCTTGATCCTAGCTCCCTTTAGTGCCATCGATTTCTCTGCTGCTAATAGCTGATGTTTAAGAGGAAAATAGGGTTGAATATCACCACTGAGCTGCTCTTGGACCCCAGTCTGTTTCTTACTGCAAATTGTGTTTGCTGCCTTGAGCACTGAGTTCCTGCTGCCCTTTTCAAAAACCATAAGGCTTTTCCTATCTTTATTTATTTATCAGCAGACTTGGCAGCAGTGCTAGTGTTCATCAGCTGGGGCACAGAAGAACAGTTCATGCCAGCCAAAACACTAATGAGTAGCATTCAAAAGGGTCTTATGTCCATTCACTGAAGAGCCCCAAGACTACATTTGCTGCCTGTGGAAGCTCGGGGTCCCCTCTGCCTGAGAAGATGGGCCCAGCCTTCTGTCAAAGGTACTTTGCCTTTCTGCCATTTCAGAGGCGGTGATTTTCAAATGCAACAAATGGTGAGGGGCTGTACTGAGCAAGCAGAGAGGAGAGCAGAGCCTCTCCTTTACAGTGAGTGATGCTGGGGATCGCCCCAGCAAAACCTTCTGTGCCACATTTCTTACCTTGTCAACCTGTTGGGCTCCTACAGAGAGATGCCTAAACTCATAAAGCATTGCAAACTGCTTCAGCTCCTGCCATTTAGCCTGTGCTCTGTCATCAGTGACTGTGGCAGGATCCTGTGCCTTCAAGGTTAGACAGACCATCACTTGGGCACATTACGTTTGTGGCAGTTATTTCAGGGAGGTGAGAATAACTGTCTGAAGCAAGTATAGAGGGGTTTTTTTCAGTTGGATAAAAAAAAGTAGTCTGCCTGTGGTGCTTCAGGGAGCAGTTTCATCGTGTTTCCAGGGAAGCCTCTTGTATTTGATTTCTCTAATATTTTTGGTAATTGAAAGTTATCTTTATCGTGGGGCTGTCTTCATCATAGGCTTTATGCTATGTTTGTAACAGGCATGCATGTATCACTAGTCCTCCCCTGCAAGATATTTATATTAGTTCCTAAATGCCTTACAGGCATCCTCATTAAAGTACATTTGCTTGAGAAGGCGCTGAACCCCTTAAACACAATCCTGACCAGGGCTGAAAGCTTTTAAAGTGTGTGCCCTTCAGAGAGTATTTCTTCTGACATGCAGTGCGTGCCCAGGGTAACTCCCAGTCTGTACCTCTGGCAATGACACTCCAAGTTTGTTGACAGGACACAGGTTTTATTTTTATCAGATTAACATGTACATAATCAGGCTCTGAACTTTGCTCCTGTGTGTTTTGTGAAATGCTCTGGAAAATGCCCCCTTTCACTGTCCCTCAGAGGTTTGCATTCACATTAAAAATTACGTATCTGTAGGTGGGGAAAAGTCCTGTTCCCTAGGGGAAGTTTGTGAGATTCTTTTTAGCAATGACAGAATATATTTTATGGTCAATTTTGATAAACGCTGGTCTTTTCTAAGTCAAAATGAGAAATATTTTAGAAGCAAAGACCAACTGAGAGTCTTGGCACCCCATTTTGTGTTTTGCACAAGTACTGGGTTTTATCCAGCTGCAGGGGATGCCTCAGATTGGACAGATGTGTTTTCTGGAGGTATCCATGAACAACCTAGGACATGGCCACAGCAACAGATATTTGTGGATCTTGTCCTAACTGGGCCATTCTCTGGCTCTGGGCTGGTGTTTCTTCAAGGAGGTGACACTCTAGCCCAGGGTCCTTTTAGTGGTATGGAAAAAGGAACCGGAGGGCTTGGTCTGCTGTGTACTATGGAAGAGGGTGTTTTTTAACTACTCTAAGTTTGTAGTGGATTTTAGCCTTTCTGAGCTGCACAGCTCATCTGTTTGGCATAGTGCTCACTTCATTTATGCTTGTGGTTGAGTCCCTTAAGCCTCTGCAAAAGCTCCTTGCATCCGTTTTGGTGAGGAGCCATCGTTAAAGTGGTGCTGGAAGGCATTGATAGGTGGTTGTGTGAAGGAAGATTAGCAAGCAGATTTGAACAAGCAGGTGAGTGCTATCATTCCCTCCTCTCCATATGTATTTGTCCTTTCTGGAGAAGCTTAGCACAGTTTAAGAGGAGCATAACATTTTCGAATACTAGGACTAAGAAATTGCTCTGGAACTTGAGCACAGAGAAGCATGAACTCTACAAGGTGCTCCTTCACAGCTTGCTGACACAGGCAGTGCACAGCTAAACCCTGCCAGCCTCAGAGCAAGGGGCTGCAGCTGGCTGGGAACACGCTGCCTCCAGCTCCACTGGGAGACCAGTGTGGAGCTGGCAAGCCAGGCCCAGTAAATGTCACTTGGGCTACTTGTGGGTGTCAGAAACAAACGCATTCAGAGATACTGCAAACGATGGGTAGACATATTCTGTCTGGATAGGGCCAGCGAATGTTACCTGTCTGGATTTCTTGTTCCCAAAGGCTCGATGGGTTCCCAAGTCTCATGAACATGATGCAGGATTACAGCTTGCAGAGGAGAACATAATTCCTCTGCTTAGATCGTCATTTTTCTTCATGTCTTTTCTTTAGTGGGACTGAGGTGTTTGCAGAAAAATGCAAAATGTCTTCCTGCTGTTTTCCATGTGCTGACTTTTGGTCATGTGAGGCTGCTCAGTACTTTCACTCACCTCTCAGTTGTTGTGGGAGGGCGATGGAAGGGACCTGCTGAGAGCTGGTGGGAAGGTGCTGTGCCTCCAAAATCGTTAAGAAATGACAGCTGCTCCCATGATTCTGCCTGTGTCAGTAGGCACAGGGCACTGCAGCCAGCTCACCTGACTAGTCACAAATCACAGAAGCAAAAAAGCTCAGGAAAGAACAGTGGAATCAGAGTAAGTCAGGGACACCATGTAGGCTCCTATTTATGCTTTGCAGGGTGACTTAAAAGAGAAAAAATGCCAGTTCATATTAAACCACGTTATTTTTTATAGAGAATTAAAAGTGCTTTATTCTGGTTTGGGGGTTGGTTTGTTTTTATTAAAGTCTGGAGAAAGGGCAGCAGTATCCCTGCAGCACACCTGGTTTAATGGAGCACGTTGGGAAGGGGTTCATTTACGCGAAGACTCCAGGATCCAGTTTAACTGGACTCTGAAATGGCTAGTTTTGGGGGTGAAGCCATTTTATTGGCTTCTGGAGATTACTCGATGTTCCATAAACTCCAGTAAAAATTTCTGAGCACAGCTGTAGCTTCTGTGTCCTTGCAATTAATAGAAAAGCAAACACCAGGTTTGCTCACATGCACATACAGGGGGTTCTGAGCAGAGTGGTAGGACTAGATCCACTAGAGCCTAGTGCACATTGCTGGGTCAAATCAAAATCCCCATGATACATGGCCTAAAACTGTAATTAGAGGGCAGGTCTGAAAAACAACATACCAACTGAAAATGTGGGCAACTCTGCCCGGGCTGTTCTTTGTTTTCTTCCCTCCAGCCCTTTCAGAGGAGTGCTGTGTAGTCTGCTGGGGCTGTGTGAGGGGTGGGGTGGCTTGTCCCCAGAGCTGCTGAGCTGCCTGGATCCCTCAGCAAGCTCATGTCACAGCTGTGCCCTCAGTTGGATGTTGGGGAGCAAGAGTTCTGGGGTTGTGACCAGTGGCTTCCTAAGTGTATCACAAGAGGCACATGCTGGAGAAGGTGCAGAAGGTGGCCCTTGCTCCAGGTGGTCTGTAAAATACCCCTGGCTTATAGGGGTATGTAGTACAAACTTTGTTAGGAATGTTGTTTCAGGCCGTAAAGGGAAATCAGTGAAGCTTGCCCTCAGAGACACCTCCAGCTCCTGCCCTGCTGGCCATCTACTCTGACACCTCCCTGAGCTTTGCTCTTCGAGGCTTTCTGGACAGAGTTCAGGATCAGGGAAGAAATCAACTTGTTAATCCCACACCTCCATGCTGAATGCCTGGGATCAAACCATCCCCCTACAAGATGTAGGCTTAAGCAGTTGGCCAGCACCAAACCCCCAGTTGCCTGGTCTTGAGCAGAGCTCACTTCCTGTCTCTAACACCTGTAATTAGAGACAAGCCCAGGAGAAACAGGACTGATTCCTTGAAGAGCTCATCTGGAGGATCAGGAAGGACAGAGCAGATGGTTTCAAGTACAAGCTCTGAGGTAGGCTTAAGCTGGGTGGAGTCAGCCCTCAGGCTTGACCCTAGACATCAGTGTAAACAGATCCTCTGGGCACTCTTATTATGGAAAGCAAAGGCAACACTGCAAGTCCCTACCTGCCAGTGCTTGACATTCAGCCAGCGCAGACTGGGCAGGTAGGGCTGAGCTGCCTCCTGCAGCAGCCTGGGAGCAGCCTGGGCCTCGCCTCGCTGACAGTGGAGGACTGGCTTGTCTGTGGGCATGGCAGGGACCTGGGGCATGGGGGCTGCGGAGTGGGACCACTGCAGGGCCAGGGCCCAGCCCCCGTGGACAGCAGAACACAGCATGGCTGGACTGGGCCACTGCAGGGCCCTGTGTGCTTCTGCTGGGAGAGATCAACAGGTCACAGCATCCTCTGGGAGAGAGTCCCCACAGATGCTGATGCTGGTCCTTATGGAGCAAGGAGACAGGACCTTTGGTCCTGGTGTGGCACTCCCCCAGACAAGAGCCCTTTTGTTGGAGTGGGATGTATGCCTGCCCCACTGCCTGCCCTCTTGTCCCTCTGGTGAGGAGCAATCAGCCCAGGAGGGCAGGGGATGACATGTGGTAATGGTGGATGACTTCTGAACATGTTTCTGCCTGGTAGTATCCTGCAGCATCCTGAACGTCTTTGGGTTCTCACCGTTCTTCCTCCCATCTCTCCCAAACAGCTTCTCACCCTCTGGAGCCAGGTCAGACAGATGCACAGAGGTTCTAGTCCTGCTCTTTTGCTGCTTTTCCTCAGTCATCTGCCACTCACATATTCCTTAATATTCTATACTGCCAAAAGTGTGTGGTGCTTGTTGGGGAAACTCTCTGGTGATAAATGTAGTCCAAAGTGCAAGTGGAAGAAGCTGTCACGAGTTTCTCTCGGTGCTCATGTGGGTTGTGTTTAGCAGGTCCTGCGAGTGCTAGAGCGTGTGGTTTCCTTCAGCATCTCCCCACAGCTATGCTGACACAGTCATCTCTCCTAGAATCCTTCCTGTTTTCTAGGATTTTCTCTTCTAGGTAAAGTTCCTATATTATGATGACTCTCTTGGTTTTATGTGTTCATTTATTTCTTATGGCTTTTTATAGAAGAGTTGCAAGGAGAAAGAGTTGAGCTCTGAGAAGGAACCTAAACATCCACCATCTAACCATAGTGTCTGGGAGTTAAGTCTCTTGAAAGGGAGATCTAGGAAACCCTTATGCTTAGCAAGAAGCCATGTGGGAATTGTCAGGAGACATTGTGTGGGCGTATCTGAAACCCTCCTAACCCCTGGAGCTGATCTAAGGCCTCAGACAGGCACTCATCCATCCTGGATCCAGACCCTTCTTGCGAGGGTGGGCACACACAGGGCCCGTGGGTAGCACTGCTTCCACCATGATAGGGGTTGCCCTTGCTGTTGTAGTCTCTTGGCAAGCCCTGTCTGGCATCAAGTAAGAGACTTGCTTTCAATTTTTCCTTTTAGGCCAGACAAACCCACCTCTTGGGATTGTGAAAGTAAGGAGGGAAGGGGAATGTGGACTGTGGGTTAGGGTTTAAGAGAGGGGAACTGTGGTTTCGTGTCCTGACTACAAGGCTGCTTTTGTTCTGTTTTTGTTGGGTCCCAGGAAAAGGCTTTATGATGTTTGTGTTCAGGCCCAAGTGGGGAGGGCAACTGAATGATTTACTCGAGTGCGATCTGCCTCTTTGTTGTGTCAATAATGTCATTTGCACAGAATTCATCTGAAGGAGGAAGCGATCTTGAAAGCTTCTAAATCAGAGTTTCCTGCTCCTTCTCCAGACAGAGGCACTACCTGAGGCTCCCCAAGGCAAGATGGGCCCCATGGTGGTGTGTGGTAGTCCCTGGGAAGGGCAGGACAAACTTCATTCAATATTGTAGCAGATGGCCATCCCTGTGCAGCAGCCTGAGCAGGGCTGGCACCCTGGACCCACGTGTTTTACACTGGGCAGCTCACTAATGCTCATTATTGTAAGTTATTGAATGGTCTCTTTCCACCCTGAACTGCTCAGTAGTTCACTGCAACACCTCTTCCATGGTCCTGCTGGACTGAATTTTTCCATGGTAGACTGCCCAGCATCAGTCTGCTTCACAGCTCCAGAAATGCTGAGTGCTGGACTATGGGCAGGACTCAGGATCTGTGCAATGACAACTGCAGTAACATCCAGTTCTGGGACCCCAGCGTGGGAGGGTTGAGAGGGGAGGAGGAGGGGGTCCAGTAGGGAACTACCAATATGGTCAGGACCTGGGGAAAGGGGGCTTGTTTAGTCTGTTCAAGAGGAGGCTGAGGGGAATCTAGCAACATCCCATAGCTCCTGGAGTGCAGTTACAGAGTTGGTGGAGTCAGGCTCTTCCTTCCCATCAGTGACAGCTCACAAACCGAGGAGTCACACAATGCAGCTTGCAAGGTTCAGATTAGATATTGAGAAACCCTTCTCCCACAGGGTTGGTGCAGCACTGGGACAGGTTGCCCAGAGAGGTCAGGGAATCTCCCTCCAGGGTGGCTTTTGAGGCTCAATTAGATGAAGCTACACACACCCTGATCTGCTGTTGGCAATGGCCGTGCTTCAAGGAGATTTGGTCTAGAGACCTCCATTGGTCCCTTCCAAAAGGCTTTTCAGTCACTCTGTTCACTCTGGTAAGACTGCCAACATGCTGTCGGAGTTTTCAAGAACTTCTGGATCAAAATACTTGGTGGTTTTTGTCTGACACAGTAACCCAGATCTAGACGGAAGCTGTCTGCTCCAGTTTCCCAGGGCAATATGATCTCAAATGAAGATTATTGGTCCAGGAAAGGGAATAGATGTGGAAAAGAGTCACTTTTGCCCCCTGACCAGGAGGTGGGTGTGAGGGGAGGGAGCTATTAAAGCAGGCCAAGGTGGCTGGAATTCTGTGCGAACCCACTTAGGATTTTGGAATAGAAGCAAGGCAAAGTTTTCTGGGCAGGAGCAGGCCTGGTGCAGTGTGTGCAGCGATGTGTGCAGGAGACCCTGGGGCAGTAACAACACCTGTCCTTAGCACTTGTGCGACACAAGTAGCCAGTGAAAGAGAGGAGGGGTGACACAAAACTATATTTAATATATTTTGTGAGGTACTGTGAGCCTCCAGGAGAAAGTCTCCTCCTGCACTTGTCACCTAGCAAGCTTCTCTGGGAGTGGTGACACTTGATTCTCTGTGGCTTTGTGTTGTCTAGTTGGATCCTCTCTCCTTTGTGCCCATACTTTGTGGCTCTGCATCACAGCAAAAGGAAAACACCCCCTTGCAGGACCTCTCACTTTGGCCAAGATGCCCATGTTGACAGAATTTACATGAACTTCATTTCCTCATATTTTTTTTTCTTCCTTGTTCCTTTGTTAAATTTATGTGGAGAAGTTGAATATTACTGGGAGAGGATTGACTGAGGCTTGTGGCAGGATTTTTTCCTTTGGGGAGAGGAGGGAGAGTCCAGGGAACCCAGCAGTTTATCCATATCCTGTTATCTGCAGATCTTTAATTTAATCATCACAAATATGTCATCATTGCTGAAGTCATAATTCAGTTCAGCATTTTACTGTCAACATAATTGTATGAACCGTCTTCCTGTCTTGCTATGTCTTGAAATAGTCTCTTTTATAGGCTCTCTGCCAAGTTATTTAATTTTAATGCTGTTGGAACCAGGTTTTTAAAACGCACCTCAAACACAGTAAATACACTGCATTCCCAGGGCCTGCCTTGTTTCTGTACATGAATGAGATCAGCTGAACAAGCCAAGCATGAAGATGTTGTACAGCTGAGCCCTTGTGCAGGGCTGCACTTGGTGGCACTGAGCCACCTCGGTGTCCCCTGGCTCTGCTGCAAACAGCTCATGACACTCCAACTTTTCCAGGAAGACCTGTAAAACTTCCACATTTTTTTCTTAAAATCCAGGTTGCCACAAGAGGTTTGTCCTCCAGTGAACTGCGTTTCTCCAGCCTAAGTGTTTTCACAGCATGGCCTTGTCTTAGGGGAGTGAAGGAGAAAGGGCACCTGGCCCTGCAGGGTGCTGTGGAGGGTGTCCTGGGGAGCAGCAAGAGGAGCACCCCTGGGAGAGCCCTCTTGGTCCTCTGCTGCTTGGGAGCTGCTGAGGGATGTGATTTGTCTGGACAGACTGATGGCTTCCTTTGCCAGGAGAAGCTGTAGCTCAGCAGGGGGCTCTTCTGGCAAATGCTGTACAGTGCTAATTAGCCCTTGGTTGGCCTCCAGCCCTTGCTTGTTTGCTTGTTTTGTTTGCTTGTTTGTTTGTTTGCTTGTTTGTTTGCTTGTTTGTTTTTCTTGCACTGACTCATCTTACTCCTAAGATACAGCAAACACGTCATGAGCTGCCTGTTTCAGCCATTATCCATGTTGTTGCTGATATAACCATCCCATAAAGAAAAGAGATTTAATTCTGACCTTCCCCATTCATGCCTGTCCCCTTTCCAAATCCTTCAGGAACTGGGTTTGTAATACAGCTCCCCGTTTCCCACTTTACCTCAGACAACCACACTGGTGTGTGAAGCATGCAGAGGAGCTGAGGTACAAAGAGAAAATCCCCTGGTCTCTATTCCTTCCCTGTGAGCAGTAGGGGTGTACTGACTGCTCTTCTGTCTGCTGGACCTCAGACACGAGGAATGGCGGTGGACAGAGTGCTGAGCGACCTGAGGGTGTCTGGGAGGGAGTCACACACACTGCCCAGTCCTTGGGGTGAGGACAAGGCCTCTTCTATATTCCATCCTCAGGGCTCCATGTGTGGTGTTTCCTAAGGGAGTGATGGTCCAAACCTGTGCTGGCAGCAGTGTGCAGGGAGGTGAGGCTCAGATGAGTGGGCTGTGCCAGCCCACTGCTGGCTGGTCCTGTGTGCCCTTGTTGCTGTGGCACTGCAGCACAATGGCCTCTTTTGTGTGACAGGCCCAGGAGGAGCTGCATTGTTTGCCCACAAGCTCTCAGAAATGGCATCTGTTGTTGCAGGAGATGAGAAGAGGAAAAGAAAAGTGGAGGTAACCTGTGCCTTACAGAGAGAGGCAGCAGATGGTGAGATGGAACAACACCCCTGGATTGTGAACTACTCATGAGCCATCTGTTTGTATTGGCCATGTCCTGCATCTTGTGGGAATTCTCTGGAGATCACATCAAGTAGGTGAACTTTTAGAAATGTGATGTGAATCCATTGCTACCCTTACCATCTGATTGAGTGGCCTTCTGCTTGCAAGTGTACCAATGATACTTGTGAAACCATATCCTCTGCCAGGGCTTTTGTACTGCTGGGTGGCTTTGTTAGAACACTGAAATGGGATGGCCCATCTTGTGTCTCACAGCAGCCATCTCTTTTGTTGGGTGACTTCTCAGCTGCTGTCTGATGTCCATCCTGTCATTTTTTCCCCTCTGGAGAGCCATTGCATTATAGTGACAGTCACACCTCTGCATATATGATGCCGCTGATAAATTCCAGTCTGGCTCAAGCAGGAGGCACACTCCTTAGACAGCCCTTTTGAAGGTCTTCCATGATCTCTCCCTGCCAGCTGGCTCAGGGATATGTTCTGTATTAACACTTCTTGATCTGTCTGCTGGTTCTGACACCATCAACCGCGATGTCCTTGTGGAATGCTCTGAGCAGATGGTGCATCTGGCTGGGGCTGCTTCAGGTTGATTCAGATCATATCTTGGGGAAAGCTGCTCACTTGCACATTCCATTCCTTTCAGCAGCTTTCTGTTTACTGCGGCTCTCCCGTTTTAGTGCCTATTGATCTGTTTTGGCTGAGCTGCTTGAGCGTACGCTCACTCCTGGCTGCCTTTGGGCACCCCTGCACTCGCTGCTCCTTTACCCAGCCTTCACTCCAGCAAAGCAGGGACATATTTGCAGCTCTTTTGAGGGTATGTCAGTGCAGGTAGTGTTGGTCTTGGTGGACCAGTGCCCTAAGAGATCCAGGCAATGCACAGCATGTCTTAGGAAGGGCAGGGTCTGAGTGCCTTCCCTGTGTTCATTGCTGCAGATGTGTACACCTGCCTAGTAGTATCTCGGCTGCCATCTTCTCCACAGTGCCAAATCTGAGCTGGTAACTGATTTGTTGTGCCAGGGCCTGCCTCTGCTGTTGAAAAACCTTCAGAGATGCCTGCCCCTAAGGTCACTCTCTCATAGATGCATACTAGCAGACCCAAATCATACAGCCAGGCTGCATGATTGCTCACTGATCACCTGCTGGTTGGTGTAGTGTGGGGGAGTTTTAGGCTCTCCATTGTATTTGGATGCTCTTCTCCGCTCCACTGTACACTTCAGTGGTGTAGCATTACAAGGATTGACAGACCAGTGTACACCTTTGGGCTTTACATTTGTTTAAAAGCTGCAGCCAAAGAAAACAGTGTATTTTCTGAATACACACAAGTTACTCGGGCTTGAGTAGGCCTGTTGTGTATAGGACTTTTGTTCTTCAGTTTGCAAATACTGTCATCTAAATACTTGTGCAGACTGGAAGAGTGAGGTGCAGAATTGACACAACTTCCCCCAAAGTCACACGGCAGACAGCTGGCAGATGTAGTAATGACCCAGCCCTGCTGGTGCCCTACCCACCAAAGTACACTGCTCCTGTGCTTTTCCTTCCATGATATTCCTTTGTGTACATCCCCTCCCCTTGTTCTTTCTTCCTTCCAGCCTCTGGGGCGAGGCGGGGAGGGGATGGGTATGGAGAATCTGGGTTGCTGAGTTCCATCTGGAAGACAAAGCTGCACAACTCACTCTACTTGCAACCAACACCCCATTCAAGGATTTCAACAGCCAAGCCAGCTGCTAACAGGAATAAACTTGGCTGGTGTATTTTTACCATCTCCAGATCTGAGCTAAAAATCCATCTTCTCCCCAAAGGTGACAAACGCTGCCAGTCGTCTGACCTTGTGTCTGCACACACAAACCCTCATGACTCAGCAGTGATCCCAGGGTGGAACTCCACAGGCTTCTTCGTTATGGGCTACACATTGCACCTGAACTTTACATGAGCAAGGCAGTCCTGGCCTGGCTGCTGTTACATTCCCTACCTGGAATTCACCACACAAGTAATAGCAGCACAATAAAAGCCAACAGATGAGCTGGTTTCTTAACTTGGCTTTGAAGTGGGAGCATTTGGTGCTTTGCTGTGCTCAGGTCAGGGCTCTGCTACCAATATCAGGGTTCCAACAGCAGGGACTCCCACGCCGTCATGGTGCAGGACATGGATGCCTGATGGTTTCACCCTTCATTTGTTGAGTTTTTTTCTTTCAGTTCATCCCAGTTTTTCTTGGTGAAATGCATCTCCTGAAACTGCACTGAAGGTACACACTGAAATCAGCAGATCTTGGTATCTTTGTGCATGAGTTCTGGCTTTAAATTAGCTGTTGTCTCATGGAAATCTGGGCAGTATCTGTCATGCCTCCCAGGGGGACGTATTTTGGTGGTTTTACCTGGCTTTTCACTGAGTCTAGTTCACCAAATTTAGCAGGGCTTTGTGTGGTTTAAGTGCCATGTGCTGTAACTTGGCAGAATCCGTCTGCTCAGAGGAAACCTGGGCCATTTCTCTCTATTGCTCATTTTCTTTAAATATAACTGTGCAGCTGGTCCCTTGATCATCTCAAACCAGGACAGGGTCTGGTGCTTGGTAAGATTGCCTCTCACACCTGATGGAGGGTGCAAAGGAGGATGGGGGACAAACTGATCATCAAAACAGTGATTAAAAACACTCAGGTGAAAGTTTGTGAGCTTTTGTTTGGGGTTGTGTGAGATAACCTCTCACACTTTTGAGGAGAGCAAAGTCCTCCCTGCCTAACACACTGTGGCACAGGAGCAGGGGTGAGGGATGAGGGGCAGGGCTGGGGAGGTGGGGAGGGGGCTGTGGTGCAGGAGATGAGCAGAGGGAACCAGCACTGTAGAGAAAGCCAGCACAGAGCTGAGGGCAGGGCCCAGCTCTCCTACATGGCGGTGTGGGACTGTGTGGTCTCTCTTAGGACACCAAAGGGTTGCTCTGTTCTTGAATTACTGTGTGTCTCATTTCTCCAGATCATACACTGGAATAACATCTGCATGCAACCCCTCCACCACCCACAGCAGCTCCTGCCCTGTACAGGCACCAGCCAGGGCTGTGTGTGCCCACACTGCCCCAGAGCAGCTCACCTGGGCTGGAATTTGGCATTGCTCAGCTTGTTAGATGCCTCCGCTGCTCTTGCAATTAGCGTTTGTTTCTACGTTGTGGCTTTGTTTCCTAGAGTTCGTTCAAGTGGGATTTCAGAGTTTCACTAGGCTTTTGCAATAAAACACTCACTTGAAGGAAAGAAAGAAGAGATGCAGTTTTCAGAGAAGAAAATACCTGTGGGCATCAGTGTTTTGGTAGCTCCATCCTACGGAACTTATTTCAAATCCCTGTGCCTGTGCCTGTCATTTCCAGAGCCCAGCAACGACATTGAGTGCGTGCCCTAGCTGCCGAGAATTTTGGGTTATCCTATATCAGTATATTTACCTTCCAGGAGGTCTGGGGTGTGGGGGGCACACAGCAGCTGTTGTATTGTGCTGGTGTACAAACACAGGGCAGGTGTTGGCTGGCATCCTCTCACTCCTGTGTCAAGTGTAATTGCAGGAGCTGCCCCATTTCCGCCAGCTGGGAGAGTCCCTAGTGTATTCCTGTGGGTATTGTATTCCCATAAATATAGATTGTCACAGCACCCTGGAATGCTCTCCCCACCAGATTGTTCCCCACCAGTTGTGGCCGTGGGTGAGCCCCTTGCTGCACTCTGATTTCAGACACCAGCAGGGAGGTGTTGCACACCCTGCCCACACTGATGCTTCCGAGCAGGCCATCCATGCAGGCATGGGGAGCTGGACTGGAGGATCTGCGGACAGGTTTACCTCTCCAATCCCAGTTTGGAAAGGGCAGGTTCTAGCTGCACCTGGAATTTCTGATTTCTGAGGTTGGAATGTGGAGTCACTCAGAACAGGTTGTTCCCAAGTGGAGCACAACCTGTACAGGGAAGTCTTTGTTGATGCCTGTTTTTCTCACAGGTGTGATGTACACGTATTATTTTTGGCTCCTCAAAGCAGGCTTGGTGGTCATCCATGCCAAAGTTACATGTGAAATGAGGTATTTCAAAGAGACCAACACGGAGTTTCTCCTCCCCTGGCCTGTCTGTGCTACATCTCCTCCACAGACATTTCATCTCCTTCTTTGTGACTGCCTGTTCCTCTAACACGGATTTGATACCACCCAGAAAGGTGGGTTTCACCCACAGGCTGTGTTGTTGTAGGCAGCTGGGCAATGCTGGCTCTGGTAAAGGGGTTGGTTGTGCAGACTTTGAAACCAGATCAGAATCCAAAATTCCCCTCGACTGGGGAAGGGGTGGGGTGCCAAAACTCACCTCTGAAAACATTTTTTCTCCCTGTGAGTAGCCACTGCTACTCATGCACTGTGAGCTGAGAAAAGCTGGCAATCCCTGGGCAGACAAGGTGAGATGTGCTCCTGTCTGGGGTCAGGTTTGCAATGGAGGATAGCATGGTGGGAGCATAAGGTGTGGCGAAATTCCTGGAGAAAATGGTCTCCAGTAATCCAAATGGGAGTTCCTGCATGCTGCAGGCATCAAAGCAGCCCCCCTTGTGCAGGTGGGAGCCTGGGCTGGTCCCAGTGCCATAGCCAGACTCCACATGCCTCTGGTTTTGTTACTCATGCCTTAATCTTTTTATTCCCTTGGGGCAACTCATAAAAGTAATTGTAAAATCTTTGCCAAGGTGATGGGAGGAGAGGGGAAGCATGGGGGAGATCTCTGCCCCACTTGCTCCTTCGATGCTACAGCTGCCCCAGGCTGGGCTCACCCCTTCCCAGGGGCACCCATGCAGGGACTCACCCTTCTCCTTCCCCTTAGCTGTGTTGGCTCATCAAAAACCTTCCCTGGAGAGAGTGGGACCATGGAAACACAACACAGTCCCTCACCACCTCTGGTGTCCTCATGTGTGGGCTGCTGAGGTGGAGAGGTACCTCTGGAGAGATGCTGCTGCAGAGACCAGCAAGGGACCCCAGGGAAAGGACCTTCTGGAGAGCATCTCCCGTACTGTGAGGCTGCACCATCCCTTGGAAAATGAGATTAGGGCAAATATTTTTTTGTATCCCCCAGACAAGAGCACTGAGCTGCTGGGTATTTGATATGTCGGCGTGATTGGTCTCTGCCTGCCGCAGCAATGGGCAGCTAAGCCAGGGTGCTTAGCATCAGGAAATCCCTCACAGCACAGCAGCCTTTGAAGGCAAATGTGACCCTTTGATTGGCAGCCCTAAATCTGACTGGACTTAAAATAGGAACCTCAGCATCAGCTTTCTGAAATTCAGCTCTCCTCAAGCTTCATTTTTTTGGCCCTGCTTAATTCTGATTTCGACATACAGGCATTATATAGGCAATTTGCAAATGGAAACCATTAAAAAAAGCAAAATAAGGCTGTGCTACGGAGTGACAGCTTTGTGCTTACCCTGTTAACTCTTTCCGTGGGCCATCAGAGATGGAATGCTGTGTTAGGTGGGCTCCTACTCTCATCTAAAGTGATTCTTATGCTCTAGTTTTGTAACAGGTATTTCAAGCAATGGTGCAAACAGGGGAAATTCCTGTCTCTGACCTGGCTGTTAGACACCAAACATGCCTGCACAGGTGTATCCCCAGCTCAGAGGGTCGCCAGGCCAGAGGCCACTCACATCAGTCCCAGAGTAACGGTGGGTGAAGCCTCATGCTAAGAGCTCTCTTCTGCTTTTTTGCCTCCATTTCCAGCTGCCTACAGTATTTTTGATTGCTTACCCCAGCCAAAGAACAGTGAGATCCACGTATACTTCACCCCAGAGTTGGGAGTTTTTAACCAGTAATTAAACAGTCCTTTGTGCCTGCTTTCCAGAGGACCTCAAATCAGACACCTCACCCTGTCAACAGCTGCACAGCACAGGACATTGATGACAAAGATTTGTTTCTTTGTTTGATTTTAATCATTCTGCTTCACTGCAAAATCCCTTCCAGTTATACCAGTATAAAAGCACTGGGTAAACAAAGCTGATTTTGCTTGTCTGATGTGGTGATTCCACCGGTAGATTTTGCTGTGGTGGGGAGTTTTGCCAGTATAGCTGCACCAGCAAGACTGGCTAAGGGCAGGTGACAAGAGCTGGATGTGTATCAATTGATTGGCAGCCAATACACTGCATCTCCTGTTCAGTCACTGCTGGCTCAGGAATATGGTGAGTGAGGGTGTTTGCTCCCTAAGCCAGTATCCAGTGTGTTGTGAGCAAGGCATGGCTGATCCCTGCTCATCCCTAGAAGCAGGAATGTGTGGTGGGCTTCCCATCGTTGGGAGCAGAGCGTGTCAGGGAAGTGTATGCATGTGTTTGTGGGCCCGTGCTCACATTCCCATACCCCAGCACACCTTGAGGTTGGGGGTTTTTCTTCAGAGCACCCCAGAGTCAGATATTTCAGCACTCAAAGCCTGAGCTCTCTGTAAAACCCAGGTCCCCAAGCAGGCAGGAACCCCTCAGACGGGGCTGTGCCCTGGGCTCTCGCTGTGCCCCAGAGGTCTGAACGGGCTGGCTGCAGGGAAGCTTTTTGGCTGATCATTTCTGCCACCTTGACTTGCATTCAAACACTTTAAACTGGGGAGCTGCCAGTTGCACACTGCTGCTCTTTGGGTCTGGGTCATGCACAGACACGCAGGGGAAAGAATTCCTCCCCTCACCTCCTTATCTCCCCAGGAGGAATGCAGCATTGCCTTCATTCAGTGTACACACACCGTGCTGTCTCTAGGAATAACCTTTTGGAATTACCTTTTTGGAGCTGGGGAGAGTGGGATGCTAAAGAGGAGCTGATGGTTAGGAGGGTGCTGGAGAAAGAGGGGAGCATGGAAATAATTAGCATTTCTATCCTTCTTTTTCCTGAAAATGGTGGTTTTCTTGCTCTCACACCTCTGAAGTGTTCCTTCAAAAAAAGGAGGCCCCTTCTCCACAGCAAACAAGTTGTATGATCTTGGAAACCATTTTGTCCTGCCTGTGAGTGCAGTAACTCTTTGGAAGCTGAAGAGGAAGTTTCCCTGTCTCCCACCCGTGCCAGGCTCGCTGTCTCTCTGCGCTGTGTCTGAGGGGCACACCAGGAGCTGAGCTCTGATTCCTGCACTATACCTGATGGCAGTGTGTACAAGCCAGTTTGCTGCTTGCCTTATGCATTTCACTTCCCTGTCTGCGGTTGTTTGTCTCTGCTCCACTGTTGCGGGTTTCACTGCTGCTTTGAGCTGGTTCTTCTGCCCATGGTGGTGTTGACTTTATTGTGGAAAAATGTAGGGAGGCTCTCAGAGAAGCAATTATTTTATGTACTGGCTTTAGGCTCCTCATGTTTTGCTGCCTCCTTATCTTTCTGTTTCCCAAGAAGTCTTACAGATATTTCTTTATGTGTATGTTTATATGCATGCACACCCATCTATATATATATATGCATATACACATGCACACATATGGATATATATATGGTGGGCCAAAGAAACTGTTGTTGAATTACTGCAGTGCCCCTGAAAATGAGCGTGTATTCCCTTCACATATTTATTGAGAGGGGTTTTCGCATGTATTTGAAGGAATTTTAACAGATGGCAGCAGTGTAGCCATGGTGAGCACAGTCACCAGGTCAGTACCACGCAGTACTGCAGGTGTCTGGAACTCAGTGCAGCCACGGACATTTCATGGCTCTGAGGCAGCCAGGCTCCACTTCTCCTCAGCCTTTTACCTCCTTGCGAAGAGGTGACAAGATTGAAGAGAGTATTGTTGAAGCTATGAAGGACGTCTGGGACAAGGACATCTTGCCTTTGAGGAGGTGGTCATTGTCCACCTTGCTGTGGTTTCTGTCCCAGCTATGGGAGGACCTTTGGCTGGGAATGGCAGAGACACACTGGTGCTGGAGTGAACCTGCTCTTGTTCTAAAACACACAGCTTGTGTACTTGCTGTCTTGGTTGTTCATTTTACTCTCAGTATTTCCTCTTTGACTGATGAAAGCCACTAAAACCAGCATTTCCCAAGTAGATGGAGAATTTTGTCCTCTCAAGCTGGCAGCAGTTGGTCTGTCTGAGGGGAAGCCCCTGGCCCATGTTGGCTCCTCTGCCACGGGAGTTTTCCTGATGTCTGCCTCAAGCTGCCCGTGCTCTCTCAGGCCGCACCCTGGCCACGCGAGCGGCTGTGGAGGTGTGCGGTGTGGAGCAGAAGCCCTGGTGGCGATGGGACCTGGCCAGCTGATGGCAGGTGGGCACTACCCAAAACCATCTCAAGATGGTTTTCCCAGTGACCCTTCATGTGGAGGGGTGTGCCCCAGGCAGGCAGATCCCTTCCTGCTCAGACTTGCCTTCCAATCCTGAGGAATACTGCGGGCTGGCTCTCTGCACGCGGCTGGAGCGGTGCCCGCCCCGGGCTCAGGGAAGGAGAGCTGTCTGCACGCTGGGCGAGGCCCCTCTGATGTGCGTGCCAGGAGCTGGATACAGACACAGACAGCTGGATGAAAGGTGAAAGGTGTGTAAAATCCCCCCTGAGGGGCTAGGATTGAAGCTGTGAAACCAAAAGCTTATGGAAACACTTAAAGCTCCATCTGGGGTAGCCATATTTCCCTCCAAAACCAGTGGGAGCTGAGAGATCATAGGCTCTAACCCTACTGGTGTTTCATTTTGGAGTGGTCGTGTGGTTTTGAAGCAAATTTCCTAATTGTCCTCACTCTCTGTGAACTCTATGGGTTGGCAGTGCAGTTTTTTGCATACAAACTGGGTTCATTTTGGGGGAAACCAGATCAGAAGTTGTGCCTGAGCTTGCACCAGATGTTCTCCAGCTGTGGAGGAGGATGTGGTGGATGAAAGCAGCAACTGGTCCTCTGGGTGGCTGGGAATCACATGCATGTCTAGGAGCTTGGTCCAGGAGATTAAGCCTAGCTGGAAGTAACATCCTCGAGCAGCATGCATGGTAGGTGTAGGAGCCTCAAAACCAACTGCTTCAGCCAACTGATGATCTCTATCACACACAATTATTTGCTCACGTAGGCACTGCCCTTGAGCTTATGTGACCTTGAGCCCTTGGTGAGTAGTGGCCTCAAGTGGGTGTTGAAGTTTAGCTCTCCAGGGACCACCCCTACAGCTGCAGTGTGGCCTGTGCTGAAGTGTTTGCAGGCTTTGCTCTGCCAGGGTGAGGGTCGAGTGTCCCCTCTCTGTGGCAGGGTCAGTGTGGGCCATCAGGAGAGCATTGGCTGCTGTTTTACACAGTGGTGTTTGAGAGAATAGCCAGAATGGTTTTCTTCCTCCACTTCTTTCTGAGACCTCCATCAGAGCAGATGCTGGGTATTCCCTGGGGTCCCTGTGATCTGGAAAGTAATTGCAGCCATCCTGGGACACCTTGGGAAGGCTTCTGCTGCCTTCTGCAGCTGTAAAAGCACCTCTGCTGGAGAAGATCGGAGTGTGGGAGGGAAAGGGCTGGTAGTTGGAGGTGTTTTGCTGGGAGGTGCAGAGCGGCAGCCACCTTGCTGCCAGCAGTACCGCTGGCTGCTGTGCCCTGGCTGTGCTGCAGCTGGGCTGAGCAGCCTGACCAGGAGCTGCACTGGGCCAGGGAAATACCCCCAGGAGCACTTCCAAGCTCACCACCTTCAGGCTCTGTCCTTCAGCTACCGCTGACCTGGGTACAGCAGCAGAACCACCTGGCGAGTGCTCAGAGCAGTGCCAGTTTCCCTGCAGCTGTCAGAGGAACAGCTGGAACAGAAAGCGGCTCTTTTCAGCCTCAATTCCAAAGTTTCCCGCTCCTTCTTGTCAGCCTGGGGTATATCTCAACCCACACGCTTCCTGCATGAATCACTGGTGCCTGGAGTGGCCAGGAACCGCCTCCAGCAGGAACGGGCAGAGCCTGCTACTCTGATAGGGACATCACCTCCCAGCCGGCTGATAAGGGGCAAGGATGGGAAAAAACTTCTCATGAAAGCAACAGAGGGTCACTTCTCAAAACAAGGCATCTCCCAGCCACAAACTAATCTTCCCAAGCACAGCTTCCTGCTTTGATGTTACCTTTGTGTTCACTGTTGGAGGATAAGCAATGCCTGATCTGCGGGGCACATGCCCCTCATCGGTGGGGCGAGTTCAGAAAGGGCTGGTGCTGTGCACTGAGTGAGCTGGGCAGTTTGGGTCAGGTGGGAAGACCTGGGTTGACAGTACCATTGCCAACACAATGGCAGAATGGTAGGAGAGGAGTTGGGTGTCCCATGGCTGGTGGGGAATGTGACTTGGAGAAGGCTGAGAGCAGTGGGGAGGCTGGGCCAGGCACTGCCTGCCCTGGGGCAAAGGCTGCAGTGGTAGCAAGGGTACGTTTGCACGGAGGAACATGGCAGAGACAAGTGCTGGACTTGGGAAGGCAGTGGCACAGGGATTCATATGCCAGTTGGTTGGAGAGGTGCTTTTCAAGTCCTGCCTCATCTCTTTAATCTGTGTAATCCCTGGCATCTTGCTGGTGCTTTTCATCTGGAGATCTCCGAGATTAATACAATCATCACCCCCCAGCAGGAGACTGGAAAATTTCAGGTGCAGAGCAGGTGGAGGTGAGAGCTGGGACTAAAACAAGAGCATGCTTAGCATCTGCCCCACTCTGCTGCTGTAACTGCATCTGCTCTGGAGAACCACGGGGCTACTGACACCAGGTCCAAGGCTGTGGCTGAGGTCAACTGTGCTGGTAAACTCAGGGCTTTCCTCTGATGTCTTGGCTCTGTGGTGGAAAGTGCTCTCTGCTCATGGATTCTTATGGTTAAGGCAGGACAAAGCCCTGGACTCCTGCAGAGGTTTTCTAACAGGTGTGTTCATGAGGGCAGTGCCAAACCATGGGAAATGCCAGGAGCCACTGGTCTCCTTTTGCCCAGAGTATTTCAACAGCAACGTGTCTGGTTTGGAGAACCTGTCTGTCCAGATATTGCTTTCATTTTGTGTTCAGTGACCAGACTGTTCTTCTCTCACACCTATCTATCATAATATTATCTCAGCACTTTTGAGGAGTACATGAGGTGATGTGATTGCTATCCCATGTGGATTGCTTGTTCTCACAGCCTCTCCAGTGGGAAGGGTACTTATTTTAAAGTGCTTTGCTTTGTACTTTAATACCCACAATAGGCTAAGGAGGGTAGGGCAGAGGAAGGGCAGGGGACAGAGAGGTTTGAGGTTGTGTGGTTGCTCCTGAGTGGTTTCTTCCCACAGTCCCAGAGGGACCCAGGAAAGTCCCAGCTCCTACACAGGGTTACTCTGCCCTTGTTTTTGGAGCTGCTCTGTCCCAAGAAGCTCAGCCATGGCTCTCCTGCCTCATTTCACCATCCTGCCTAACATCTTCTCTTCTCACCTGTGTGGAAGAGAAACAGCTTGAGCAGTGGGAGATGGTGCGAACATGGGAAGATGCTTCTGGGGCTGCCAATTAGCCACTTTCAGGTTATGCCAATTTGAGTGAGAAGTTGTCCTACAGCAGA
The DNA here is from genome assembly GCF_017639235.1 of Corvus kubaryi. NCBI lineage: Eukaryota > Metazoa > Chordata > Aves > Passeriformes > Corvidae > Corvus > Corvus kubaryi. The sequence continues at coordinate 1,275,639 of NW_024581136.1, read as the reverse complement.
CTCCTGCTGCTGTGAAGGAGGAGGAGGCTGGACAGGTGCAGCAGCAGAGAGGAGGGGGTTTGGAAGAACTCCTAGTAAAGGAAGGGCCAAATTGGTGTTGGTTTCTCCATCCTTCCTCTTGCTCCAGCAAGTCATTCCCTGCGGAGCAGCTTTCCAGTAGCCACTAAGCTTCTGTGCTGCCATTTCCCCATGCCTCCTTGGGAAGGGACCCTGGAGAGGTGGCATCATTCCTATTTCTCCTCAATGGCATTTTGCAGAGCAGAATGGACAGTCCTTCAGCCCTGAAGAAGAGCCCTTTGAGCTATTTCTAGAGGACCCAATCTCGTTGTGGCAGCAGGTGTGGGATTGATTGAAGAAGTCCATTTGCTTGGTGGACTTGTTGGAAACTTGTTCTAATATGCTTTTTAATTCCAAATATGTGGTAAGATTTATGCAATTTATGCTACCTAATGCAGGAGTCATAGGAGAGGCTCAGAGGAAAGCGTTCCCAGGTTCTGGTAGGTCCGTGGTGATGCCTCAAGCCACGTTCTCACCAGGACTTAGACTTATAGATGAAATATCTCAGCAGTGCAGAACAGATCCAGAGCTGACTTCAGCTTCTGCTGCATTATTCATGAGTATGTGAAAGCTGTGAAGAATGTGACAGACTTTGGGTTAGGTCCTTAGCACAGCTTTTCTTCTCATGAGATGAAATGTGAGCATGTCCCTCTTAAGGCAGGAATGCATACGCTGGAAGCTGTGGGATAATTGCATATATAAAGGGAAAGTGAAGTCTTTGGTGTTCTGCTGATGGTGGGTTTGTTTTCACTTTCCTCCCAAGAGGATCACTTCTGCCAGTGATCTGCAAGCACTCACAGCCATGGCAGTGTGGCTCGAATCAGTCTGAAAACAATGAATTGCTTTTGCATGGGGTTTTGCAAGGCCGCTTGCTTGGGAGTGCAGAGGATCAGGAGCCCCTCCAGGCCCACTGGAGAGGTCACCCTGGCGACACTGAATCTCCTTTTGGCCAAAGTGAGCACTCAGCAAAGAGGTCAACTGAAGATATAGCTCACGTTCCCTTTCAAGGTGCTGTGCTCAGCCCTCTCAAGTAGTGATGTGCAGGGGCTCAGCACCACTCCTAAATCCCTAAAGCATTTTGGCCTTGTTACTGAGAGTGGCTGTGGAACCCTCAGGGTGGGAGGAGGAGTAAGGGAAAAGGCAGAGATGCTCAGAGGCCCCAAGGGTTGTGCGTGTCTGGGAGAAGACAGCATGGCAGGGCCCCAGGTTTTGTTACATACTGATGAAGCTCTCTACTTTCGTAGTGGGAAAGGATTTGGTCCTGTTTTCTGAGAAATAAGTGAGAGTTTTCCTCTTGGTTTCCATGAGAGCAGGTCTAGGAGTGAAGTTTATATAAAGGGAACTGTTGTGCATGTGGGTGTTTCATCCACCTGGGCTTCTATTGCTATAAAAATCAGTAATTGCTTTGTACTGAACGCATGTGAGGGTCCTGAGCCTCGGGTCCAGCCTTCCCCACATCTCTGTGTACACAGCAATTGATCTCTGCTTTTTAATTCTCCATTCACAAATACACGTCTGGAACAGCACTTTGGCAGGGGACAAAGCCCAGATCTGCTGCTGTCCCAGCCCTGCATGTGCTGGGGAGATGCGATGCATCTTGTGACCGCTTCCAGCAAACAGGTCTGTCTGGCCATGCCTGAGCCGAGGAATCTGGTCTGGGTGCTTGTGTTGGCTGTTTTCAGCCTGCACGTGAGGTGCAGCCTCCCTGCTGTCTGTGCCTCCAAACCCTGTCTGTGCCTTGGGAATGCAGTCCCAGCTGGGAATGGGGGTGCAGCCTGCAAGGTGCTTGTCTGGGTGCTGGGGGATCCATCCCCGAGCTGTGCTGTGGCACCTCTGGCAGTCCAGAGACACAGCCACTGGTGCTGTCTGCAGATGTGAAAGCAACATCTCTCTGGGCTCTGCTACTGTGTCCAGAGCCTGTGTGGGGGACAGCTTCATTCACCAGGTGATGAGGACTGTGCTCTCCACTCTGCATTGGCCAGCTGGCTGAGGGAGCTGCTCTATTCCTTTTCCTGGGGAGAAGATGGTAGCAGCTGGCAATGCTTTTTTGGGTTGTCAGTGGAGAGGTACTTATATTGAAGAGCAAAGTACTATTGCTCTTGTACAGTCCTGGCTTTGGTAAAACCAGATGGGTTTGAAATAAATATGGAGCTCCTTTGTCAAACATAATTAGAAGCTGAAATTCATGTGTTTGAAGTACTATGAGTAATCCTCTGCCTTTCTGCAGAAACATTGGTTTTTTTACTGAAAACTAGTGACTTGCAATGGATTCCCACTGTACTGGTTGGATAAAGGACAAGGAGATCATAAAAAAAGTCACTCTTTGTTTGAAATGAAGGCAATGAAAAATGAGTGTCTTGTACTAAAACTGTTACTGGAGATTGTTGGCCAAGTATTGCAGTCTCACTTTCCTATTTTTAAAACTCTCTCACCAGCTGTGATGTGACCCTTCCCTCCACACCCACAACAGAAAAAAAGCCCTTACTGATTAGAAACAGGAAATTATAAAACTCACTAACGACAAAGTATTTTCAAAGACACAAAATAAACAAGCAGAGATAGTGGGAAATAGATCTTTCCTGCTGATCTCTTTTCAGCACAGTAACCATAGCTAATAATTACAGTCACTGGGGATTTACAGCTTTTAGAGGGAATGTATGTTTTTAAGATGATGCTGTCAAACTGTAGTAAAATATTTTCATCACAGTCTCTCCCAGCATAACAGTAAGGTGGCCACGAGTGTCATGAGATGCATTACTGACACCATCTAGAAGTATAAGAACACTTCAGGCCCTATCTGGGGTAGGGAGCGGCTCTCCTTGCTGGTCACACTGGTGTGCAGTGGAGGTTCCTCTGGTGGGTGCAGCTGTGGGAGCTCATATGGGATGGGGTTTTTATTTGAACTCAGCAGTGTGTGTGATAGTAAACTGGGAAGATCTTTAATGTCTTTTCTCTCCCAGGATTTCGCAGTTTTCTTTGCCTGATTGGTTTCTCTATCCATGAGTTTTCTGTGTGCTTCACCACCGTGGTTTTCTTGGGGTGGCCCCACTTCCCACCCTCCTCTGGATCTTTGCGGTGGGATGATGATGATGATGATGGTGATGATGATGATGTGTGTTTTCCACATTGGTGATCACTCCAAAGCATCCTGCCCCATCAGGAAAGTGGGAAGTCTTCATTTTCAAGCAGAAGGTGGAAACTGAGGTTGAGGTAAGATCTGTGGAATTCTGTCTTTACCTGACACCTGACCCCATGGCTGAAGAAACCTACCTTGCCTCCTTGCAGCCATGTGTAGGCCACTTGTTTCTCCTACCACCCCTATGCCACTGCTCCTAATGGCTACTCAAGAGGGCTGGATAAAAGGGAAAGCTTCACAGAAAAAGATGCTAAACCCGGAGGTGCTGGTTTTCACTCCTTCGGCACCTCGTCAAATAGATCTCGCTGCATAATGAGCCCCTCTGAACTGCGGGGCCATTCATTAGTATGCGTGGTGTTTGTTTAAGAGCTCCCTGCTCTTTTATTTCTGCTGTGAGGAACTTTTAACTGCCTTTGAGATGAAAAACGGGCACCAAATGTTGCCAGCAAGCGAGCAGATTTGTCCCAATCTCCTTGGTCCAATTTGCAGGGAATTTTACCTTCTGCCCTTTAGATGATCTTTGTGATTCAGTTATAAGTAAAAGCTAAAGCATCGACCCAGGCTGATAAACCCAACTCCCTGTTTCCTTCGTAACTTTTAAAGTGTTCCTGTGATCCAGGCAATGCTGTCTCTATGTGTGGTGCACACTGCTTTCCTACAAAGTGTCAGGGGCAAACCCCAAACCAGCTCTTTCAACTGCATTGAGGAAAAACTTTGTGAAAGAAGAAAACAAAAGCAGATGCTCAAACACTGTTTATTCAGAGCACATGGGACAAGGCTGGGAGAAATGTCAGTCGTTATCGTCAAAAGGTTTATTTAGAACTTTTAGTTGTGGAAACAAAAAAAGTCCCTAAATATAACTATATGTAACATACATATATATATATACACGCACACACACACACATACAAGTTTAAGAGCAGTGTCAGGATGTCTGGGAACAGCACAGCCAAAGTGGGCAAACCAGAGAGCATTTCTAAACAGCCTAAAAAGTCCAGACCAAGTCTCTCCCTTTCTCTCTCTCTCTCTCTTTTTTTTTTTCTCCTAATCATTGCAGCATTTTTACGGGACTCAACACGGGAATCTCCTACACTGCACATGGATAATAATAAAAATAAAAAGCAGAAGAGACCAGTCGCTTACCCTTTTATCCAACAAAGGGATCTCAATGGCTTATGTGAGATCTGAAAGGTAAATTTGATGCCAGAGAGGGTTGCTGCTTGTTGTCTTGTATTTTTATTAATAGAGAGTTAATTATTTTAGAATGTAAGACAAGAAAACGATTTAATTATTATACACTAAAGAGCATGAGAAGATTCTATACAATAACTTAGATGTATTAAATAAATAAAAAATAATAGCAGCCTTCTACAATGCAGGCTACACATAGGTTTACTTCTGCTTGAAGTACCCTGGTCTTTAGTACACCTACAGGAACAGATTTGCTCCACAAGTGTTTTAAAGAAACATATCTATAAGATACATACTTAAGAGTGTCTAAGGTTAGGACAAAAATTGAAAACACACTTTACCATGGTCTCCACATATCTAATGACCCCATTCTAGGGTTGTTATGGGAAAAATTCGGCTGCAGAACCTGTCTGGGAGGTGCAGCATCAACCTGGTTGAAAACTGACAGCAAGGGCAGCTGGAAAGAATTTTTGGAAGCTTGCTTGTTCTCCGCAGGGTACAGGCGCTCCTGTGATGGGTTTGTCCCTCGAGTGCTGCCCTTAGGGCTCAGGGGACTTTTCTGTGTCAAGAGAGGCTGCTGAGCCGGGCTCAAAGACCTCAGTGCTGCTTTGCAGGTGTCTTCACCAGACCTGGGCAAGGATTTCAGCAGGTGGTTTAAGAGGCGTGCCCCGAGGGTCTTGTCCATCCACTCGCAGGTGAGCAGGAGGTTGTGCACCTCGTGCATGCACTGGATGTACCCAGTGCTGTACCTCTGCTGGGCTTCCAGACCCACTTTGGAGTCAGCTGCATAAGAGAGGAGACAAAGGGGAGCTGATGAGTGGATGAGAGCTGCCCGGGGTGTTCCTGCTGGGGGTCCCTGCTGAAGTCACTGGGCTTTACTAGAAGATGCTTCCTTTGCACGGGGAGGGTGAGCAGGGAGACCCCCTGCCCTACTGCCTGCCGCCAAGGCAAAACTGCACCATAAAGCAGAAATCGGCTCTGGAAGGAAAGAACACCTTCCGTGGATTAACCAGTGCCCAGCTCCATCTCCCCATCTAGTGGAGAAAGCCAAACCCCAGCAGCAGCCTGGGCCTCGGCCGGTTTGAAAGGTGCATGTGCCAGGCTGCCAGTGGAGCAAACCTGCTGGCACCGGCTAAGGGACTGGGAACAGGGTTAGGGACAGGGCACAGGGTACAGGAGTGGGCACTCACCCATCATCTTGCTGCTCTGGATGTTCTGGAGGTGCTTCACGGTCATTTCCAGGATGTCTGCTTTTTCCAGTTTAGACTGCTGATGAGGAAAGAGCACAGCAGCTAGAGGCAAAGATGGGTTTGCACCATGCCCAGTATCTCTAAAGATGAGGCATTTCCCTTTCCCCCGCAACCCAATTTCCCACCAGCAAAAGCACAAAAAGCCGCACAAAATGAGCACTTACATCCAGGTGAAATGCACCCACAACAGTCTCCTTTAGCTGGTCTAAGCAGTTATTAATCCTTTCCCTTCGCTTCCGCTCAATGAGGGGTTTCCTTAACTGGCAAAGAAAAGGAGCAGGAAAAATTGCAGTTGATGTTTTCATTTCCCTCATTTCCCTGCTGCAGTTCAGCAAGGCCAGAGACCCCTCCCCTGTGTGAAGCCAGGGCAGGGTGACACTGCTCAGCAGGGACAAGATGTGGTTGGAGTGTGTGCCAGCTCCAGCCACGGCCTGTCCCTGAGGTGGCATTACCTCTCTCCCACTTCCACTCCTTTCAAACAGAGTTCACCCCATCAAAACAGAGACAAGGCATAGAAAGGAAGCAGAAAAACACCTGCATGAGTTAAATTCAGAGAAAGCATCTTTCTAATATGAGAAAAAGCGTTGTCCCCTTTCTGTGTCCTGGAAGCAGTGGCCCGGCACCCCTCATTCACATGCCCAGGGCAGGGGACACCTACCTTCCTCTCCTCCTTGGTGCTGGCGACCTTGTGCGTGCCGGCGGTGGCCGCGGCCGTCATCCTAATGCAGGCAGCCGGCCCGGCTCCGGCAGGACAGGACGGGACGGGACGGGACGGGACGGGACGGGACGGGAAGGAGGCGCTCGGGCAGTGGCTCGCTCCCTTTCCAGATGGGCTCTTTGCTGCTCCGCTGCTCCTCGGCTGTATTTATAACCCCGAATTAGCATGTGAAAGGCAACTTTCCTTGGCGGGACTTCTTTTCCCACACGAGGGGTCGAGCCCGGAGGTTTGTGGCCATCAATCAAAGCTGACAGGTCACTGCTTCTTTTCAATGACCACGCCAGCCCCCCCAAACGGCGACAGATGTCCAGCCTCCGACGCTGGGCTTTGGAGGGATCTTTTGTTAGGGAAGAAGGGAAGGAAAATGGGCGCGCTCTGAGCAGCTTGCCCGGCTCCTCGTTCAATTTGCACAGATTCCCAGGGAGGGAGACAATAGCCGGGAAGCGGTTGAATTACACCTGGGAAAATGCCTTCCACTCATCTTTTTCTCCTCTATCTCCTTGAAGTGATGCCTATTTCTACCTGCTAACCTGACCCCAGTCATTTCACATCATTGTAACAGCCTCTTAATTTAATAACCGAGTACTTCAGCTAGGACTTCCTGCTCCCAGGGATTATTTTACAAGGAAATGATGGTCGATTAAAAACTGTTGACAGCAGACACCCGTAGGAAGGTTGTTTCCATCACAGAAATCCTCTAGGGAAAACATGGGAACTTTATTTACCTCGTGGGAACCTGAATTATCTGTTGCACCTGTGTGTATACAGGAAATATGTAACTCTTCTGGTTTTTGGCTGCTCTGTAGAATTTAATATTAAATTTACAGGGTATTGAAGATGCAAACAAACCTAGAGGTGAGTTAGTCCTGTGGGAGCTTTACTTCTTTGATTTTTTTCCCCCATGCTGAGAGCCTTGGGTGCCTTTGTGAGGAAGGGGGTTTGTCTGTTTGCTCCTCTGGAATGCTGGTGCAGGAGAAGAGGGGCCTTTTGAGGAGGCTTGGTGTGGGGTGAGAATGCACTTTTATACTTCCTCACTTCTGCCTGGTTTGGGGGAGAGTATGAAGGTGTTTTTCATGACCTTGCATTTGCTTTCTGACAGTTGCTTTGCTAATGAGCAGGATTTGGCAGTGTCCTGTTGAGTCGCACAGGTGAAGCCCTTTGGATTGGTGTCAAATGTGTCACCTTGCTGAAGTGGAGAGGAAGCAGCTGCAGCGGTTCAGAAGCACTGTAAGCCCTCCCAATGCACTGGTGGGATTTTCCATCTCCCGGGGTAGTGCCGTGGCTGCAGAGCCCTCTGCCCCTGCAGCTCTGGGTGGGGACGTACCCCAGCGATAACAGCGAAGACATCACGTTGTCCCTTGCTCAAGCACTATGTGGGTGTGAGTGTGTTTGCTTGTGTGTCAATGCAAACATACCTGAAGCATGTCTGCACGCCCTGCTGCCTGGGCTCATCACGAAAACATGTTCCCAGCCATGGGATCTGGCAGGCAGAGGCTGTTTGTCAGTCACATGCAGAGCTGGAGTGCACTCACTTGGTTTTATAAGTGCCCTACTTGGCAGTGGCCTGGGACGAGCCGGTGTGGTTGTGCTGGGAGAGGAGAGTTGGGAGGAGAAGGTTAATAACTTATCCTTTGTGCCAGGTTAAGGGATGGCATTCTTATCTCAGGTGTGTTGTCTTCAGAGCCAACAAAATGAGATCCCACCGCCCCAATGCAAGAGGCCTTCACATCAGCCGGCCCGGGCTGCTCACCAGTGAAGACTCCTTTGGTTTTCTAAGCCTTTTCCAGTCCACCCAGGAAGTGGACTGTTGTTGGTATTGATAAAAGGTGTAGCTGAGGCTTCTGTATTGCCAAGTGATTCCAGCAGCTCGGCCTGGAGGAGGCAGTGGCCAGGCTGGGGCAGGGGGCACAGAGCACACCCCTGGCTCTGGGCAGTTTTCTGCCCAGGCTGGAAGTGCCTGCCCATCTTCCCCCACCAACACCTTGTGCAGAGAGCGGCACCTTCCCAAGGCACTCAGGGCAGCAGGGGGAAGCCTGAGATCACCTTAGCTCATGGCCCAGCTGAGCATGGCATGGGTGTCAGCACATTCAGAATTACCTAAAAACTCTGAGAAGCAAGTTCTGTGTCTGTTGGCACTGCTGCAGGGTGCAGCAGCGTGTGCCCCCCATGTTAGTGGCCCTGAAGGCTGGCCAGCCCCCAGTGCCACCAGGAAAGGTCACTCAGGTATCTGTGATGGCAGCACCTCCTTCCTCACCCTCTCTCCCTTCCTTGACTTTCACTCGCGGCTTCTGCCTCACTCTCCCTACTGCCTCCTTTGTCCTGCGAGCCGCCACCGAGCTCCGGGGCGGCGGGGCTGTTCCACGAGACCGGGAAGCGAGGTGGTGGCAAGGCTGCGGGACCCCGGGGACAGCCGGGTGCGAGGGGAGGCCAAGGGCAGCGTGGTGGCCCCGGGTGCCCAGCCACAGCCCGTGCCCAGCCCACGCCGGGCATCTGAGCCCCGGCCTCGGCAGGGCGAGCCCCCCGGCTTGCCCACGGGCATCTGCTCCGGGTGAGCTCATTTCAAGGTTCATTTGTAAGACAGCACCACAGTGAAAAAGAAGAGCAGCTTTTGCTGTAAACAGTTATTTTACACCTCTCAGTCACGGCAAAAGCCTTTATTTCGGAGGCGGGGGGTGCGGGCGGGAGAGCTGCCCTGGCTTTGGGGAAGGCTGACATCTGTGCCGGGGATTGTAGGAACCCAACAGCCCAATGCAAATGAGCATTACAGGAGCTTTCTGCAAATTCCCGCTTTCCTTTTGCGTTGCCACTGCCAGGTTTCACTGAAAAGGGGATTCTCCTTTGTAAACAAAGCCTCCCTTTTTTCCTGGTCTTTCCAAAAAAAAAAAAAAAAAAAGGAAAGAGAAAGGAGTGAGCGCTGCTTAGAGTTTTCTTTTTTGCTATTTGTCTACATTTCACACCCCGGAGAAAGAAAACAACTTTTAACATCTGTTCCTGCAGTTTTTAAGAGGGAAAGAAAGGCTCTTGAAAAGGGGGAAAGTGTGGCAGATGTTGGCAGGTTCCCTCCGACGCAGATGTCTTGCTCCGAAGAAAACTTTCTTTGGGGACTGGCGGCCAGGGCTCCTCTCTGACTCGGGACACGCGACTGCCGAGCGAACGGGGGGACGTGGGAAAGCGCCGCCGAACAAAGGGGCTTATTCAAACAAACCTGAGAGCCATGAACAATCTAATAACCAGCAGAGAAATGGTCAGCAGCCCCCGGCCCCACCAAGGAGGGCTTCGGGGCAGCCGGTGGCCACGGGACGAGGGAATTTGACCGTGTCCCCAGGGCTGCAAGCGGGAGTGTCCCTTCCTTGCCCCCTGCCTGCTCCCTCTGGGGCGTCCAACACGGTGCTTTGGCCGGGGACCATCCTTCTTGAGGTGCTGAGTGGTCTTGGCTGCTCTGCAGCCCTGGCTGTCCCACACAGCAGCACAGGAGATGGAAGGCAGGTACCTGCCGGGCAGCTGGGCTGGGCTGGGCTGCACTGTCCCACACACCGGACAAGGCAGCACCAGAGGAGGGACTGTGGAACAGCAGGGATATCTTTGATTAGGCTTTTAAAAGGAGCTTCTGTCAAGATAATAATAATAAAAAGCCTCCGTTCGTATTGATTACAACCAGTTGAAATAGCCTTGTGAAACTGACTTTAGTAGGAAAAAAAATTAATTTTAATGAAAGCAAAAAATTGTGAGAGAACCTTTCATTCCCCTTCTTTCTGGCTGATAAAATAATTAAAAATAAGATTTTGCCATGAAAGCTGGTAATGTTTCAGCTCAGGCACTTCATAGGAAGCAAGTGAGAAGCCCAGAGAAAAAGAAGCTGAGCCAAGAGAATTCACATAAGAAAGTAATTAATTCCAGTTAGATGTTAAAGCTGAGGAGCTCTGTGATTTTTCCTCTAATTCCTGCAATTTTCATCCTTCTTCATCTCTGTCCCAGTCCATTTTCTCTGAGTTCTGGGCAGGGCAGAACTGCTCCTGCCAGCAAGGCTGCCATGTGCCAGGACAGCTCTTCCACTTCCCTGCTCAGGGCTGGAGGGGAAAGCCAGGTGAGCTGAGCTGTGTTTCTTCTTTGGAGGCCAAGCACTGGGGAAAGGAGCCCAAAACCCTGCTGGGGGTGTCACCTGTGTTTCTCCTGACAGCAGAGCCCTTCCTGCGTGGCAGTTGGGAAGCAGGATGCATCTCAGCTGGACTGAGGAGCTCCACACTGCAGGAAGGATGCTGCGTGTCACCAGAGACCTGTGCACCCGCCCAGGCCGGTCCCTCCTGCCTCTTGCAGCTTGGGGTGATACTGTGGGCACCAACTCAGAACCTGCCAGGACTAACAAGGAGGCTACTTGTGCAGTACTGAGGCAGCCCCAAGTCCAACCTAGGCCCTGGCTGGTTAATGAATGGCCTCCCTAATGCAGCTCAGGCTTTTGCAGGCATGGATTTGCTGTAGGAGAGTGGGAGGAGAGCTGGGCAGGTGTTCCTGAGCACTGCTCAGTCTGCAGTGTGGGTCACAGAAGGAGTACTTGATCTGCCTTGTTTTCCAGACTAGGGCTCATCCAGGTTGGATTTGTCCCCAGTTAAGATTCTGCATGCACCTGGTCTAAGGTGTCCCTGCTGGCTGGACATGGGACTGAGGGTGCCTGGCCCCAGCAGAGCTGGTGAGCGCTGTCAGAGGGAGGGAAAGGGGTCCAGCTCCAGGGGTCCTGCCCATCCAGCACTCCCACATGTCTGTGGGTTTGCTGGGGCTGGTTTTATGACAGCAGCTCTGCCTTTGGCATGTGCAGTGACAGGGACTTTGGGAAGTGAGGAGCAAAGCATAGGTCTGGCAGCGGGTAGGGTAATGTGGGGGCAGTGGCTGCTGCCAGCATGGGCAGTGGGTTGGCCACTGATGTGCAGCCATGGGGCACCCTCTGCACCCTGTGCTCCCTCCCTCGGGTTGGGCTCCAGGCCTGCCTTGCCATGAGCAAACACTCTCCAAGGAGAGGCTGTTTTACAGGGAATTTACTCACTCTGAATAAAGAGGGTTTGTCCAACTTTTTCAGAAGGTCGGTTCTGGCTCGAGGCTGAGGTTTTAAAATGCAGAGTAAAGCTCTCATTCAAAACATTTAAATCTGGATGTTTCTCAGCAACTATAAACCCCAAGCAGCCTGTCCTGAAGCCCTGCTTCACCAGGGCTGTTCTGCTGCTGAAATGTTACAGCAGGGGAGGAATGTGAGGAGCAGCAGGACGTGCCAGCGCGGTGACTGGACGCACTGGGTCCGGAGGGTGCAGGCGGTGCCTGGGCAGGCAGGCTGGCTCCCGGTACACAGGCACCTCAACCACAGTCTCTCAGAGATTACTCACTGCTGGATGGCCCCGGGGGGACCAGGGCTATGTCTCCAGACCGGCCTCAGTTCAGGATGTTGTACCTGTCATGTCCCATCTCAGCCCAGTGCAGCAGTGTTTGCAGGAAGAACACATGTCCTGCAGCCTGTCCAGGACAGGATAGTGCTGAAAATGAGTTGGTCAGAAAAGCAAAGGACATTTGTATCTGTTCTTGGGATGTGTGTGTGGGGGAAGCATTTGCAGTCATTTGCTGTGTTGAGGAGAATGGGCTGAGAGCACAGCCCCAGTGAGCAGACGCCACCCACAATGGGACATGGGCCCAAGAGCACCATCAGAGCTTGCAGTGAGGGAAGCCATGGCTGTGCTGGAGAAGGCTGCTCCAGACACCCTTTTTGTTGGAATCCTTGGGGATGGAGTGACACTGTGAGTACCAGGTCACCGTTTTTGGCAGAGGGCTGGGAGGCGATGGGGTTTGTGGCTGGGTGAGTATTGTGTGGCGAGTGGGGAAGAGTCACAGGGCATCTGGCAGATGAGTTTGATGTCTGTGGTGAGTGGTGGCCTATCAAAGCCTGTGAATTTACCATGATGTGGGCAGGATAGGAGTGCAGTTGGAAGTTCACCTGCTCCGCCTGCTACAGGTGGAGAGAAAGAGGTCATATACGGCATTGGACGGTGCCACATGAAGTATTTTCATCATAGAGAAAGTCCAGCTCCAAAAGTAGCACTGAACATCTGGAAATTCTGTTGACATCCCTAAATCCATCTCCTGTACCGAGTGCACCAAACCTCTCTGGCCCCAGCTCAGCCTCTTGTGTACCAGCTGGCGCTACCATCTTTGGGAGTGAACTCCTGGGATAGGAAATAATTACAAGGCTGGTACCAGCTGAGTAATTCTCAGCTTTTCTTTCACACACCCCCATCCAGTCTTCATGTTAAGGATCAGCTGATGCTCTTGCCATTGCTCAAGCTGTCTCTTGCCTGGCAGGTTAGCAGCGCTCCAGGCCCCACAGGAAATCTTATCTGCTGCTTCTCAGCTCAAATGCTTGAAACACAGCTCCTGGGCCAAAAGCGCCTTATAGGAAGAAGAAAATCTGATAAGCTGTGTGGGTGGTGACAGGCTGTAAGGGTTAGCCCCTTGCCTGTGCTGAAGAGGTGGTACAAGGGAGAAGAGCCAAGCATCATGAGGAGAGCATAGGGGACTTTGAGGGACCATTCAAGGAGAATAGTTGAACTTTCTTTATGCAGCATGCTTTGAGTTATTTCATTCAGGAGGGCAGCGCTGGGTATTCTCACACTCTGTGTGTGTGAGATGTTACCAGATGCCACCTGATAACAAGCCCGATCTGTAATGTAGCAAGTGCTTGGTTTATTCAGTAAGCTTCACCTTCACAGCAACGTGGATGCCTGACTCCCCACACCTTGGAACCCCAGGCTCAGTACCCTGTACCCCAGCCCTGCACATCCCATATCGCAGTCCCTGCACTTCCTACACTGCCTGTTTCTTCTTAGCTTCTCGGTTCTTGAGGCTGCAGAGTGATCTGGGTTAAGATTCATCTTTGTGAGAAAAATATCTCTTCTGTGAGTAAATGTGGCTTTTGTCCCAGCTTGGCCCCACACCAACGCTTGCTTTTTATAGTACGTGTGTATATGTGTACTGTCACCACATCCTGACCCTTGACACAGAATACCTTGTCAGCATGAATGAAGCAACCAGGCCAGCCATGGGCCATGCTCTGCAGGAAGAGTGACCTGTGTGTTGTCCTGGGCCCCGGTGGTTGGGCTGCTGCAGGGGCAGCCAGACAGCCCACAGGGGTACTGGCCTTACCAGCAGCATTCCCAACCTGCTGCCCATTTCTGTTGCTGCAGGGCTGGGATTGCAGCACCTGAGGAAGTGGGGAAACACTCACTTGGGTGTTTTGCACTTTGTGGTTCTGTCTTGGCACAGCCTGGCTGCTGCTGTGACAGTGGGAAACAGCAGGGTTTAGGAGGGGAAGGCATGAGCTGCAGGGTCTCTGGTCTGTGTGACCCAAGTCCGTCCTGGATTGTATATGAAATCTCAAAATGTTCTCTAAGTTTTTTTTTTTTAATCTGTATTTTTGTAACTAATTTTCTACCAATTAAATCAAAAGGCTTTATACTATTTTGTTTTTCTTTATGAATACTGTCTGGTTTAAACCAACTCTCCTCTTCAATTTCTTTACTTCTTTCCCCTCTTCAGGTGCATCTAGGAGACTGTCCTTTATGACAGGGATGAGCATTTCTTATTCCTGTGGAGGAACCAAAAGGGGTAGGAAGTCTTGCTAGCTCCTGGGGCACAGTCACTTTGGGGTAGGAAAACCATGGCCCTACATGGGGTAGGAAAACAAGATGAAGAGCAACCAGGAGCTGTGAGAAAGGTGGGTGATGCTCCATGGGCTGGTCTGGGAAGAAGAAAAGCAGAGTTTGTGCTTGTTTTGGCTTCTCCATAACAAGGCCATGTAAAATAATAACAAAACCCCCACTGTCACAACCTTTTTTTTTTTCTTACTTGTTTATTTTAAACATGAGGAGCTGTGCTCTAGGTTTGCTCTGTCAAAAAGCAAAAGAGGCCACAAGACACATGAGTTCCCCGAGGAGTTTTCCAGAAGAATGCCTGTGATCAGCTGGGTGTCTTGTTGTGTTTCAAAAGTGATGTTTCATTCTGTCTCCCCATTCCAGGTGTGTCCGTACAGACATGTGCCGACAACGATGCACTCTCACACCTCACACAGACAATTTTCAGAAGATACAATTTTGTAGCCCTTTTCCAAGGCAGTGCCTGACTTTGAAGGTTGGGACAGCAGAGGTCTGGAGTCCTCTCCTCATGGGGAGCCAGGGATCTCATCAGGAGAAGGAGGAGAGGCGCAGAAGAGCTTTAGGGAGTCTCAGGAAAGGTCCTATATGTATTTGCTGATGTTGTCAAACGATGTGACAAGGGCTCCTGTGCTACCTCAGCCCCCAGCAGCTGAGCCCGAATCCAGCTGAAGAGCAGCACTAAGCCTGTGCCCGTCACAGGTTTCTGCTGTAAAAGCTAATTTATTAGTTTCTGCAAAGCCCTTTGAAGGGGTAAAGGGGTAAGCAAGTGCGTAGCAGCATTATCCAGAGGCTGTGAGCTTCAGAGTTTAACAAGCACTATTCAAATATGAGCCGAGTCAGTAACCTTGTAATTTCTTTAAAATGTTAATGGACAGGGAAGCATCTAAAAAAAACCCCAAACCAACAGTCATTTTCAGCAGTGTTCACAGCCTTGTGTCTTTCTGCTTGATTTGGGATTCTTAGTGTACTTGCTTCCACTTCTACTGAATTAATGGATGTATTTGACTTTTTTTTTTTTTTAGCTCAGGAAGTACATTCTATGACAGTGCTGTCTTGCTTTTTTTGTTTTTTGATTTCTGTTACTTCCTTTCATGTTTACCATGCTGATGGAAACCTGGTTTTGGCTTTAGTAGTAGATCCTTCCTGGAATGGATGCTGTGCTTTACAGATAACTTTCAATTGTTCCACAGTGATAAAAAGTTTATTAAAATGACTCGCTCTCCAGGAAAGGAATTTGCAACAGATTTTTTTCCTATGATTCTTCAGGTAATTGTTTTTTCTTTTCTGACAATATTTACATGCTAATCCTTAGTTCTTGTGATTTGCTATAATGTTTTTAAAATGTGTTCTCATTCTGAAATGGAACCTTGGATTAAAGATAAATCATGGAATCCCTATAAGGGAAAAAACCCCTAATTGATATGAAGGACAATTACATTTATTTGTGTTTTCTACCGTAAATAGGATTTTGGGGGTCTGAGTCTGCTCATTATGTATTAATTGAATGAACTGAAAGGTAAAAAAATACCCACCCGCAGATGTTTCTTTGAGAAAAGCTTCAAGAGTCTGCAGTGAATGTCTCCAGGCAGTAACGGGTGAAATGCAGTTTTGGGAACTGTCACAGGCACTTGTGAAACCTGGTGATTAAATTCAGCCACTGCAGCTTGGTTCAAAGTCCATGGAAAGACTCAGAATTCTTCTTCTGCCAAACGTTAAACAGAAGAAATTCAGCATAACTGCAGCTGTCCCAACTTCTAATATTTCCTCCCCTTTACCCTGAAACACCTTGTCAGGAACCAGGCACACAGGCTCTGCTCTGTGAATCATACCAGTCCATGCCCATGCCCAGTTAAAACATTAAGTGGGTGTTGGTTGTGTTCTCCCCTCCTTGTGTGTTTGTCCAGACAGCTGGCAAGACGACCCAGAGCATTTCTTGAGGTGATCTGTGTCATGCCTATTCAGATGGCCATGGAGGTGGTAGAGCCCCTCCATCCCATCGCATGGCAAGGGGTGACACAACTACAGCACGGGAGTTATTTCTGCGCTCCCTGCCCTGCTCCTTCCACAGTTTGAGCTCTGTACAAATGGGGCTCCTGGTGGGGAGCTCTCACGTGTAACACTGCCAGTAAAACTTCGGGCTGTGGGCAGTGACATCCAAAAGTGCGTGGCCACCTGCAAGAGCTGGGGGGATGCTGTATGGGACATGATGAGAGGCACTTGGGGCCTGCTGCCACAGCAGGAGACTGGGGGAGAGGAGGAAGCACTCTACGAAGGAAAAGGGCACGTGTGTCCTGTGGAAAAGAAAGACAAAGCAGGCAATGGGTTACAGGGCCGTGTGGAGAACTGAGGGCGGGCAGCCCTGGAGAGCTGCCGTGGCATTCCAGGAGGACGCCTGCGTGAGGTAAGGTCTGAGGGAAGAAAAGAGGGGAGCAAAATGGAGCTGCTTGAAGGAGGATTAATTTTACAGGCTGACATACCGTTTTTCCCCAATTTTGCTATTTTTCAATGTGGGATGGTGATGAGAGGTGTTAGAGCTGAGCTGTAGGCCTCCTGGGCCTCCCACCAGCAGCAGAAAGCCCCACGATCCCATTCAGCACTGTCCTTCCTAAGCAAAGCACCAGCATGCTTGCCTTTCTAAATACTTTTTTTTCCCCCCAGTGAAGTAACTTGGATTTTTTTAATGTTTACTCACTTCCTAATTTGCAAGGATTAATTAATTCACAATGGATCTCTCAGTCATGGCTGTGAATTAGCGAATCATTAGTGTGCTAAGAGCTCTCTCACATGCTGTATTTAATCCCTGCTTCTAAGAGCTTAGAAAAATCATGCTCTCTCTGCTCAGGGGTTTCTCTGCAATGTTCAGGGTTGGTGATTGCACTGAGCCCATTTCTGGCATGATCTCTTTTCCAGTGGTCATTTGTAAAGCAGTAGTGTCTATTCTCCAGGAGCTGGTATTGAATCCCTTTAACAGTGCTTGCCTTTAGCGCCATCTCCTCTCTTCTCAGTACCCTATTATTGTATGTTTAAACTTGAATGTTTTTAGCCTAAGTATGGGTTAACAATTAGAACTCAGACATACACATCCTTTCCATGTTGGCTTTGAAATCAACTATTCCCAGCTCACAAGTGGGATATACGAACTGCCAGCATTTTGCTGACTGCACGCCGTGGGTCCAGGTGACCATCGAGGTCCCGTCACCTTGCACAGGCACCATGACCCCACCTGCTTCAGGTCCAGTGCTGCTGCATCTCTTACATCTTTATAGAACAGCAAGTATATATTTGAGGGATATTAGCAAGTATATATAAATCTATACTATGCATACACACACACACTTGTTTATCCCCCCACGTCCTGTCCCATGAGGTGCTGAGCATGGCAGGGTTGGCTGGGGTAGCCCCTCTGTGGTCCCAGCATGTTGACAGGCTGGACCTGGAGCCCGTGGTACCTGTCCAGGGAAGTATCCCCATGGAACCAGTGCTGCTGCAGCTGCCCAGTCCCACCGCGCAGTGCCAGCCTCTCTGTGCTCCCGTGCTGTTGGATGCAGGGATGGCTGCAAGTGTGGTCAGGTTTGTTTTTCCATGTCTGAGCTGTAGCACACAGCTGATGAAGTAAATGGGTTAAGGAGACCCCCAAGAGGTCAAGAGGCAGCTCTGCCCACCGACATGTGAAGTTCACCTGCAGGGAACTGTGACATGTGGAGTTCAGAGCAGCAACACGCTGCTGCAGGAAAACATTACAGCATCGAGAAGCCCAACCCAAACCGTCCCCAGCAATGAGATGAGGAAGTGCAGCAAGGGGATGTGGAGACATGTAATCAAAAAGAAGCTGAAGGTAGAAGCTGTCGGCTCACAAGAAGCTTACGGACATTTTGGGAAAGCATGGCTGCATATTGGTACTGCATCAGACCTCCTGGGGCAAGGTTTCACCTTGTGGCTTGTAAGAAATTCATGACTTGTTCCATTAAAAATGTATTTTCTGCTTTAAACATATTATACCACACTAATGGACAATATCAACTTGATCTATGCTGGGAGAGGTGTGGGCTTTTCTCCATCCAGGCTAATTTGCATTTATCATGGTGACAACAATAGATAAGTATTACTTACAGGGACAGAAAACCAGTCTGGAGTCTGTCCATGCCATGATGGAGACTGCAGAAAACCTCC